>NC_062289.1:38147527-38451327 GCF_902655055.1 Lutra lutra | reverse complement strand
GGGTTATCCCATCCAGCATTCCGCTTCCGTCACTGATACCACCTGCAGTGTCCAAACACATACTATTTCAGTGAACTAGGGAATAGCCACCTTTCTTCACATTCTGAGGCCTTCTGAGCAAGCCCTTATTTACCCATCTCACATCCTACTAGACAAGAACCAACCCGACCAAGCTTCAGATTTCAGTAAATGTTGTTAGTTAACGTTGTTAGTTTTGTAATTCTGAATTAATCATGCCCCCTTAATAGGTTGGGGGAAGAGCTTCAAAGATTCCCATTGGATTCAGATGCTCGAAAGAAGTTAGGGTGGTGCATGACTTCTAGGCTAATAAATAGGCCAGTGTGACACATTAGTCACATAGGTTCCCTTTTCCAGGAAACCTCAAAACCAAGACATAATTGACACACTGAACATTCCCTCACAAACATTAAGGCAGCACAAAACCTTTAAAAAAAGTTAAAGTGACTTTTTGTGGGTAGATTTTATCATCTAGGAAGGGACAATGGGGAAGGGGAAGCTCAGTCATTTTTCAGTAATTACCCACCCTTATTTCATTGTAATTTTCATAGGATTATAAATTGGTTATTATGATATTATCAAAATGATCTAGAAGAAATGATTATAACACAAATTACCATATATTGGTCATTTACTACAAATACAGACTACTTTACAGAGATCAGATTTTTTTATAGGAATATTTTGAGAGAAATTGTTTTCTGCCTTTTGTATATTTGATCATCGGGCCTTGTCACTCATCAGCAAAAGAAAAAAATACATATTTCAAAAATGCAGAAGATCTATTTTTATCTTATAATGACAATTTTTAAATTATTAAATTTCTAAGCATGCAGGGAGCCTCGGTCAACCTGTCATCATCTTGCCTTTACTTTCCCTCTGCTCACATCAAAAAGGGAGTTATAAGCAGCAAAAATTGATCTTGCTATGGATTTTGCTCTGAGCTGCAACCAGCCAAGCAATTAGTCTATTGTCTATGTCACTGGAGTCGTCCTCGGGGGAAGTCTTACACGAGGCAAGAATTACTCCGTGCTCTGAGCTGTATGTATAAGGCCTGACTGAATGAAAATTATAGGGTGCCGTGATGCAGACGAGTTTATGAAAGATATCATTATTATTTTTCAAACTACATTGGGTTCTTAGAAATGTACCTTTTTGTTCCCTTAAATTACTTGTTTTCACTTTTTCTTTATCAGAAAACAAAACATTCCTGCTTACGTAAATCATGTCCTTCGTTTATAGATACAGGACAAGCTCAACATTTGAAAATCACTTCTAAAAAGACATGGGACTGAGCTCAAATGACAAAAGTTAGATTACATTGTTTAGAAAAACATCATTGGATACAATACGGTGGGTTTAAGAATATGAGTTTTAATATATCCCAGGTACAGTATGTGTCTCCATGTATCAGATGAATTTTGATCACAGCCACCAAACTGTTAATCCAGCCAGAACTTTTCTTGGATGGTTTTGAGATAAATCTAAAAGAAATTAAACTAAATACGATTTAACGGAAGATTAAAGAAGTATCACATAAAAATAGTTGAATGTAGGGAGGGGAGAGTGAGTGTTTTTGGACATCAGGGCAGCCTTTAGCCTCCCATTTTCTTGAGGCTCAAGGGATGTATCTTTGGGTCACAATTCAGTGGAGACTTTGATTGTTCTCTTTTAAAAAATGACCTCCATGTTTTCCACCCTGCCTCAAATGTATTTCTCTGCTATGAATTTATCGATTGGACACTGAATTGAGAAGGGATGGCCTACTTTGCTTGAACAAACAGGGCTTTGACCTCTCTACCAGCAGCCTTGCCTGAGTTCATGGGCTTCAGTTATTCACACAAGTTAGAGGAATTACCCAGACAGGGAACCAGCCAGAGGTGTGAAGGGAAAGCATCTCCATGTTACCGACTTGGGTCCATGGGCTCTCCAAGCAATAGAAACTAACTGGGACCAAGAGGGAATTCCAGGCAAGACTTTTCGGGGGGCTTATGCTCCAGCACAGGGGGACAGCCCAAAGAAAGGGTTCTTCATGCTGGTTTCCCGTAACAGAAGGAAAAAGGACAGAGAATGTTTTTTTAAAGAGGCTAAGGTGGGAAAGGTAGAGAGAGACACAGAAAATTGGGTGTGCAAGGGCAGGGGACAGAACTTGCTTTATCATGCATCACATGTCTCATTAACGTGTTAAATCACCACCACTGGGCGTGATTTTTTTAGTATTATAATGAGGGAGAATGTCAGAGAAATGTCAGCCCTCGGGTTGACCTTGGTGAGGCTGGTTTGATCTGGTCTTCTCCAGTCTTGTAGTCTAATCCCCCTTAGGTAAACATCCTCCTTTCACATTCCTGCAAGATATGCTACTCAAGGGATAGAGGGTTTCAGCCAGGAAGGAACACTGGGTTTCATGTTCAAGATTAAAAGGACCTGAGTCTAGTCCCTGCCATGTCTCAACCAGGCCATCCAAAGAGAGAAGATGTGTCTCTCTTGGGCTGAATTATTTTCACTTTTTTTTCCCTCCCAGTAGAAATGATCTAACTTCAAGAAGACTTGATGATAATTAACAATACACAGAGCATTTTATAATTGGAGCATTTCTTTCAGTGTTTAAAAAACACAGAATTAAAAGGAAGGTACCAAGTGATTTAAAAAGATATCAAACCATGTGCTTTGATTTCAAAAAATTTAAACAAATATTTATTATCTGATCATGTGCATGGCACATCCCTTCCCTGACACCAAGCTCCTGACTAGGTTAATCTCCTGAACTCCCCAGCCTAGAGTCATACTGATCTTTGGCTCTACCTCCTGCTTCCTGGAGGGCTTGTACTGACCCCTGAGCAAAAATACCATCAGACCTTAGCAGAGGCATTCCCCTGCTGTTAATAGAGGGAGCTGCCTGAGGATTGTAATTCTCCCTCTGTTCTTTTGAATGACAGGCCAATTAAAACCATTTTGCCTTGGAGGAGATATTGCTAGATTGGAAACAGGGAGCAAGTTCTGGTCCACTTAGATTTTTGTATTTGAACTCTTGATTCCTATCAAGTCTCTGCAGTGATCAGGAGGATGATGCTAATGACAGTTCTTTACAACCTTATCACACTGTGCTGTTTCTTCAAGCCCTTGTCCCCCACCTTAGTGAGTCGCACCACAGATCCCTTCAGATCCCTTTCACCTGAGGAGAAATGTGATCTAAGAGTCCCTCCCTGCAGACTTGCCTTCTGATAATTTCTTCAGACTGTTGTTCTCTCTGCTCCCCGTCCCAGAATAGTCACCAGAGCCTGGTCCTTCTTTCTTAGAAGTGCTGGTCTTTACCTGACCATCTGCCGCTCCATGATCTGTCCACACTGGACCCAAAGGAATCTCTCTAGAAAGTCAGTCTCACACCAGTATCTTCTCTAAGTCCAACCATAGAAGGATTCCCTGTGGTTTAAAGGAGAACATGAAAAAGATTCAGGGTAACGCAAAGCCCTTTAGGACCTGGACCCATTCCTAAGCCTTGACCTTCTGTAGCTTTCGCTGCCCTAGCCTCACAGGTCTTGGAATCAGCACTCCTTATGCTGCTCTGCCCCCACAATTACAGCCCACTTATAATTCAGACCCTACTCAGCCACCTTTTCCTTTGCAAAATTTTTTCTGCCCCTAAAGTGAGTGAGATGCCCCTTCTTTGGGCTCTCTAGTACCCAGCACACACCTCTGACCTAGAACCTGGCACAATGTACCTTACTTTTTACTACAAGTGACTTACACATTCATTAACACTAGACACCTTTAGGCTGTCATCCAACAAGTATTCATCAGTTTTTAATAATGTACAGGTTACTCTCTGTGGTGTCTCTCTTGATCAGATGGGAGCCCCCAAATGTGAGGTGATGGTCAGGGTTGGAAGGCAGTGGTGTGGGCTGTAAAAGGATTCACCCTTGGCAGAACAAAGGAGATAGGAGTTGATTGAATACATTGCAAGGGAACAGTGGACAGGACAGCAAAGGAGAAGCTGTCTGCGAGGAGGCAGATAGTGGTGTGGGGGCTGTTTTTAAAAGGGGGAAGGTAAGGAGGTATGGGGACATTAGGAAGTCTTCATTTTTTGGTAACTGTGCCTGGTTGTAAGTAGCCCATTGTTAGTTAGTTAGGGCCTATGGATATTTTGAGGTGGGTCCCAGATGGGCCTGTCTGTATTCAGCTAGGGGGTCCCTGTGGGCCATTCCTACATTCCTCTGCTCAAGGCTGTTTGCCTAAAAGTGTCCTCTACAATTTTATTTCCAGATTTTTTTGTTTCTTTTCCTATTAGCTTTCATTATAGTTTTTTCCTTGCCTTTTGCTGATTTTCTTTACTTGCTTCTGTGAGCATTAATCTAGAGCCAGATTAGATAAAATCCTTTATTATCTGCAGCAACTACTGACTTATTACCAATAATAATGACTGTAGTTATTTTGAAAGTTGATTCTTAAAAGGGCTCCCCCAAAGGGTAGTGTTGAAACTGATCTGGTGTTTGATTTATTTGACAGATGAATCATAATTTGAAATTGAATGAATTAATTTTTCTTGATGAACTTTGGCCATTTAAAAAAAAATGATTTTCGGTAACTGTTATCCAATGTCAAATGTTGCCTTGGGTATGTTAACAAAAAGAAAAAACAAGCCCAATTTGGAGTCATTTTCCCCCTCGTGACAGCAGACTAAGATTTAGTTACAATTTTAACCTGACCAAGGAATGTGACCTTAGAAAAGTCAATCTAAAATTTCCAGAGCAGTACCAGTGAGGTACCAATGAGGTAATCTGAATGATAAAAATGCTGCATCCCGTTGCCAACCCCCCCCCACCACCACCACCAAAGGAGCGGTCCTGGCCTGAAACAACCCTTTCCTTTCCTTTCTCTTGCTAATAACTTCTTTGCCCCAAGCTCCTTTCTCTAAAATAAAGCCTTCCGGGTGCCTGGGAAGCTCAGTTGGTTAAGCAACTGCCTTCAGCTCAGGTCATGATCTTGGAGTCCCGGGATCAAGTCCCACATTGGGGAGTCTGCTTCTCCCTCTGACCTTCTCCCCTCTCATGCTCTCTCTCACTTTAAAAAAAATAAATAAGGGGTGCCTGGGTGGCTCAGTGGGTTAAGCCGCTGCCTTTGGCTCAGGTCATGATCTCAGGGTCCTGGGATTGAGCCCCGCATCGGGCTCTCTGCTCAGCAGGAAGCCTGCTTCCCTTCCTCTCTCTCTGCCTGCCTCTCTGCCTACTTGTGATCTCTCTCTGTCAAATAAGTAAATAAAATCTTAATAAATAAATAAAATAAAATAAACCCTTCCATTTTGTGCAACTCCTCAGAGCTGTACTGTACTTGATAGATGGGGTGCTGTCAGATTCGTGAATCACTTAATAAAGCCAGTTAGAAAAAATAAATAAAGCCAATCAAATCTTCCAATTTAGTCAGTTAATTTTTTTTTTAACAGGCATGTTATTAAAGGAGATTCCCCATCACCCTCTCTGCCTTAAAATCCTAGTGTTCACCAGGAAGATGGGTCAACAACCAGAAACCTTTTCATAGTGTACTTTTCCTTTTTTCTACTATCCTAGAGTGCCACCTTTGTTGACTTAGGCTTCTGTCTAAAATTGAGGTGGGGGGAAGGAACTTGCTGCCATTGCTATCATAACTAAAAGGTTCTCTGAATAGGTAGAGTGAAAGTGGTTTCCCCAAAAATTCTGCAACCAGCATTTCCCAGATACTATTCTCCAAGAGTTTAATAAGCAGAGTGTCGCAGTAGCTGTTAGAAGGCTGTGAGCTTGGTTGGTTGCTGTAGTGTGTTCTAGCATGTAGATCTAATCGCATTGCGAACCTGGATCTTTCTGGCTCTCCCACATAAAGTAACAAGGAGATGCTGGATTATCAGAAAAGAGTCCAGATGTCAAGTTAGTATTTATATCACATCAGGGTGGAGAGCAGATGGATGAGCACATTTCTCAACAGATTTATCAAAATCGTCTAAATTCTTAGGTGTCCTTTAAGTCTAAGAAATGACATTTGGGATCTATATATGTTTTAATATTTAACCCGAATTGATTGCATTGCTAAAAAGAACAAGAAAATTAGCTAGTTTTGTTCTAGTTGTGTTTACCTAAAATGCATTAAGATATCAAGTGATCTCAATTCTTTGGGTTCACTGCATTGTCCTCCAGGGAGCTTTATTTAGCTTGCTTTCTTTACTTTCAAGGTGAAGCAGAAACCAATATAGCTCTGAATGTATTGCTCCCAATCAAACATAGATGCAACCTTCTAAAATAAAGTGTTTCCATTTTGCTACAATGTTATGTTTTAAACTCATTCCTCCTGGTCACCATATTTATTTTTATGACTTTCAGTTAACTGCACAGCTTTCTTTGCTGACTTTGCTCGTATTCTGTATTGTTCAATAGAGTCCCTCCTCGGGCACTGCTTTGAGTCCCATATTAACTCAATTTTTTAAAATCCATGCTGCAATGGATCTTTTATTTCCTTTGCTGTGAAATATAAGGCCGTCTGTTGAGGCTGGGCTGTTAGTATTTTTATCAACCCTGAGACTAGACTGGACTCCATTCATACTCTCTTGATGGATCTAGCCTGTCAGCCCTCGGAACAAAAGAGTTTTGTTTTAGCTCTCCTATCTTATTGCACAGTGATTGATCATTTCTCACTCACACTCTTAGAGTTGTGAGTCACTCAGATGAGGGCCTTCCCCTGCCTGCCCCTCCACCCTGCCCACATGTGGGCCAAGTCAAGCGGTTCCGTCCCCAAATTGTATCTCACAGGTGTTCATCTCTGCTCAGTCATATCCACAGCCTTCACTCAAATGCCAGTCACCAACATCTCTTACCGAACTAGTGAGGTATCCAGTGGTCTTACTGCTGAACTAACACACTCTTCGTATAACATCCAGAATACCTTCTTATGTTCCCTTTCATTGGAGCTTTTTTTGGTCTGTGCTTGCTGGCATTTCCAGGTTGACTTTTCCAGTGCCCAATCTGGGATGTCTCAGGCAGAAGGAAAACCCAAGGAACCTTCTGCCATATTGTTTCTCAGGCTCCAAGATCCCTAGCCACTCTGTCTTCTTCTCTCCCGCGTTCTTATGTTTGTTTTTGTATGTAATGGCTAGGGTTTTAAGCCGAACTCAGCAGGAAGAAGAGGGAAAAGTGTATCTACTACATCTAGTCTAGAACCGAAAAGTCCAGAATGTCATTTAGAAACATAAATCACAGTATGTCACTGTCCCAAGTTTATGGCTTTCATTGCTCTTAGTATGCAGTACAAAAATATGTCCATCTACAAGACCCAAAATACTGTGATTTCAGCCTGTCTCTTCAACAGGTACGTTGTGGCAGTTGGCTCTCATTACATTCAGTTGGACTTTTGTGTCCTCAAATGCACAGAAGTTCTTTTCTCACTCAGAATGTTTTCCAGTTGTTCTCTTTGTCTCAGTGATTTGGTCAGTGCTACTCTGCTTGGCTCCGTCTCGGCCTTCAGCTTAAATACCTTTCTTTATAACGTCTTTTCCTAGCCCTCCTACCTAATATTCTCTTACCTTCCTTATGTTTACATTTTCTTCAGGAATGAATATAAATCAGGTTTCTCAGTTATTACTTTTTTTTAAGATTTTATTTATTTACTTGACAGACAGAGATCACAAGTAGGCAGAGAGACAGGCAGAGAGAGAGAAGAGAGAAGGAGGCAGGCTCCCTGCTGAGCAGAGAGCTCAACACGGGGCTCGATCCCAGGACCCTGAGATCATGACCTGAGCAGAAGGCAGAGGCTTTAACCCACTGAGCCACCCAGGTGCCCCTCAGTTATTACTTTTTATAGTAGAGGCGAACAGGTTTCCAACATGGCCATTGACCTTTTGAAGATGGGTTTAACCAAGAGCTCATTTGGTGGATAGTAGTGTATCAGCATTAACCATTTTTTATAAGCAAACACAAAACATGTCCTTAAGTTATAGATCAGTATGGCATCATAGACGTGGTTGCTAATTTGACTTTGCTTATTTTCGATTCATTGATTAACATAACTAATATTTACTAAGTGTCTGTTATGTATCAAGCACTATTCTAGTTCCGGCTCTTACGGAACATGCATTCTAATAGAGGGAGAAAAACAATAAATAAATATGAGAGAAATATGTAATAGGCCATGGGATGAGCACAAGAAGTAAAATAGAGTAAGGGAAGAGAAAGCGACAGGAGCATGCAAGGAGTGGGAGAAATACTTTACCCAGAGTGGTCAGGAGAAGTCTTTTTGTAATAAGGTGGCATTTAAGCAGAGACCTGAATGAAATTGGGAACCAAGCCATATAGGAGATAGTTAAGGACAAATGTTTTGAAACTGAGATTAACGTGCTCTCAATTGAGAGGTAACAAGAGACAGGTATAATAGCTGAGCAAGGGAGGAAGCAGCACTAGGAGATGAGGTTGGACGAGTAGCCAGTGTAAGACCACTGATGGAGGTCATTGACAGAGTTTGACTAGGATCGACTGCGTGTGCTTTGCACCCATGGCTACCATGAGTCCTCGCTAATTGGAACATGAGACATGGAAACAGTGTCAATGATAGAAGCAAGAAGATGGTGAAATTTAATTCAAAGCCTTATTTGATAGCTTTAAGTTGTAGTAAGAATAATACATGACATGACACCTGAGAAGTCTGAGTTACCCAGTTGATTCCACAAAAGCAGAGAGAATGAAGAGAAAGTAAAGATAATTAGGGCAAATTATAAAAAAGTAATTAGATATAGTTCTGAAAGGAAAGGAGCTGATTGTTTTAAAGTTACTTAAAATTCCAAACTCACAGTTGTTTAATTGCTTTCCCTATATTGCAATATAACTAGTGTAAGCAACTGAATCAAGTTCTGTGGATAAATGGGGGGAGAAAAAAAAAAAAAAACAATAGAAAATTGAAGTATTCCAGAAATACCAAATGGAAATTGAATGTGTACAGTCTTCTATTTTTTTTTTAATCGAAACTGAAAAACTACAGTTAGTGCATATATATTGGTGTTTTGGAAATATGGGATAAGAACTAAATGTCATGTCTAATACCACGAAGAGAGTAAGTTGGTGTCCCATATAGGAGATGCAGAAGGAAAGAAGGGGCCACTTCCCTCTGTGGTAGCTGGATCAATTTCATTCCTCCATCCAGGCTCAAGTAATGAAGACCTTTAAGTCTGATGTTGACTATATCTAATTGAAACCAAAAATAAAGGTTTCATCTTCACTTTTCCTTCCTGCACAAGATGAGCTACTTTCTAGAGGTCTTCATTCTATGTAGAGCTGATCTGCTTCCTTTTTTTACTTTGCCATCCATTTCTTCCCTAATAACCTGGATGAATACTGCATCATTACAAGCTCTGAGCCCAAAAATATGTATAGAAAAAAACAAGTGTATAGTACTTGAAAATAATACTTCCCATTTTATAATTATTATAATCATGTACTAGACCACACGCACCTTAATAAACCACAGGAGAGCCCTTCATTTACCCTTGCTCTTTTTCACTCTTCACCCTTTATGGGGTGGCTCCCTTTATCTGAATGCCTTCTTTCCCTGCCCAGATCCCACTTTGCCTGAATGACTCTGATTTATCTTTCTGGACTGAGATTTTTTAAGTGACCTCTTCCCATAAACCTTCCTTACTCATCTCTTCTTGGTTAGCACATTTGTGCTCCATATAACTATATTATGGAATTTAACACACTGTAATGATTTTGTGTCTTCTTTAGGAGACAACAGACTCTTTGAGAGCAAGGATTACTTCTTAATTTTTCTTCTATCCACAGTACATCACACAATGCCAGGAGTGCGGTGAGGCACTCTGAATATTTGTTGAATGACTGGATGAACACAATCCCAAAAGAAACATTATGCTATTTAACTAAACATAATAATGAGAAAGTTATAGTGAATTCTAAGGTCACGAGGATATTTACTGTTTAGAATTCCTTTTAAATGCATGATAAATGCATAAATGCATGCTAGTGTTACTGTAAGTACTTGAAATAAAGCCCACATTTGTATTTTATTTATTTCCATGGTCATTTAGATGAGTCTTGATAACACTAAATATCCTGAATATATAAATCATCTTACTTTTTCATGGTAGCCCTTGAGAATCTACAGCAATTTAAAATTTGAGTAAAACTTCTTGACAATATTTTTTTTCATTAAACATTGACAGGGAATGAAAATAATCAAAAATTTATTTGGTTTAACATATTAAGTTCTGCATTTTCATTTTTGATATATTTGAATTGAATGCTGGTTGTAAGCTGCACAATAAATTTGATGGTTATGAAATATATCATTTGATAGTGTAGAGGGTGGTCATACCAGAAAAGAAAAAAAAATTGTATTTTTCTTCCTCTCTTCAATATGTAGCAACAATTTTGTCAGTGTATACCGCAGCAAATATGACAATGACAATAACAGATTTCAGCAGCACTTTAAAGATGAAATACATGTCCCTAAAAATACTGTTTTCCTAACATCCTTAAGAAGAAATTGAGATGAAATTTGAAATCCTATCATTGGGATCTTTAGGAATATTACACAAGTACTCAGTACTGAAACCACTGCCCTCCAGGGATATATTTGCACGTTTTCTAAAACATATACTTTACTAAAAGATTATACTATTTAGTGTTTTGAAATATTGACAAAGGAACTTGCTTTTTCTTCTAAATTTGTATTTGCTACCTTCCCACTATTATAGCTTAGTCTACCAGACTAATGGCTTTTTTATAATGCTACAGAAATCTGGAAATGCTTTGATTTCCTCACAAATTAATGATTAAACCATACAGAAAAGGATCCATTCTTGGTGTACCTTATAACTGATAGAAAAATATTAAAATTTTGCCACAGATAGTTATTATATTAGAGGAAAAGCTTACAAATGGATGCTTATAACACATCATGACTATAATCCTTATTATATTGGCAAATTTGTACATAATATGATTTTTATTTAGCAATAAATTTCATTTTTGCAACTACTTTTATCTACTTATTGTTCTGCAGGAGAAAATTTAGAATGCTATATCAGGACAACTATTCGATTACAGGCAACTTAAGTTATAAGTTAATGAACTGCATGTGTTTTTTCTTTCTATTCTCCAAATTATCATTACTTGTATTTTAAGGTATTACTGTCACTTCCTTTTTTCTTCCCATATACTAGGGCTTCTGGTGAAGATATATGGCTATATTTGTGGTATTTTCTGCAAGACCAGTTTGAAACCATTAACTGTTGGGCCAGAGGCATAGGACACTGATTTATTCAACAACTGTTTTTTAAAATAAAAACTATTACAACAAAACTAAAAACTTCTTTAAATGTATATATGCAAGCACACACACACACACACACACACGCACACGCACACACACCAAACATCTCTAATTGAATAAAAGAAAGTAAGCCATGTTCATAATTTAATATTTATTACTTTGCACTGAAGTTGCCTTAAATCTACCAAAATTTAGAGATGCTAAGCTACATTCAGAAAATATGAAGGAAAAAAAAAAGCCTTCCCTGTTCTTCAAATACGGTGACAGTTCTTCAGGAACCCCAAACTAGCCAAAGGTTGGTATAATCATTCTACCACATGGTATTCTTAGACTTCATCATCAGAAGTTAATAATAGATATATTATGCCAGCATCTTCCGCCTCGTCTTTCTTTGCCATTGTCTTCCATTTCTCTTCACCTTACTAATAATAATAGTAGAAGGAGGAAACTGGATAATAAGGGAAAAGACTTCCTTCCTGAGAGTAACAGGGACTCTGACCTGAGGATCAGTTAGGGCAGCGAAATCTCCAAGTGTGGTCGCCATGTGCTGGCACCAGGATCATCAGGGGCTTGTTCAAAATATAAATGTCTAACTCAGAGGGTGGGGCCCAGCAAATCTGTATTTTAACAAGCCTCTAAGCGATTATGAGGCACTCCAACTTTCGAGACCACTGATTTAGAAAAGAGTTCCCATGACAATCGCCCATTTGAGAGTGCATGGAAAATTCTGTAGTATCTTTAAAGATCTTCCCCAAATTTATTGGTTAAATGCAGGAAAAGTTGATATAGTGAGGTACTGTGCCCTTGAACATATTGCAAACTAAGAAACTATGTCACACACACACACACACACACACACACACAACACACACACAAAGAAACTATGTCATCAAACAATTGTGACTATGGGGCATTTACCTCATGAGTTACAACATGAAGTATGAGACCTCCAAAGACTGAGGGGTTGCAGTGGATTGAATAGTACCCCCCCCAAATTCCTGTGCACCTGGAACTCAGAATGTGACCTGCTTTGGACATAGGGTCTTTGCAGATGTAATAATTAGGATGAGGTCCTAGCGGATTAGGGTGGGCTGCCTTCTAGTTTCTGGTATCGCAATACTGAGGATATGTCAAGAGACATCATGGAAGAGGTTGTGTGAAGGTGAAGGCAGACAGGAATTTTGCTACCTCAAACCAGGAAAGATCAAGGATTGGTGGTAGACACCTTTGCTGGGAAAGACTTGGACAGAACTTCCAGTAGGAGCCAACCCTGCTGACCTTGACCAAGGACTTTAGGCCTCCTGAGCTATGCTGTAATAAATGTCTGTTATTTCAAGCCAACAAGCTTTAGCTCAATTGTCATGGCAGCTATGGAAAACTAATGCAGGGGACTTATATTTTATAGGTTTATATATTATACATATTCTTTGACTTACTCTTGGTCCATAAACAGCTTCTTATGAATATGCTCTGTAAAGAAGGCTGCCCTGCCCCCTTCCACCTCCCCCTCTGCCCACCTCCCCATCCTTTCAAAGGATCTTTGAAGAGTCTAGCTTTGTTGTGAAAGTCATGTTCTTATTTATCATTGAAGGGGGAAAAAAAAAAAAACTCTCCTAGAAGAATATTAAATGTAAAGCCCTTTCATTTGTGTATTTTTAGTTGGAAATTATGCTTATTATCTCCCATCCATCTGTCTTTCAGTAAAATTTTCGATTGACGTGGATTAAGCTTTTTAAGCTGCTTTATACTCATTTGTTCAAATACATACCAAGCCTTTTAATTGGAGCATTTTATATGCAAATAATGAATACTATTAAGTGTATCTGTGTCTCCTTCTGTTGCTGTGTAGTTGTGTCATAAATGCAGTGACCCTCCACAAACAGGGTTAATCAGAGTAGTGTATGAGTGCAGGGCTGGGGCCGGTGGTGGCTGCCAGCTGTAGATCTGAGATAAAGAAAGAAGAGACGTTTACCAAGCAGAGCTCTTTGTGTCTTAAAAACAAAACACACATAATTATGAATGATATATTTAGGGAAGCCTGCTTTAAGGAAATGGATTTGCATTCACTGTACCTTATGTGAATAGCTCCATATGAGCTCCTCTGCTGTGTTTTTTCCTCAAATGACTTAGCAAAGCATCTATATTTTAAATATACAAATATATATATTAAAGAGTCATAAAAATTGAAAGGAATAGTCAACAATAAGACAACTTCAATAAGGGAATTCTTATCGAATTAAAAGATTTAAAAGATTCATCTTTTAGAAATGTTTGTTAAATGTAATATTTTTAAAAGCACAAAATGCTTAAGATCATGATTTTTCCTGGGCTCTTCCATGTTTTATTTCTACAGCTCTCATTTCTGAACCTGTTAATTTTTGAGTTTCCCCCAAAACTTTTAATATTCTTGATTTATGAACACAGCTTTCTAGTATTCTCAGTTATATTTTTGAGCTAACATAGAGATCTTAGAGATATTTGTGAGATGACTCCCTCCTCACAAGATCAGTTTCATGTTTTAACACAATGTAATACGGCAATTTGAATTCCATGCTAAGGAAGCTGGAATTTACTTTTTTTTTTTTAATTAACATATAATGTATTATATGTTTCAGGGATACAGGTCTGTGAATCATCAGGCTTACACACTTCACAGCACTCACCATAGCACATACCCTCCCCAATGTCCATCACCCAACCACCCCATCCCTTCTATCCCCCTCCCCTCCCCTCCAGCAACCCTCAGTTTGAGAGTTTACTTTTAAAAATCAGTGTAGGTGATAAATATTTTTGTGTAAAGGAATAGCTTACGAAGTGTTATGCTGAATCCAAGGTATTCAGCAAGACTATTTAGAGAAGAAGAGGATCAATCTTTATTACAAGCAGATTGATGCTCTTTCTATACTAACCAGTCAGGCAAACCAAAAAAATCCTTTGCTTCATTCTTGCAATATATCCGCTGTGTACGAAGTATTAGATGTTAGCTATAGAGAAGGAAGTCAGTCCAACTTTCAAGGATTAGTAGTCTAATGGAAGAAGAACAACAGCTAGACAATTATAAATTAGGGCACTATATTCATTTCCCAGGTCTACTGTTACAAATTACCACAAACTCAGTGGCTCAAAACAAGAGAAATGTATTCTCTCCTCCTTCTGGAGGCAAGAAGTCTAAAATCAAATCCCCACAGGGCCCCCTCACTCTGAAGGAGGCTCTAGGGGTGGATCCTTCCTTGCCTCTTCCAGCTTCTGGTGGCTCCAGGCATTCCTTGGCTGGTGACTGCATCACTCCCATCTGCCTCCATCTTCATTATGTGTCTGTCTTCTCCTCTCTCATCTTTTAGCAGAATGTGTGTCCTTGGACTTCAGACCCATCCTAGTCCAAGATGATCTCATCTCAAAATCTTTAACTTCATTACATCTGCAAAGACCCTTTTTCCAAATACCATTACATTCACAGGTTCTCGGTAGCCATCTTTGGGAGGCCACCATTCAACTCATATTACAATACTGAGAGGAAGTGATTCTGTTGCAGAACAGATTTGAAGACAGAGGGAGTCACATGTGGGTTCTCTTTTAGGCACGGATGGTGTGTCTTTTGCCCTTTTAGCACAATGCCTGGCATGTAGCAAGACTGTGAAATTATTAATGGAATATACTCATGTAAGTGTTCAGTAGGCAAGTAGACAAGTTTAGAGATGAGGCAAAAGATCTGGGTTAGACAGAGGAATGGATAGGAGTACTAAGAGAAGCCATATGAGAACAGAGAAAAGTAAAGCAAGGACCAAGAGATAGCCCATCACTGAGGAACCGGTTTTGGAAAAGACTGAGAAGGAATTGCTGGAAAAACAGGAGGGAAACCAGGAGAGAGGGGTGGTGTAGGAGACAACAAAAGAAAGAATCTAAAAAGAAGAAGAAAAAAAAAAGCATCAGGTTACATTAAGCTGATTAAATAGTATAAAGCCTGGATTTGAGAACTTTGATTTTAGCAATTTTGGAAGTTGGGACGACAGTTTTCAGTGGATTAAAAATGGCAGAAGCTTTGTCATTTTTTAAAACGCCCTAAAGGACAATGAAACTAAACAAGTACATAGGCTTCCCTCCATAACCTGCTCTATACATGTTTCAGAAAAAGGGCTGTGAAAAAATTCTATGCATGGATACATGCCCATGACCCCTCTCCTTTGATCCCAGGGACAGACTGTGCGAGTTGTTATGGATCATTAGAGCTGCTGTGCTGGTGGCTTCCATCCGTAACCTCTCTGCGCATTGCTGGACATCTTATCACATTCACAGTGGGAGAATGCAGTTTCCAAACTGTGATTCTGACTCTGATCTTCCATGTAAAAGAATGTTCTTCAGGCATCCCACTGAATGCACTATAAAACATCAGTCGGGCATACATAACATGGACTCAGAGACCTTCCTGATGAGTAGTGAGAAACACATTCACAATAGAAGGACCCTGCAGTTTTATATGCTAGAGATTTAAAACCACCTTATACTTTGATGCCATCATCAAGCTCTTTCCTTTACAGTGGCATCTGCTGGTAAATGAATTTAGTTTTTTTAAGTTAGTAACTGAAATACCCTGATGGCTGTAATCTTATCTGTTGGAAGGACACTGAGCAAACTCTTGCATGGCATATGGTTAACATTCCACAAATTTGGCCTTTTCACTTCCATTGAAAATTAAAATTATTCTGTTGAAATTAAGGAATGATTGAACATTGTGGTTTCTCTGTGTAACTTAGTATCCCCCACATGTTCTTTTTTTTTTTTTTTAAATATTTTCATTTATTTATTTGAGAGAAAGAGAGGGCATGCACATGAGTGGGATGGGTCAGAGGGAGAAGCAGGCTCTCCAATGAGCAGGGAGCCTGACATGGGTCTCCATCCCAGGACCCTGAGATCCTGACCCAAAGGCAGAAGCTTAACCCATTGAGCCACCCAAGTGCCCCTCCCCCACACCATTCTTGAAGTGATAACAATAGAAACCATATTCTAGTTCATTTGTGTCAACTAATTAAAAACAATTTTTTTAAGGAGAGTAAGTTGGGACATTCTGGATCTTCTTATTTTATTTTATTTTTTATTAATATATAATGTATTATTTGTTTCAGGGGTACAGGGCTGTGAATCATTAGTCTTACACAATTCACAGCACTCACCATAGCACATACCCTCCCCAATGTCCATAACCCAGCCAGCCTATCCCTCCCCCAACCCCCCAGCAACACTGTTTGTTTCCTGAGATGAAGAGTCTCTTATGGTTTATCTTGTTTTAAATGGTAACTATCATTTTGAATCATTTTCTCTACTTTATGAACTGAGATTATGACAGGTGTGTTCACTTCAAAAACCAAAAATGGACTTACCATTACTTTGCTTGACAAACAGAGCCTTAAAATCAAACAAAACAAAAGAACTTATTTAAAATGATCCCTGTTAACATATTTTTAGATGGAATATGTACGGATTTGGATGTGATCCTTATGGGAATTATTTACAATTTTGTTTTAAAAAGATTTCATGTTAGACTTTGTAAAACAGCATTAGAAATTATATAGGTCAATAAGAAATTATTAAATTGAAAAACATGTACAAAGTCCATTTATGCTATTTTATTATGAAATCCTATAGTAACTGATATACACTAAAACCTATAAATTTGGGATTTGTATCAATAGGTCAATAGGGAAAAATAGCCTTTATCTTAACTTTTATTATTCTATCTGCTATTTTAATATAAAATTCAATTAAGACATGATTCTAAGGATTCTTCAGCAGAGCATAGAAAAATCCAGCAGTATATTTCTTATTCTTTCAGAAGTTATATTCACAAACTACATACATGTGTCTAATTAGAATTTAATAAGCTTTTCACCCCAGAGAGAATTCTGATCTCTGTAAAGCTTTTATCCTTGCCCTACTTATAATGTCACTATTAAGTTCTTTATTCTGCAGGTTTATTTTTTGAAAAGATACAATTATATGTTATTTTCCTGCATGTTATAATTATGCAGTTTTCTTTACATGAATGTTGCTTTCTGGAGAAAATGCTCTTTGAAATGTTAGGAAAGTAAAAACTATTGTTTCTATAGAAATAAGAATATTCTATACGAGCAATAGATTGCAAAATGAGGCACCTTCAACATGAATCTGTCTTTGTTGTTCACACAAAATGAAGGGTAATTTTACCAAAATAAGGCCAAGAAAAATGAAATATGGGATTTCATAGTTTATCAGAAGTCAAACATTTTTACTGCCAATAATTCAGCACAATGTAGCCTCAAGCCATACTCTACACTGTGGGGTGTGTGTGTGTGTGTGTCTGCATGTGCATACAGTATTGTGATTTGTCAAGGCAATCTGTCATTACAAATTTGAAAGTCAGAAAATTCCCCTGGAATTTGACTATAAATGATGTTATTTTATAAAGAAAAGGACATTCAGGGTTTTAGGTTAAGTAACTTCTTAGTGCTTCTGTGTAGGACTCATCTCACTCCCCTCAAATTTCCCACATGCCACTCATCTTCCCTTCATCTCCAGATTTCTTTTCCTCCTTCTCTTTTATCCTTTAATTTTCCCTACTTCTTTCTATAATTTTAAATTTCTCCATGCATAATCATAAGGCATTCCATTTATTATTCCTTTTCAAAGTTTATCTCTGAAAAAATAATCATTTATCAAGTGCTAATTCATTTCTCAAAGATGTTCATAACTGTCAATCAAGCCTTCTGACTGGCCTGAGAAAACTCGTGTTACTCTCCTGAGTCCATATCCTCTCCAGTACAGAACTTTGACCCTTCGCATTAATTCCAGCCATGAGAAGCTACGTACAATGCACCACTTTTCCATGAAATAGCCCAACAGGATCAGACCTCATTGAATCTAGGCACTGGGAGATTATGTGACATTCATGAATACATATACACACACTGTCATGTGTCTACACGTCTGTTAGTTTGTGAGGACATGAGCACAATTTAAGGGAAAGCAGAGAAGAAGCTGCACCTGTGAGAGAGATGATTATTGGACTACACTCCCAAAGGAATGATCTGGAGAACAAGTGAAAGACTGGTCATAGGAAAGAAAGGGACTACTTGTCCTTGGAAACAGGAAAGGAGTGACCCAATAAAGAAAAGGGGAATGTTTCAGGTAAATGGAAAGGGAGTTAGAAGAAATCATGTTGGATGGCATCTGTTTGAAGTCAAGGATGGGACTTCAGTTTTGAGAAGAATAGGAAAAGATACATCTGATTCAAGTGCATACCTTTTTTTTCAGAGTCCTCCAGAGAAACCAAACCAATATAGGGTGTGTATGCATACATAGAGAGATTTTTTTTTAAGGAATCAGCTCAGAGGATTATGGAGACTGGCAGGTACAAAATTTGCCAGGTGAGTTAGCAGGCTGGAGACTCAGGAAGAGTAGATATTGCAATTCAAATCCAGAGGTTATCTCCTGTTCATGGAAGGTCAATCTTTATTCTATGAAGGCCTTCAACTGATTGGAGGAAGCCCACCCCGGGACAATCTGCTTTATTCAAAGTCTGTCAATTTATTTATTTTTTTAAAAGATTTTATTTATTCTTTGACAGAGACATAGTGAGAGAGAGAACACAAACAGGGGAAGTGGGAGAGGGAGAAGCAGGCTTCCTGCTGAACAGGGAACCCGATGCAGGGCTCGATCCCAGGACCCTGGGATCATAACCCGAGTAGAAGGCAGACACCTAATGACTGAGCCACCCAGGCGCCCCCAAAGTCTGCCAATTTAAATGTAAATCTTCTTCACACACAAAAAAAACCATACTCACAGAAATATCTAAAATAATATTTGGCCAAAGTTCTGGGCACCGTGGCTCAGTCAAGTTGACATATAAAATTAACCATCACACATCTATTTCCTTCATTGCCTAACATCAGGTTCTTCAAGAATCCATTCTACCATCTCCTCAGAAAGCCTTCCCATATGTCCATCCTCAGGTGGGAGTTTATATCCCCAAACTAAAGTCCCGGGCCACATTTCTTTAACTTCCACTGGAAATCTAGTCCCTGAGCATGGGGATTTTTTTCCACTTCTGTATCTTCAGCACCTCAGATGTCACCAGCAATATCCTAAGCCCTGAATAAAAAGTTGACAAATATCTTTCAGCTTTACTACATTGGGAAGTCATTGAAAATAAGGACAGTCTTAAAATACGTTTTATGCCCAATACCTAGCACAAATTAAGAGCTCAACCAATGCTCACTGAAGGAATCAATGGATAAGTCACTTACCAAAGGCTTACTCTGTAGTTTTCCTTATCTCTGATTACTTGGATTTTATTCCAATATCAAAGGGTTTTTCTGAAGAGTTTACACAGACTTGCATTGCTATACATGCAGAGAAATTATACCAGCAGCTAGGATTCCAGATCAGAAACTGCTGGTGTAGGAATCAGATATCAGCAGTTTTTCAAGTCCTGCAGGTAATCCCAGGGGTTGGGAATCCCTATATTAGATAGGTAAAGGAGGGAAGATGTTCAGGAAGGTTAAGAATAGACAGAGCCTCTGTGGCAGGCAAGGCCATATGGGGACACTAGGAAAGAGGCTTTGAGCAGGCTCCAGAGGGAGAGTGAAGGACACCCACAGAGAAGAGAGGAAGTACTGAAGAGAAAGATATTGGGGTGTTTCATAAACACTCTGAATATTTACCACGTAACAGGCACCATGCTAAGTGCTTTCCATGGATTTCCCCTTGCCTTCATAACAGCGCTGCAAGGTATACTATGTTATGTTGTTTTTCCAGATGAGGAAATTGAGGTTATATAATTTAATTAAGCTCCCTGATACCCTCCATCCAGTGACCAGAACAGCAACATTTCAAGCCTATGGTTATCTAACTGCAACTTTTATGTTCTCTCCACCACACCGGTGGTCCTCAACCCTAACTGCACAGTAGAAGCACCCAAATGTATGCCCCACTTAAGATCTGTTATAGGAGGATCTCTGGGTAGGAGGCCTGAGCACCTATACTTTATTTTAAATCCCACTATGTTTCTGAAGTACTGCCACAATAGAAAACCACTACCACAAACACCATAGATTCTCCTTTGTTTGGCCAACCTTCGCACTGTGGGCTCAAAGGTGCTTTCATCCAGAAACAGAGACCGGACTCCATCAGTTTATAAATGGCCTGCCCCCAATTCAGATAAGGGAGCCTGAATGGTTACACATTTGCCAGGTAATTCGAGATGCTCTTAATAGGTGTCCACTTTGATGTTAGCAAGAGTTTTATCCTGTTGTTACTTTGAGTTAATAAAAGGATTACACCATGCCGAGTCTCTGACTTTCCACAAAGGGTCCTGCTCAGTGCCACTCTGCCTTTGTGGGTTTTATAACACAGCTGATGCTTTATACATCCTACCTCATTCCAAAAATAGTTAGGTAATGCTGGGTGACACACACATGCGTGTGTGCGTGGGCGCGCACACACACAGACACACACACACACACACACACACACCCCACAAATGAATCAGGTCATGGTGGATGTCACGAAGCAATTGTTAAGTTTAATATCAGATTTTCTTCTATTAATTTTGGGAACACCCAACTCATCTTTTTTTTGTATAATAAAAGCTTACAGCTAATGTCCATGATCACTAACTTCATGTGAAATAAAACGCATTTGTGCAAGCTCCTGAAATCGTATCAAGATTAAGTCAGGTATGTAGGCAGAACAGTAACCTGATGAATTTAATATCAACCCCAATAAGAAAGATTAGGGAGCAAAAACTGTTTTTGATAATATGGAGCAGATATTTGTTATGATACCTATTCTTGATAATACAGAGCAGAAGTTCTCTGCCCTGGCTTCATATTAGAATCTAGGGGATATTTTAAGCAAATAAATGCTCAGAACCCACCCCCAGAGATTGATTAGACTGATAGAATTGGTCCACTTTGGCCTTGACCTTGTTACTATGAAAGCTCACATTTTTCTTACCTTCCCCAGGCCTTCCACTGTTGTAAAAGATGGGCATTAAATGAGAGTATTATGATTCACATAATTACTCTTGATGATGGTGGTGATGATGGTGATAGGAGCTCTAATTGAATTTGCTATGTGTTAAGCAACTTTTCCAAGTGTTTTACATATAATAACTCATTCAGTACTCACAATAGCTATTTTATGGGAGAAATATGTTACCATCTATTTGCAGATGAAAACCAGGTGTAGAGAGATTAAGTAAGTCAGTGTGGGACTTGGCAGAGGTAGAATGTGAATTCAGAGTCTGCTCTAGTACCCCATATTCTTACAACCTCAAGGGAGATGATGAAATAACTAGATTATGTCATCCTCTCTCTCCCTCCTATCACGTTCTCTTTCCTCCTTCTTGATTTTTTTCAGGGTCTAACCTGGTGCAGGTTCACCCATTATTAGGTGATAAGGAAAGGGAGATTTCTCCCCACTGCAATCTAACTCCCCGGTCTTCAAGATCCAAGGAAATACTGCTAGGTGGTTAATCTGTTTTGAAAAAGAAAACCTCTTTACTTCTCAATACAAGGGGAAAAATTTAGAGCTTTAGAATCAGACAGATATATGATCAGATGTATGTACCTCTATTAATCCTAATAACCTGGGTAATTTAATCTGATACTCAGTTTCTTCATCTGTTAAATAGAAATAATAACACCTAAATGATAGCTTGACAAGGATTAGGCAGAATAATGTACATAAACGTCCTCTGCACATAATAGGCACTCCCCACACACGGTTTGCCTTCCGTTTGACCCTGTTCTCGGTCCACCTATACAATTAGCTTTACACCTAGCACCTTTTGCTCAACTTCTATATTTCTGCTCTCCTTTACTCCTTTAACCTCTCTGTTGAGAAGGCTGTATGGGGCTGACAAAGCTGTGCATGAAAAAGGCCTGCCAGGTAGAGTAGTAGCTACCTATGGAAGTTTAGGGCTCTGAGAAAACATACTGGGAAAAAAATGTCTCTTAAAACCTTATAACCACCACTCCTGCACTACCAATCCACCCAAATGCCTAAATTTCCCACTTCAGATATCACTGAAGAACTGCTAGAAGAGACTACATTTGTCTAAAGAAGGCATAGGTCACCTGATTTTGTTTACATGTGACTGCCTCTTGGCACTTGCGTGTGCCATCCCATGAATGTGTGTAATGAGAGCAGGCAAAGGACTGGGGGAAGGCAGGTTCATTTTTTAAACAAACAAAATCTTACTCGAGCACACTTCCACTATAGTCTTAAACTATAGAAAAGAAATTTTTTGGCAAACTGAACCTTTGAAGTTCCAGGTGTGCCTAGTTGCTGTGCTGTACAAGGAAAACATTCTCATCTTTCTTCATGCTAAGGTGGTCTGGTTAGTCAAGTCATACTTCTACTACTTAAAGAGTACAATAAAATGGAAGTCATTCTTGTCTGTAAGTATCTGATTCTTCAGGGGGCATGGCTGGTATTTCAGTGTACCATAGAGTACTTCTCCTCTCTCTCAACTCTTTCTTCACTGTACAGTTAATTTCCTGTGGGGTTTATTTCATTTTCTTGATACAGTTGAGTTGTTGGTTTCTTGTCAAGCATTTGACCCTTGTTTTCAATCTTCGCATTTTTCTGATTCTAAAGATGCACAATGGCTTTGAAAAGGATTAACATGATATGTAAGCTTTTATCTTCTCTGGCTAATTTGCTACATATATGATTAATTTTTTCCAAAGTTTTAAGGAAGCGTTTTCTTGAGGTCATACATGTGTCTTCAAAGCTTCGCATCTAAGTGGCCTCTAAGATCTTATCATTTTTATTTTATCCAGCTCCTAGTGGCCACTATCTGTGCCATCTCCAAGGGTAACAAACAAATGTCTCATCATCAACAAGCATTCAGACTCTGGATCTGACAATCCTTCTTATGTAGAGATTTTTCCAAACATATCTTTGTGTTTCAACCTTTTTCCCCCTCCTGCCAACTGAGTTCACTCACTCTTTCCATCCCTTACTTTCATATGAAAGTAGTTTCAAACGTTCCTAAGGACTGGAAATTTTATCAAAACTTTTCTTCAATAATATCTATAGTTGTGTTTTAACTCTTCTGACATAAATTTTAAGATTATTTTGGTTTAAGTCACTGGGATTAAATGGATTCCAATATCCTTCAATGACTGTACTGTATTCTTCTTGTAATATCAACTATCACCTGATCTAGTTCCAGACAGATTTCTTTCCTTCACTTTTTTTCTAGAAAGTCTATTTTTATCTCAAAAAGTGAGACCTAGTCCATTTTAAAATATCTACCTTCATACTCAGCGTTTCAAGTAGCTTTATTTCAAGTCTGACCTCCAACAAAGAGGTGTCCAGTGCTTCATACTCATTCTTAAAATGCCAGATCCTGTCATAAATTTTAACTTTGTCTTTCCTCTAGGACAGATAATATTCCATCCAGCTCTTTATCTCTTTGCTTATAAAGCAAGATTTTAGCTATAGAAAATTCAGTGATAGCTGCCAATGCCACCATCTCCTGGGAAAATCTCAGAGTCTTGAACCTGGACTCGCACCTGCAGGTGTAGCGCTCACAACCTTGCACGTGCCCTCCACGATAAGCCTGTGGTAAAGCCTGCCTTTGTGTGCCTTAATGTGGCCTTGGTGGCACCTTCAGAGCTTCAGGTTGCTAGAGCCCTCTTGGTCACATGGGACTACTGGGAAGCCACGTTCCACTCAGAAACAAGTCAGCCACTGACAGTCAAGATGAACCAGTGGGGAGGGGAGGTGGTCAAGAATGTGGACACATTTTCTCTCATTTTTGTCTCATCATGGAACACAAATAAAGTAGTGATATTTGTGTGACCTCCAGGGAAGATGAGTGAGGATGTCTTTGGACTCAGCCCACCTGAAAACCATAAGTAAACAATCCAGGAGTTGTCATACCTGTGAACCTTCCAAGATTGCTGGCTGTCAGTAAACTCCCTGTCCATGTCATATGCTAAGGCTTCTTCTTCTCTGTATCAGGCTTCCAGGCTACAGTGCCAGAGATGCATTCTGCCCCGAGAAGTCTCCCCAAAACACAGCCGACACCAGTATATTGTTGGTCAGTAATAGTATGTGTGCATGTTGGGATAAAGAACCTTAAAAACATTTTTGCTTGCCTTTAAATTATGATTTGTAGATTTTTCTTTTATCCCTTTAATTCTGTCAAATTTTCCTTTATGTATTTTAAAGCTGTTTGTGGTTGTGTGTCATCTTGATGAGTTGTTCCTTTTATTACTATGAAATGCCTCTCCTGATATCTGATAAGAGAGGTATTAGAGTCTGATGATTTCAGTGTGTTTTCATACAGACACACTCACATTTTTATGATATATCTTTTTGTACTCTTACTTTCAACAAGTCTATGTTTTTATATTTAAAGTGTATTTCTTTTAAGAAAGCATATAGTTTGGTAGTGCTTTTCCGTTCAGTTTGACAACAGAGTGGTTATTATATTACATTTAATGTAATGTTAGCTTTAAGTCTATACTCTTGGTGTTTGTTTTCAGTTTTGTTCACCTGTTCCTTCTTCTTGTGTTCCTCGTTTTTTGCCTATTTTTGAGTTAATTAAATATCTCACTATTCCATTTTACCCCTGTATTGATTGTTTTCACTATACCTTAGTGGAATGTTCCCCCCACCCAGTGGTTGTATCTTGAGATTACACAATATGCATCTCTAACTTATCATTGTGTCTTTCAAATAATATTACTAAAAGAACAATCTTAAGAATCTTACAAAATTATAATTCCATTTATTCATTTGCTATTCTTTGTTTCCTTTTCATCTTGCATTGTATTTACTCATAGGCAAATATATTATTATTTTGCATTAAATAGTCATTAGCTTTTATAGATAGAAGATAGATAGATAGATAGATAGATAGATAATTTTTTAAAAGGTGTTTAATACTTATCCAGATGTTTATCCATTTATCCATTCTACTACTTTTCATTCCTGTGTGTGGATCCAGGCTTCCATCAGGAATAATTTCCCTTCAACTTGAAAAATTTCCTTTCTCATCTCTTGTAGTGCATATCTGCTGAAAATGAATGCTTTCAACTTTTGCCTGTTTTATTTTACTCTCACACTGAAAGATATTTTTTGCTGAACATTGATGGCCATCTTAACAGTTACTTTACTTCAGGACTTTGCAGTTACCTATTGTCTTAAGGCAAACCAATGTTTTAGATGAAAAGCTTGACATTCTCAAAGTTGTTCCCTGTATATGACGCTATTTTCCCTTGTTGCCTTTAAGATTTACTCTTTCTCTTTATTTTTAAGCAGTTTAGTTATAAAATGGCTCACCATATTGTTGTTATTATTGGTTTTATGTCTCTTTCTTTCTTTGTTGTTACATTTTTCCTATTTGGGGTTCAGTTAACTTTTCTCACACATGGGTTGAAATCCTTCAATTTTGGAGAATACTCACCTCTTCATATATTACTTCTGCCCCATTCTCTCTTTCATAGCCTTCTGAGGTTTCATTTATACATATGTTAGACCATCGATATTGTGTTGCAATCACAAATTTTCTGTTCTATTTTCTTTACTCTTTTTTTTTTCTCTTATGTTTCAATTTGGATGATTTTATTGACTTGTCTTAAATTTTACTGATTCTCTCTTCTGCTGGGTTCAGTCTACTATTTAACCCACTAAATGAGTCTTGTATTTATGGTATCATAATTTTCATTTTTATCATTTCCATTTGGTTCTTGCTTTTTTTAAAAGATTTATTTATCTGAGAAAGAGTGAGATCAGGGGAAGGGACAGAAAAAGAGGGAGACAAGCAGACTTCCCACTGAGTGGGGAACTTGACTCGGGTCTTAATCCCAGGAGCCTGAGACCATGAACTGAGTTGAAGTCAAGAGTCAGATGCTCAACTGACTGAGCCACCCAGGCACCTCTCCATTTAGTTCTTTCTTACTGTACCTATATCACTGCTGAAATTCCTCAACTGTTAATACATGCTCCCTACTTTTTCCATTATATATTTTAACATATTTATCATAGCTTTCTTTTTAATCTTTGTCTGCTCCAACATCTGAGCCATCTTAGGTCTGCTCCTGTTGCTTATTTTTTAATTTATATGAGGGGGACACATTTTTCTACTTCTTCATATGTTTTGTAATTTTTTATTGTATATCAGCCTTAATGGTTTCCATAGAAATAAATATTTATTCCCAGATACTCTAAAAGAAATAGGGTACAATAATGTTCTAGAACGCTAATGTCTCTAGATGGCCATATTATAAGGAGCAAAACTAGTACATAGAATAATTCAAGACAGAGCTTGCCTCAAAAAACAAAATACACAAATTTGACACATATGAGAATGACTATGACAACTTAACAGAGAGATGACATCAGTGTTAGATTTTACATTACCTTCCAACCAAAAGCAAACATAAAATGACTGCTGATAATCATTTTAAGATAATTTTCTTGTCTTGGCTGGGTTATGGTTTAATTAACAGTTTAAGCAGAACTTCAGTTACAAACAAAATTTATTTTCACTTTTTAAGAGACATAGTTTTTGCATATGAAGGAATTATTTATAATTATGTACATTCCTATATTTAATTCCACAGATATATGATGAAAGTGTTAATGGAAGGGACCACAACCTACGTTAGAATAAAAAAATAACTTATTTTAATTGAATGTTATACTTAATCATATCTGATGTAGATAATTGTATACTTTGATGGAATTTAGTTTTCATTTTAGCAATATATATTTCATTTAACAATGTTGCCTCCCTGCCACATTACATGCACCAGTGTGAATTTTTTGGAATCATTTCATAGAGGTTGAAGAATTTGTTCCCTTTTTAAAGCAGTGCTGAAGAGTGAAGACAGAAAATTGCAGTAGAAATGGTGGATGAAATACATACTTAATTTCACCCTCTCCCTCCCAAAGCCACCCTATACTGATAGTAAACAAAAAGTGCTAACTGGAATAAAGAAAATGGGAGAACATAGAACAGTAGAGAGCTGTTGACATATATTTTGGAAAATGGCAAAGGAATGGATTAAGTGGTACTTGACTTAGCTGAGCAGAGATGTGGAAACCCGGGTGCCTGCAGAGGAGAGGCCAACAAGGTGCAAATAAGGAACACTCTAGAGAACCTGGGAAAGCACAAGGAGTGAAGGCAAATGGGGTTGCTGAAGCTAGGGGTGAGATATGGAGCTGAAAATAGGACTTGGCTGAGATTCTTAACAGGCGGACTCCCAAATCTTCTCTGCAACCTGTGCAGCCTGGCAACTACCCCCACTCCCACCACAGGAGACAGAAGGTAGGGTGCCTTATTCTCTGGAGTGTCTTAACTAGGGAGGCTATAAACACAGCAGTCTTGGAAACAATGGCAGGTGGGGGTCAGGTGTAATACTAAAATCTGTTAGATCAAGTGGAAATCTGCATGGTAAATAGTAATAAACTCACCTCCCTTTCAAATCTTCTTACCTAGCTTTGCTCCCAGGATGCTGACAACTGGGCTTGTCCCTCCTAGATAGCATATTGGAGGAGGGGCTTCTCTGGAAGATCTGACTACCCAGGGGGGTAGAAATCTAGGGTGTTTCAGTAAAGGCTCAGCTTTGTCTAATCCCCTTACAGTAATGTCCTAATGCCCATAATACATTGGTAAGCAGATAACTAGGGAATACCAGATATGGTGGAATCTCTAACATAAAAGAGACCAAAGCAAACAAACAAAAAATTGAAGGAAACTAGGACTGCAGAGAAGAAATGAAAGCTTAAAAAATGTATATTCTCATAGATATTGGAAAAGAAATTGGGTCCATGAACTAAAACATGGTGTTTTTTAAAAGGAGTGATTAGAGACAAATAGAACTCTTAGAAATTAAACGTATGTTAACAGGAATAGAATATTCAACAAAAGAGAGATGAGGAATTATTCCAGAGAGGAGGGGACAATAACATTAGTGGAAGAGAAAAAATAATAAAATGAGAGACTCTGTTTAAGGGGTCCAACATCCCACTAAAAGGAGTTTAGTTTCAGAATAAAATAACAGAGGAAATAGAGTTCAGAAACTGCTTAAGAAATATAATAAAATTTCCCCAGAATTGGAAGATGTGACTAAAAATCCCTCAAGTTGCAAATAACAATCAGTTGTGGGAGGAAAGGGGCCAACACCAAAGTGTACTATCATGAGATATTAGAACACTGGGGATAAAGAAGAAACAATAGGGGTGCCAGGGTGCCACAGTTGGGTAAGTGAATGACTCTCAGTTTCAGCTAAGGTCATGATCTCAGGATGGTGAAATCGAGTCCTCCTGTGCTGGGCTCCGTTCTCAGCTTGGAGTCGGCTTGAAATTCTCTCTCTCCCTCTCCCTCTGCTCCTCCTGTTCATGCTTTCTCTCTCTCAAATAAATCTTTAAATAAATCTTTAAATCTCTCTCAAATAAAATCTTTAAAAAAAGAAGAAATAGTAAATCGATCAGGAACAGAATGACCTCTTGAAAACAATACTAGAAACTAAAAACAGTGAAGAAATTACTTGAAATTTCTGGAAGAAATGTATTTCTAAACAATGAATTCTGTATCTAGTCAAGTTAGCAATTAGTGGAAGGAAAGAATAAAGATATTTTCAAGCATTCAAATTCTCCAAAAATGTATTTGCTCCAAGTGTCTTTCTCAGGAAGCTACGAAGGGCAGTCCCAGCATGACAGCTCAGGAGGTCTGTTGCCACAGTAAGGACCCGGGGGTGGGGCTTGGGGGCTGAAAAAAATAGTTGACATAATTGTCTATATTAAGAAGATTATTATATATTAATGAAGAGTTTGAAAAAATGTAATGATGGGCAAATAAAAGTTAAACACACAAAAATATGACTCAACTACCTGTGTCAGAGAGAAGAAAACAACAACTGTGTAAATGAAAGGACGTGGAGTCATAAATACCATGTGGTTTACATGTGAACAATATACGCACAGCCAAGGTAATGTAAACACTGATTAGTGCTTCACCTAGTATTGTTGTGTATCTAAATTGGGAGGATTAAGGGAAGGAAAGTGTGTATGTGTGTTTGTGTATGTGCTTGTGTAAATGAGAAAGAGGGAGGCAAGGAGGGAGAGATATATTGAAAGCACACCTGCTGGAGGAAGTGTCCTTAAGAACTAAAGATAAGGATTTAGTAGGAGACCAATAGATAATATCAACATTGGAAAAATAAAAAAATAATAATAAGCGTGTGAGAGTGTTGAGTATCCTTTAGGAATATGGAGTGATTATCATAATTAATGGTTAAGAGTTGAAAGTGGTTGACTCTGGGATTTAAGGAGGGGAGGGGTAGGGATGGGCTGGGACATTCTTTTAAGCTCTATCCTATGTGGCTTTTAAAAATATGTGCATGAATTTTTTTTAAATATATGAAAGTGACATTTAAAGAAACTGAATGCAATAAGTACTAGAGCTCAGTGGCTTTCAAGCTGAGCTTCCCAGGTTCATGGATGCTTCCGCAGGGACTGCTTTATAGAAGAGGGACCTGGGTCAGCCTCCCACATGAGTTTCTACTAAAGGAGCTCTGCCTTGTCATTGTTAAGTTTCCGTGAACTAATTCCTTTGAACAAAAGGTTCCATAGAAAACAACACCACCAACAACAAACCAGTTTGAAAAGCCATGTGCATATCTGGAGAAAAAACTGCTCCCAGACAAACAAGCTGAATATAATAACTACCAGACTTGATTCAGTCTGGTTATCCCTTGTCATTTTCTTTTACTGCACAAAGCAGAATTGTCCCATTTCTAACTCTTGATAAATGTCAGGAAGCTTGGAGTAGAACCAGTTTTGGGGGGGTTTCAAATATGGGCTGGACTTACGATTATGAAATTTTGCACAGGTTTGAAATGATGATATTAAGGACATGCTTGTTTTGCTCCCAAACCAAATTGTACCCTCACTTCTTTAGAGGCATCAAGTATGACATATGTTGCTAGAGTTCAAATTAGTGGTACAGTCAGGCTATCACTCTATCCTGAGGATGACTTTGGATATTCTAGTTTTGTCTAGGATGGATATTTTATGATTGCTCTCTAAGGGCACCTGGGTGGCTCAGCTGGTTAAGCATCTGCCTTGGGCTTAGGTCATGATCTCAGGGTCCTGGGATTGAGTCCCGTGTCAGGCTCTCTGCGCAGTGAGGAATCTGCTTCTTACTCTCACTCTTCCTCTGTGCTCTCCCTCTCTCTCTCTCTCTCTCTCTCAAATAAATAAATAAAATCTTTTAAAAAATAGATCAAAGTTGTGATTTTTTAAAAAAATGATTGTACTCTAATTAGGGTTAATTTTGGTCCCACACACACAAACACACACAAAATACCCCTACCCCAGCTTAAAGGAAAAGGAAAAATAAAGCCCACCTTTATTTTTAACACAGAAGATAATCTTTTGTAAACATGGAGTATTGGTTGTTTCCTGGGCTATCTCACCTCTCAAAAACAAACGTCCTTATCTTGGTGAATTTAATCTAAGGCAAATCATATGCTGAAACAGATACTACTAAGAAAACTATTCCCTTAGTCAACCAATATCTATCTCTCTACCTCCCTACCCCATATATATAGTGTGAAGTGTTGTACTTCTTCTGTGGACTTCCATTATTTCTCAATCTAACATAACTAAAAGTATCTTTGAAAAATAACTACATATAATTTTATATAAATGAATGAATATAATATAGATTTATTCATATTTATATATCATATCTATTTATTTATATATCTTATATAGCTATCTTTTACATATCTTATATATTCTACATATTTTACATGCATATCTCATATGAGGTTGATAACAACTCTGAAATATGTATTCTCATTGTAAAGATGAGGACATAGTAAGCCCTTGGAGTTTGACCTGTCCTGGGTTGCATAGCTGTCAGGCGTAAAGGCAAAAGTTATCTGTATTTTTAGAATATCTGTCTACTTGGGCCAAATAGCTCTTAATGAATAAAAAGTCTAATCTTTGTCAAAAGCATATATATATATAACATAAACAATTCTGAATTACATATCTAGAATGATCAACTCATTCTGGTTTGCTGGAGATTTTCTTGGTTTTAGCACTGAAAATCTAGGATTTGCATACTGGGAAATCCCTCAGTTCCCATAAAATTGGGATGGTTGGTCACTTTACATATAGAGCTCCTCCCAGGAGACTGTCATAGATACCTGTCCTGGGAACAGAGAGAGATACAGGAAACAAAATGCAAGTAAAGGAAACTGATCAAGAAGGTTTATTTAGACAAGGGTGAAGATGATTTCTTACCCATACCAAAGAAAACCAATTTTAGCAACCACAATAACACAACAAAACAATTAGCATTGACTTTTCAAAAAGGTTTATGTAGGGGCGCCTGGGTGGCTCAGTGGGTTAAAGCCTCTGCCTTTAGCTCAAGTCATGATCCCAAGGTCCTGGGATCAAGCCCCTAATGCGCAGAGAGCCTGCTTCCCCTTCTATCTCTCTCTGCCTGCCTCTCTGCCTACTTGTGATCTCTGTCTGTCAAATAAATAAATAAAATCTTAAAAAAAAAGGTTTATGTAACCAAATATATCTGTAGATTTAAGATCCATGTACATGTCATGAAGTGTCCAAAAGACATAAATTTCACACTACCAGATCTTGAAAAGTAAAGACCTAACTTACGTGTTTCATGAGAAGAAATCACAAAATACATAGCCAGATGTCCTAAGGCCAGACATCCCAAACCACCCCTCTAACCCTTTCTCTCCTCCAAGTCTACCTCATCAAAGTAGCTGCTGCCTAGTCTGGCTTACAGCCTGGTACCTGCTTCTAGTGCACCAGATTCATTCCCTGTTCCCTTCCTTTGTTCTCACTTGTCCCTTTAAGTTCACTCTTTTCTTTGGATATTTTCCCCCATACACTTCTTAAAATTAACATAAGCCCCCTTCAGCTTCATCTGTGTCTCTTTCCATATTGAAGAGCCTCCTCATTCCCCTTCCCCTTCCCCTCCCAACAATCCACCTGCCATTCAGTAGACCCAGAGGAGAAATAGAGATGCCTCTTCAAAAGCCAGAAGGAGAATGAGATGAGAAAAAGCTGCAGTAACTTTAGTTTGAATATTTTGGGTGTGTGTGTGTGCGTGTGTGTGTGTGTGTGTGTGTGTATACCTAGAAATAATTTTTATAGGACTACTGCTAGTCTTAACCTTTTCTTGTAATGCCTACAGAAGTTCTAACATAGAAGAAAATCATGGTGCATGTACATTTATATGACATGATTTTTATTTATTTATTTATTATTTTTTTTAATTTTATTTTTTATAAACATATATTTTTATCCCCAGGGATACAGGTCTGTGAATCGCCAGGTTTACACACTTCACAGCACTCACCATAGCACATACCCTCCCCAATGTCCATAACCCCACCACCCCTCTCCCAACCCCCCTCCCCCTATCGACCCTCAGTTTGTTTTGTGAGATTGACAGTCACTTATGGTTTGTCTCCCTCACAATCCCATCTTGTTTCATTTACTCTTCTCCTACCCCCTTAACCCCCCATGTTGCATCTCCTCTCCCTCATATCAGGGAAATCATATGATAGTTGTTTTTCTCTGATTGACTTATTTCGCTAAGCATGATACCCTCTAGTTCCATCCACGTCGTCGCAAATGGCAAGATTTCATTTCTTTTGATGGCTGCATAGTATTCCATTGTGTATATATACCACATCTTCTTTACCCATTCGTCTGTTGATGGACATCTAGGTGCTTTCCATAGTTTGGCTATTGTAGACATTGCTGCTATAAACATTCGGGTGCACGTGCGCCTTTGGATCACTACATTTGTATCTTTAGGGTAAATACCCAGCAGTGCAATTGCTGGGTCATAGGGTAGTTCTATTTTCAACATTTTGAGGAACCTCCATGCTGTTTTCCAGAGTGGTTGCACCAGCTTGCATTCCCACCAACAGTTTAGGAGGGTTCCCCTTTCTCCGCATCCTCGCCAGCATCTGTCATTTCCTGACTTGTTAATTTTAGCCATTCTGACTGGTGTGAGGTGATATCTCATGGTGGTTTTGATTTGTATTTCCCTGATGCCGAGTGATATGGAGCACTTTTTCATGTGTCTGTTGGCCATCTGGATGTCTTCTTTGCAGAAATGTCTGTTCATGTCCTCTGCCCGTTTCTTGATTGGATTATTTGTTCTTTGGGTGTTGAGTTTGCTAAGTTCTTTATAGATTTTGGACACTAGCCCTTTATCTGATATGTCATTTGCAAATATCTTCTCCCATTCTGTCAGTTGTCTTTTGGTTTTGTTCACTGTTTCCTTCGCTGTGCAAAAGCTTTTGATCTTGATAAAATCCCAATAGTTCATTTTTGCCCTAGCTTCCCTTGCCTTTGGCGGTGTTCCTAGGAAGATGTTGCTGCGGCTGAGGTTGAAGAGGTTGCTGCCTGTGTTCTCCTCAAGGATTTTGATGGATTCCTTTCTCACATTGAGATCCTTCATCCATTTTGAGTCTATTTTCGTGTGTGGTGTAAGGAAATGATCCAATTTCATTTTTCTGCATGTGGCTGTCCAATTTTCCCAACACCATTTATTGAAGAGGCTGTCTTTTTCCATTGGACATTCTTTCCTGCTTTGTCGAAGATGAGTTGACCATAGAGTTGAGGGTCTATTTCTGGGCTCTCTATTCTGTTCCATTGATCTATGTGTCTGTTTTTGTGCCAGTACCATGCTGTCTTGATGATGACAGCTTTGTAATAGAGCTTGAAGTCCGGAATTGTGATGCCACCAACTTTGGCTTTCTTTTTCAATATTCCTTTGGCTATTCGAGGTCTTTTCTGGTTCCATATAAATTTTAGGATTATTTGTTCCATTTCTTTGAAAAAAATGGATGGTACTTTGATAGGAATTGCATTAAATGTGTAGATTGCTTTAGGTAGCATAGACATTTTCACAATATTTATTCTTCCAATCCAGGAGCATGGAACATTTTTCCATTTCTTTGTGTCTTCCTCAATTTCTTTCATGAGTACTTTATAGTTTTCTGTGTATAGATTCTTAGTCTCTTTGGTTAGGTTTATTCCTAGGTATCTTATAGTTTTGGGTGCAATTGTAAAAGGGATTGACTCCTTAATTTCTCTTTCTTCTGTCTTGTTGTTGGTGTAGAGAAATGCAACTGATTTCTGTGCATTGATTTTATATCCTGACACTTTACTGAATTCCTGTACAAGTTCTAGCAGTTTTGGAGTGGAGTCTTTTGGGCTTTCCACATATAGTATCATATCATCTGCAAAGAGTGATAGTTTGACTTCTTCTTTGCCGATTTGGATGCCTTTAATTTCCTTTTGTTGTCTGATTGCTGAGGCTAGGACTTCTAGTACTATGTTGAATAGCAATGGTGATAACGGACATCCCTGCCGTGTTCCTGACCTTAGCGGAAAAGCTTTCAGATTTTCTCCATTGAGAATGATATTTGCGGTGGGTTTTTCATAGATGGCTTTGATAATATTGAGGTATGTGCCCTCTATCCCTACACTTTGAAGGGTTTTGATCAGGAAGGGATGCTGTACTTTGTCAAATGCTTTTTCAGCGTCTATGGAGAGTATCATATGGTTCTTGTTCTTTCTTTTATTAATGTGTTGTATCACATTGATTGATTTGCGGATGTTGAACCAACCTTGCAGCCCTGGAATAAATCCCACTTGGTCGTGGTGAATAATCCTTTTAATGTACTGTTGAATCCTATTGGCTAGTATTTTGGCGAGAATTTTTGCATCTGTGTTCATCAAGGATATTGGTCTGTAGTTCTCTTTTTTGATGGGATCCTTGTCTGGTTTGGGGATCAAGGTGATGCTGGCCTCATAAAATGAGTTTGGAAGTTTTCCTTCCATTTCTATTTTTTGGAACAGTTTCAGGAGAATAGGAATTAGTTCTTCTTTAAATGTTTGGTAGAATTCCCCCGGGAATCCATCTGGCCCTGGGCTTTTGTTTGTTTGGAGATTTTTGATGACTGTTTCAATCTCCTTACTGGTTATGGGTCTGTTCAGGCTTTCCATTTCTTCCTGGTTCAGTTGTGGTAGTTTATATGTCTCTAGGAATGCATCCATTTCTTCCAGATTGTCAAATTTGTTGGCGTAGAGTTGCTCATAGTATGTTCTTATAATTGTCTGTATTTCTTTGGTGTTCGTTGTGATCTCTCCTCTTTCATTCATGATTTTATTTATTTGGGTCCTTTCTCTTTTCTTTTTGATAAGTCTGGCCAGGGGTTTATCGATCTTATTAATTCTTTCAAAGAACCAGCTCCTAGTTTCGTTGATTTGTTCTATTGTTTTTTTGGTTTCCATTTCATTGATTTCTGCTCTGATCTTTATGATTTCTCTTCTCCTGCTGGGTTTAGGGTTTCTTTCTTTTTCTTTCTCCAGCTCCTTTAGGTGTAGGGTTAGGTTGTGTACCTGAGACCTTTCTTGTTTCTTGAGAAAGGCTTGTACCGCTATATATTTTCCTCTCAGGACTGCCTTTGGTGTGTCCCACAGATTCTGAACCGTTGGGGTTTCATTATAATTCGTTTCCATAATTTTTTTCAATTCTTCTTTAATTTCCTGGTTGACCCATTCATTCTTTAGAAGGATGCTGTTTAGTCTCCATGTATTTGGGTTCTTTCCAAATTTCCTCTTGTGATTGAGTTCTAGCTTCAGAATATTGTGGTCTGAAAATATGTAGGGAATGATTCCAATCTTTTGATAATGGTTGAGACCTGATTTAGGACCAAGAATGTGATCTATTCTGGAGAATGTTCCATGTGCACTAGAGAAGAATGTGTATTCTGTTGCTTTGGGATGAAATGTTCTGAATATATCTGTGATGTCCATCTGGTCCAGTGTGTCATTTAAGGCCTTGATTTCCTTGTTGATCTTTTGCTTGGATGATCTGTCCATTTCAATGAGGGGAGTGTTAATGTCCCCTACTATTATTGTATTATTGTCAATGTGTTTCTTTGATTTTGTTATTAATTGGTTTATATAGTTGGCTGCTCCCACGTTAGGGGCATAGATATTTAAAATTGTTAGATCTTCTTGTTGGACAGTTCCTTTGAGTATGATATAGTGTCCTTCCTCATCTCTTATTATAGTCTTTGGCTTAAAATGTAATTGATCTGATATAAGGATTGCCATTCGTGCTTTCTTCTGATGTCCATTAGCATGGTAAATTCTTTTCCACCCCCTCACTTTAAATCTGGAGGTGTCTTCGGGTTTAAGATGAGTTTCTTGTAGGCAACATATAGATGGGTTTTGTTTTTTTATCCATTCTGATACCCTGTGTCTTTTGATTGCGGCATTTAGCCCATTAACATTCAGGGTAAGTATTGAGAGATATGAATTTAATGCCATTGTATTGCCTGTAAGGTGACTGTTACTGTCTATTGTCTCTGTTTCTTTCTGATCTACTACTTTTAGGGTCTCTCTTTGCTTAGAGGACCCCTTTCAATATTTCCTATAGAGCTGGTTTGGTATTTGTAAATTCTTTTAGTTTTTGTTTGTCCTGGAAGCTTTTAATCTCTCCTTCTATTTTCAATGATAGCCTAGCTGGATATAGTATTCTTGGCTGCATGTTTTTCTCGTTTAGTACTCTGAATATATCATGCCAGCTCTTTCTGGCCTGCCAGGTCTCTGTGGATAAGTCTGCTGCCAATCTAATATTTTTACCATTGTATGTTACAGACTTCTTTTCCCGGGCTGCTTTCAGGATCTTCTCTTTGTCACTAAGACTTGTAAATTTTACTATTAGGTGACGGGGTGTGGACCTATTCTTACTGATTTTGAGGGGGTTTCTCTGAACCTCCTGGATTTTGATGCTTGTTCTCTTTGCCGTATTGGGGAAATTCTCTCCAATAATTCTCTCCAATATACCTTCTGCTCCCCTCTCTGTTTCCTCTTCTTCTGGAATCCCAATTATTCTAATGTTGTTTTGTCTTATGGTGTCACTTATCTCTCGAATTCTCCCCTTGTTGTCCAGTAGCTGTTTGTCCCTCTTTTGCTCAGCTTCTTTACTCTCTGTCATTTGGTCTTCTATATCGCTAATTCTTTCTTCTGCCTCATTTATCCTAGCAGTGAGAGCCTCCATTTTTGATTGCACCTCATTAATAGCTTTTTTGATTTCAACTTGGTTAGATTTTAGATCTTTTATTTCTCCAGAAAGGGCTTTATATCTCCCCAGAGGGTTTCTCTAATATCTTCCATGCCTTTTTTGAGCCCGGCTAGAACCTTGAGAATCGTCATTCTGAACTCTAGATCTGACATATTACCAATGTCTGTATTGATTAGGTCCCTAGCCTTTGGTACTGCCTCTTGTTCTTTTTGTGGTGAATTTTTCCACCTTGTCATTTTGTCCAGATAAGAGTATATGAAGGAGCAAGCAAAATACTAAAAGGGTGGCAACAACCCCAGGAAAATATGCTTTAGCCAAATCAGAAGATATCCCAAATCATGAGGCGGGAGAAAGGGGATAAAAAAAGGTTCAGAAAGAAAAAAAAAAAAAAAAAAGAAACAATTAAAAAAAGAAAGCCAATAAAGAAAAAATATAAAAAGGAAATATATATATATATATATATATATATATATATATATATATTAGATAAACTAGTTAAAAAACGTTAAAAAAGAAAAGGGTTAAAGTTAAAAAAATTTAGCAGAAGAAGAGAAAAAAAATTGAAAAAGAAAAAAAATTAAATTAACTGCAAGGCTAAAGAATCATGGGGAGAAAGCCATGAGTTCCATGCTTTGCTTTTCCTCCTCTGGAATTCTGCTGCTCTCCTTGGTATTGAACCTGCACTCCTTGGTAGGTGAACTTGGTCCTGGCTGGGTTTCTTGTTGATCTTCTGGGGGAGGGGCCTGTTGTAGTGATTCTCAAGTGTCTTGCCCCAGGCAGAGTTGCACCGCCCTTCCCCGGGGCCGGTCTGAGTATTCCGATCGGGTTTGCTTTCAGGAGCTTTTGTTCCCTGAGCGCTTTCTTTAGAGTTCCGGAGGACAGGAATGAAGATGGCGGCCTCCCGGTCTCCGGCCCGGAGGAGCTGAGAGCCCAGGGCCCCACTCCTCAGTGTGCCCCCAGAGAACAGCGCCCAATTACTCCCATCACCCTGGCCTCTGGCCGCGCTCCGAGCTGACCAAGCCTGCGACCGGTTCAAGGTAACCCCGAGCTTAGAGCTCACTCCTCGGCTCTGTCTCTGTAGCCGGCTTCCCTGTTCTAATACCTGTAAGCTCTGCGACACTCAGACACCCCCGATCCTTCTGTGACCCTGTGGGACCTGAGGCCACGCTGACCCCACGTGGGCTTCACCCCGGTTAAGCCTCTGGAGCGATGTCCCTCAGGGGAACAGACTTTTAAAAGTCCTGATTTTGTGCTCTGTTGCCCCGCCGCTTGCCAGGAGCCGGCCCCTCCCCCTGCGGTCTATCTTCCCGTCGCTTTGGATTCACTTCTCCGCCAGTCCTACCTTTCAGAAAGTGGTTGATTTTCTGTTTCTGGAGTTGCTGTTCTTCTTCTCTTTGATCTCCCGTTGGATTTGTAGGTGTTTGCAATCTTTAGATAAGCTATCTAGCTGATCTCCTGCTACCTGAAGTAGTCTCAGCCTGCTACTTCTCCGCCATCTTGACTCCCTCCCCTATGACATGATTTTTAATCTAAAGCATTAGCCCATGTCTTTCTGTTGTCATAAAAAGTATCATTGTTCCCACTCTACCAAACATGATGCTATCATTAGTATATTCATACATACGGACTTTTCCATAATTAGGGCTATTTTCATGCCATATATATTCAAAATGAGTGCCCATTTCATCCAATTTTTAAATTGATTGGCATTTAATAGTATACATAACATGCTGCTGTTTTGAATCTCTTCCATATCTGTTGTTATAGCCTCCATTTTTAAATGTTTTTTAATGTATAGTTTTCTATTTTTTCTTGGGAAGTGTCTATTTTAATTGCTTTCAAAGAACTATAGCTTGGATTTATTAATTGTTCCTTAGGGGGAAAAAAAACTACTCACCACTCCCCTCACACACACACACAAAAATGTATTTTTGTATAGTGTCTTAGTCCATTCAGACTGCTATAACAATATACCCCTGACTGGGTGACTTATAAACAATAGGAATTTATTTCTCATAGTCTGAAAGCTGGAAGTCCAGTATCAAGACACTAACAAGTTCATTGTCTAGTGAGGGCCTGTTTCCTGGTTCACAGAGGGCCATCTTTTGCTGTATTCTCACATGGAATAAGGGACAAAGGAGCTCTCTGGAGGTCTCACTTGAAGGGCACTGATCCCATTAATGAGGGCACCACCCTCAGGACCTAATCAACTTCCAAAGGCCCCACTTCCTAATGCCATCATATTTCAAATTATGTTTCAATATATGGATTTGGGGGTGTAAAATATTCAACATATAACAAGTAGTGTATATATATATATATATATATATATATATATATATATATATTTTTTTTTTAAGTTATATGCGGGGCGCCTGGGTGGCTCAGTGGGTTAAATCCTCTGCCTTCGGCTCAGGTCATGATCCCAGGGTCCTGGGATGGAGCCCCACATCAGGCTCTCTGCTCAGCAGGGAGCCTGTTTCCTCCTCTCTCTCTGCCTGCCTCTCTGCCTACTTGTGATCTCTGTCTGTCAAATAAATAAATAAAATCTTAAAAAAAAAAAAAGGTTATATGCAAAAGACCAAAAAATCATCTGAAAAGTCATCCTCTTGAGAATATTACCTATGCTAGTCTCTAAAGATCCCAACAAGGATAAAAATAACAGGGACCGCTTGTTTTTCAATGACCCGATTCTTTATCCACATAGGTCCTTTACAGATCATCTGTAAGATCTGAGTTTGAGCACCTTACTCACCCCATAAGGAGCCTCCTACCAGCATTTGCCATCCACAGAACTGTGCTAATATAGTCTATTTCTGGAGAATGGAGCACAGATTAACTGCTTGTTCATGATAAATCAAGGGTATTTGATTTGCCTGTTACATGCCCAGTTTTCTTTGGAAGCAAGCCCTGGAAGCTATTTTTCTGATCAAATCCTAACTCTTGTGTTAGTGCTTATGAAAGAGAAAAATAACATTTACTCATGATAAAGACTGAATTCTAGCAATTATAAATCTTATCAATTACCTTGTGAAGGTTCGGGGGAAAAGAAAAGAGGAAAAAGAATTCCCATAATGCTCACTCAACCTTGAGGTTGGATTAATTGCAGACTGTTCTAGAATTTCCATGACAGGCACAGATGCAAACATAAGGGGAGATAAAGTTGGTAACCCAAGAACATATCTGATTGATAAATGTTACACTATAAGGAGTGGCTAGTAACAATTCAAAAAGAAAATGATTACAGTTCAGTAGCTAATACAAAATATTAGAAGGACCTAGTATTTCCTTTTTTTCCTCTATTTTTCTTAGAAGTCAGCAATCTCAACAAGAATGATCTTAGCAATATTTTCCATGTTGGTTTTTAGAGCTAATCACTCACACAGACACAAGAGTTATGATTTTTTTTCTTCAGTAAAGGGACTCAGTACCTAATATAACTTCTATATAATCTTTCAGTTAGTGGCTTGAAAAGAGATAATTTTCCCCCAAACCATTAAGACAGATATATAGCGAGCCAATATATAACCATTTTCCATAAATTAAAATATGTACTTTTACATAAACAGTTCTTTAGTTTCAAAAAACATTTCTTGACTGTCAGTTACATGCTAGTGTTCACTAGATACAACATAAGCGAATTGTGTGGCTAAACATGAACCAGACAGCGTACTGTCAACCCCGTCTTCTCGTCCCAGTTCATGTGAGTTTTGACACCATCCATTAGCCTTGGGGAGGAGTGTTTTGACAGAGGGAAGAAGACACACAAGGACAGAGACATGTGCTTCTGCTTTTGGGTGAGTGATTATTATTTTCTATTGATTTATGAAGTAATCTGGATACGCCCATCTATCAGCATTGCACATAGCTTGAAATGTCCCTAAGACAATCAACTTTGAGAATAAGAATAAGGAAAGTTTCTTCCTCCTCCATCCAACTTCTTTTAATTTTTTTTTTAAAGGACATCTAGTAACAGGTTTAAGGAGTGGGCAAGCTGGCAGGATGCCAGTCTATACTGGGCATCAAAATATCACCAAAATATATTAGTAACATGATGCCCGTTCAAGTGTTCACTCATGGTTCCCTAACACGGTCTTGTTCAGATGTGACACCAGACCACCTAGAACAGAAAATGTAAACCCAGCCACAAACAGAGTGAAGGCTGTCTTTTTGGAGTCAACCTTTTGCCGCTGCATATTTTTGAGATGTGTGTACAAGTTGCAAGGAGCAGCTGAGGCCACACCACTACCCCGAGCCCAGCCAGCTGACAGTTGCCCAGAATTGGCAGCCACAGTCAGATGAAATTTGGAAAGCCAAAATGCGTGGGGTTGTGGTTTGTCCGATTGCTGAAATGATAAATGCTTTATTGGGCCTTTCAAGAAGTTGTCTGGTCCATAAAATGTCATACAGTACATTCACTCTTATAAACATGGAGAGGTAAGTTACTTGCAGCAGCAGCAAAATTTTTGGCCCCAGTGCCCACTAAATAAATATTAAACACAAGTTTATTAGTAGTGATTTGAAGGGACTGTACATTAGTCATCCTTGTCCAACCCTCTTTGAGGAAACATATCTTCTTCTCATTTCCATGCACTCAGTTTTTGTTTGCTCACGTGTGTGTGTGTGTGTGTGTGTGTGTGTGTGTGTGTGTGTAGTTAGTCCTCACCAGTTTGCAAGACAGTCCTGGAAAAGAAGACTTGACAGGGAGATAGAAGTGGTTTTTTTCTTTGTACCCTCTTCCCCTGCTGTCTGCAATATAAAATAGAGGATAATTGAAATCAGTTTTCAAAATTCTTATGAACAAGGTTTTCTCTCACAGAAAAGCCACAGAATTGAACAGCTGCACTCCAGAATACTGTCAAGCAGGCAGCATGACTGTTTCTTCCCCCACTGGGTCCCAACACTTTGACTAATAAGGAAATTCAACTTTTAACACAAGATTTGCCATTTCACTTTTTTACTGCATGCATAGCCATTTGGGGTAAAATTACATGTGACTATGAAAACTTAAATGCTGTGCGACATCAAAGATACCTGTAATGCCCCCCAAATATTGTCTCCATTCTCCTCAAAGTTAAGGGGAAAAAAATCCAGGAAACTTACTTGTTCGTATTATGTGTACCTGGGGAAGTTTTTCATGCAGAGCAACAGAACAAAACTTGAGCTGCCTTGCTTTCTGCTTCCAGGAATGCCAATCAGAGAACATTCTTTTTCAGACAGCCAAGTTTGGAAGTCAGTTGGTTTCTGGCAGTAAGAAGGGGGAGGGGACGGCAGGAGGGAAAGCACAGTGAGTCCTCAGGCTGATCTGAAGTTTCCAAGTGTTTCCGTAATAGCCATCAATGAAAGCATCTCCTTTCACCCACGCAGAGACAGGTAAAAAGACAGCTGAGTAAATGGGCATTAGGTGGAGCGGCAGCGGAAGCTCAGTCAGAGGAAGGAGGGGGAGGCGGGAGGGCGTTTGAAAGCCTGCCATTGGTGAGCTTACCAAAGGCATCTGCCAGTGGAACTTCAATGGAATGTGAAACCAAATCATTTTCAAGTTAAAGATAGACACAGTATACACCAGGATCTAGAAGCTGGATTTTAAACGTGTATCGCTCCCTAGAATTTCAGAGAGTTCTGTTATGACCTCTGTAGTAATTAACAATTTGGATAAAGTTGGTTTTTCAAGTGACTGTGCTAAGAATTCATGGATGGTCTGGATATCCTGGAATGAAAAGGATTTAGGAGCTCCTGGTGTACATACCCTAGGGTAAGTGAAAAGATTGGCTTTAAGGCGCATTGCTTCTCTGGGAAGGTGAACATTGAATTTTTCTTTGTATTTGGGTAAATGAAAATGCAATCGTGAAGATTTTCCAGTACTGTAACTTTCTTACCTTTCTTGAGATATTTGGCATTTTACAAGTTATGCAGCAGAAATAAATAGAGTATTTCAGCTTAGTTTTTGAGATTTACCTTGCATGTCTGTCACTTCAGTTTTGCTTTATTAGCCTTACTTACATTTTCCTCCCTTAACTCTTTAAACACCCGGCCTTTATTGAATTACAATGCTCGTGGCTCTATGTCACAACAGCCATTAAATGTTACTGTGTTTGTGATGCCTTTGGTTGCAACTGTTTTATGGTAAGATGGAGAGGTTTCCTTGCCTGGCACAATGACAGTTCCTAATTTAGAAAATGAAAAAGGAAATTAAATAAAAGAAGGGAAAAAGAGATGGTCTAAAGGTGGGGCGAAAAGCACAAGGAGACTTTAGAAGATAATCTGTGTTTTTAAAAAGAATGAGAATGAGAAAAAAAATAGGCAGTTTTCCATTGAAGAGAACAATTTATTAATAGAAGTTATTTTTTGGTGTCGCCTCATTAATTCCAAGCAGGTTCTCTTCCTCCAAAAGGCTGATATTTGCTAAGTGAATGGAGGCGTTCTGATCTTATGAAGCTTGAGAGTGGAGGAGGGAGAGTTGTCTTATTTACTGTGACCACGCTGCGTTTTAAGGATTTCAAACTTTTTTCTTCAAAAGAAAGAATGACAAACTTCAGTTCTCTTCATGTTTTGACCATGTATAGGTTTTGTTTCTTATTTTGTCGAATGACCTCTCAGCTCTGCTCTTAGAGACAGATTTCCCAAACTTGCACGGCATTCCTTCTGAATAAATACTGTCCATAATAGTCACAGAGGACATGGTGTGAATTGGAAATTCTCCTTTATATGGGGAAAATAAATCTACTGACGTTCTCAGTACCGCGTGGGGCTGAACAGTTGTTAAATGTAACTGGCTGGATTTTGCCCTGTCAAATAGACCAGATTCTAATGAACTGAGTCAGCTACACAAAGTACAAACAATGAATGACTTAACACGGATCTTTCAGTTTTTATAAGAATAAATAATATGCAGCGTTACCCTTCTAAAATGAAAAAATGATTATTGTCTTGTTAGAGTCACTTGATTCGACAACTACCGAATGATCTAGCAAGACCAAAACAAAATGTGAAGTTGGCAGGGCTCAGTTTTGATGTCCTCACCCTCCTTTCTCTGCCTACTTTCCCCTCTTCCCTTCCAGTCCTCTTTCTTCTTCCGGCTGATGAATATCACTGCTCAGTACCCTTCCCTTCTTGCAGTCAAGACCTATCTTCCAGAAAGTTGCAGTGAATTTTCACTTCATTTCTCCACAAGGGGATGGTACCTTGTAAATTTTCCCTGGTGACATTGACTTCTGTTCCCCTTGCTTCGCCCAGCTGAGTCCTGACCTGTTCATAGTAGGAGTGAACCTGGTAGAAATTGTAGGTGTTTCCGAGAAATTTGTGAGTGTATCACCATATACACGTGAACACGCACAAACACCCTTCCAGGTGACTTGTACTCAACTAATATATTTCTGATTGAATTATACATCTAAATAAAATTATATCAGGCCTTTAAGTGTGGGGTTTTGTTTTTGTTTTCAGTGTATCCAAAGAAAACCAAAAAAGAGCACAAAATTTTAAATTCTAAAATGTAAGTATTTTAAACCATGAGGCCAAATAGTGTTGATAAGGAGGACGAGTATTTCTCTGCTGCTGTCATGTCACTCATAGTTTCTAGTTCCCTGCTGAAATTTGTCAAATTTGGGCTTTATTTCACTGAATATAGTACATGTAGTTTTATAATATATGTCTGCTAATTCTAGTATCTCAAGAGTTACTGGATTTGTTTTTATTATTATTGTTCCTGCCAGTTCTTACTGATGGTGTCTTATTTTCTTGGCTGCTTAGATATCTGACTGTCTGGTGGAAATGTATTTTAAAAATCACTTGTAAGAAGAAATTGAGACCTAGTGGTGACAGTGTTTTCCTTCAGAGGAGATGTTGGTTTGCTTCTGTCAGGCACCTGGGAGCAGTATCAGACCAGAGTTTTCTTTGTCAAAGTGCAACACCTAAGTTTCCTGAATGACCCCTGTGTAAGAAACAAGGCTGCAGAACTGGTGAGGAATCGTTTGGGTGGGGGGTGGGGGAGGTTCACTCCTATCCTGAAGGAAGGTATGCCTTTTGATATCCCAAGTTAAGGTTGTATTAGTTTATTCATGCCCTCACCTGAGGACCATGGGCTTTGACATTCCCACAAAACCGGTAAGGCTACCCAAAGTGCAGCTGGTTTCACAGATTTTTGTTCCCAATACTCACATGCCAAGAACCAAAGCTTTCAAAGATAAGTTACCTCTCTTGAGTTCTGGTCTTCCAAATTTCTGTATGTGAAAACGTCTCCATCTTATTAGCTCTTTGCTGTTTCAATATTTTATTTTATTTTTAAAGGTTTTATTTTTATATTTGATGGACAGAGATCACAAGTAGGCAGAGAGGCAGGCAGAGAGAGAGGAGGAAGCAGGCTCCCTGCTGAACAGAGACCCTGATGCAGGGCTCGATCCCAGGACCCTGAGATCATGACCTGAGCCAAAGACAGAGGCTTTAACCCACTGAGCCACCCAGGCACCCCCATTTCAATATTTTAAATATCTTTAGTGAGTGGGAGTGTCAGTCCAATTTCATTACTGTTACCAGAAAAGTAAATTCACTCTACTACTTCTATAGTCACTTTTCTTTTTTTTTTTTTTAATATACTCATGCTAGAAAAGGTGTTAGGCAGTCTGCTAACATCATTGATGATTTCGGTTAGATTTTCTGACTTTTAGTTTTAGTTGTGACCTTTTGGGGGAATTTGCAAATGCATAGAGGATTCATGTTTCCCAGCCTTATTTGAGCTGTCAACAATACTTAACTGTCCTTTCATTTGTCCCTAGCTGGCCCCTTTCCTTAGTCATCTCTTCAGTCTCTCTAATCCACCCCACCACCATCACTGACAGCTGTTGACCTTGACTCCTCTCACTTTCTGTTGGCCTTTATCCAAGTATCTCCACATTTTAAAAATTGTCTTCAATACATTCCTTCCTTTCCATTCCCCTTGCAACTGCTCTGTTTCAGTTCTTCATCATCTCTCTTGGGTATTACTGTGGTCTTCCAGTTGTTCTCCTGCCTCTTGGGTCTACCTCCCAACACATCTCCCACCCTGGGACCAACACACCTATCTTCTCAAAATCATAGACATGAATGAATTGCCCCCTTACTTAAAAATCCCTAGTAGCTCACCATTACCTTCAAAATAAATTCCTTAGTATGTCTTAAAGGTCTTATCACAAAGCCTCAATGTATTTGTCTAACACCATCTCCAGTACTTCACTGATTATCACCAACACTTTAATCACACATAATTCCTCCCTCTAGAATATTCCATACACTATTGTATCTCTATGCTAGTCTACCTTCCTGCCCTATCCCCACCAGAGTACCCATTGTTTATCTCCTTTATGGATAAATCCTACTTCTTCAAAGTTGACCTTGTAAGTCACCTTCCCTGAATTTTCTTTACTTATATAGTTTACCTGCTATTCTGGGAACCTCTGATGGCAGGGACTTCATCTTGATCATTTTTGTATTGTCAGTAACTGACACATAGAAACCAGTCAATTTAAATTTAAAGAAATGAACAGACAACTATTATGAGGAAGTTTTTTTTTCTCAATAATTTGTTACTCACTTTATTCTTTTTCATCCTAAACATCATTATTCTTCTGACCTTAGACCTTTTTCTGGAATCATGATCATTAATGTTCCTCTGCATCAAGTAGAGTCAGTTAAAAAATGCATGTGTTTATTTGGTTATCACCATTTTGTAGGGAGGAGTCCATCTATTTCCATTTTTGCCAAATGAGACTCATTGTGATGACGAGAGAGATCATGGAAGTTTAAGTATAAATTACCTGTATATTGTCGATTCACGATAAAAAGAAAAGTCACAGAGTTGGAAAACTTGACATGTTTCAACAAATCTAGCCCACGCTGCTGGGTAACACCAATGGAAAAGTCAACCTGAGACAACTAGATCAAAATTATCTCACTGTACATAGCCTGAATCTGAACAATCAGAAAACACTGGATTGTTGTTTAGATCACAATGTAGTGCCAGAAGGAAAGCAGTTGATTGCTTATGTGATATGACATTGTGACCCTAATCTTAAAAGTGGCTGAAATTTTCATTTGAAAACTTTAAGGACTTAAATGTTAATCTCATTTTGCTATGCTGAATTTAAACAACAACAACAACATTGCATTTAATTATTAAAAACTGAGTACAGTTGTTGGGAACCAGAGAGAGAGGAAATACAGCGTATTAATCTTAGGATGTTTAACTAATTTCATATTCTTTGGATCATTTATAAATTTGTCACATAATTATTACATGCCTTTGACATAACACCTGAGATTCAGAAAAATAAGAAACTTGGTCGATATTTTTTTCTTATACAGGTTTTTCCAACCTCCACAAAGGAAAAAGCCCTAATATGGATGGGGTAAAAACATATTTTAAAGATAGATAAATAGATAAATAAATAAATATTACTTTAAATAAGAATCTTTTAATCTAATCAAATGCTCAAAGTCAATATCTAGATGAGAACCCAGATTTATCTGTAACAAAATATGAAAATATAATATTATAGACCTTTTCTTTTTTCCCTCATCAGTAAAAAACAATTTAAGACTAGCTCTTGAAAATTGGTTGATTTTAAATCACAGCTTTCAAGTAGCTGAGCTAATTTGTTTTATTAATTCAATAAATCTCTATCAAGCTCCTAACTTGTGGCTTAACTGTGCTGGATTACGAAATTATTTATTGGGGTGCCTGGGTGGCTCAGCGGGTTAAAGCCTCTGCCTTCAGCTCAGGTCATGATCCCAGGATCCTGGGATCAAGCCTCACATCGGGCTCTCTGCTTGGCGGGGAGCCTGCTTCCTTCTCTCTCTCTGCCTGCCTCTCTGCCTACTTGTGATCTCTGTCTGTCAAACAAATAAATAAAATCTTTAAAAAAAAAAAAAGAAAGAAAGAAATTATTTATCTAGTCCCCTTTACTGGGCATTTACCCTGGAGTTTGTCGGCGTTAAAACAATGGATATAATTAACAAATTCCTTTATATTTTTCTCTAATTTCTATTCTTAATATAGTCATGCTAATCTCCATACTTGTTAAAAAGTCACTTTGCCTTTCTTCAACATTTAGTATTTTCCTCTCAGGATGCTAAGTTTTAGGAGTCTTGGGGCTATTTTATTTTTTTTTTAAATCTATATTTACCAGATGTTCTCTTATAGAATCATCTAAAGAAACCTAAACAAATTATTAAAAAAAAAATAATAAGTAGAACATGTCTTCTTATCGCAAAGGAGACTTGTTGTATCTTAATATAAAATGTAAGTACATTTATTTGCATAAATAAAGTTGGATTTTGCATTCTTGCAAGATAAATATGGCGTGAAGATGACTCAGGGACAGCCTGAGTCACGAAAGCTTTGTAAAGCTTCGTGTATTCTAAAGAGGGCAATAGTTATTTTTACTATTTTTCTTTTTTAGTCTCGCTTTACTTTTTGTGCCTCATTCCTATGTAATGTAGTAGCACATAGATTTATGAGAATTCACTGAGTTAATCATAGTTCAAGAACACAGTTGCCTTTACTAATTGTATTAAGAGATGTAGATTAATTTTGAATGAAATCTATCTTCTAATGCATGAGAACTTCCTAGTCCTAGACCGTTCATTGCTACCCATTTGTTGCAACATATTTACTCATCAAAAGATGTTGTTTTTAACACTTCAGATAAGTGTAACAATTCTCCTCTAAACCGCATCCAATGTTTTATACTATTTGGTAGGTAAGAGACATATGGTATTTTCTTTTATACACGATAAAACTAAGATGCAGACATAGGAAGGGCTCCAGATATACTACGTGTGGTTTCCTGAGGTAACAAACAACCCCTAAATCTCAGTGGCTTATAAAATCCAAGGTTTCCTTCCCACTCATGCAAATTATCTACTGAGGGTTAGCTGCAGGCCCTTCTCCACATTGTTGCTTTCACCTGGAAGGGTCCTTTGTTCCTTGGCCAAAGCAAACCATGTGGTCACACCTAACTTCATTTGACTGAGGAATACAATCCTACCACATGCCTGAAAGGAGAAAGAGCTGGAATTTCTACAAAGACCTCTAATAAATTCCATACTAATGGATGTTAGGTGGTCCCAACCCCCCAGTAGAACAAAGATGTAGACTCAAGTCTTAGGCAGTAAGGAGTAGCCTCTCCTTATCCATGGTTTAGCTTTCCTCGATTTTAATTACCCTGTGGTCAACCGGGTCATCCTCCTTCTGACCAGTGGTCAGAAGGTCAGTCAGTCGCAGCCTGTCCCTGTGTTTCAAACCCGTATCACTCAGCTCACTTCATCTCCTCATGCAGGCGTTTTATTGTCTCAAATCATCACAGGTAGAAACATGAGTACAATACAGTAAGAGAGATATTTAGAGAGAGAGACACCAAATTTACATAACTTATTACATTGTTGTAGTTGTTCCATTTTATTATTTTTTAAAGATTTATTTATATTATTTTAGAGAGAGAAAATGAGTGGGAGGGGCAGAGGGAGAAGGAGAGAATCGCAAACAGACTCCTCATTGAGCACAGAGCCCACCGCGGGGCTCAGTCCCAAGACCCTGAGATCAGCACCTGAGCCAAAACCAAAAGTCAGATGCTTATCCGACTACAACACCCAGGCATCCCCGTTCTATTTTATTATTAGTTATTGCTGTTAATCTCTTACTGTGGCTACTTTATAAACTAAACTTAATCCTTGGTGTATATGTATAGGGAAAAAACATGGTAGATTGAGGGTTCGGTACTGTCTGCAGTTTCAGCCATCCAGTAAGGATATTAGACTGTATTCCCAACAGTAATGAGGGACTACTGTATACCTGTGAACAGGTGCCTTGGCAATTTGTAGACAGTTACCTGCTGTCTGATGCTGTCGTTTCTTCTCTTTTTTCATCCCTCATGATCATCTCCACTAAGGCTTTTGACTCCCTAAATCTTTGCTGTTTCCTCAGTCCCTGTGACCTTTCCTGCCCCTGCATTTCTGATTCTTGGGAATCCTAACACTTACCCGTCTTGACACTTACCCATCAGGAAGTCCTGCCCATGAACACCACATGAAGAGAAAAGAGCCTCTGATAGGGCAATTCCTATAGATTGTAGAGAGCAAAAGTGTAACATTACTTCTATGCTTTCCCATCTCTAAGAACTGATTATGTATAGCAAAAAAGAAAGAGAGAGAGAGAAAGGCAATGGAGTATAATTCATTACATCACCAACCCCCAGTATTTCCAAGAGGCAAAATAAAAAGATTAGGGCTAGGGAAAAATGCCCCCAGAAGAATGGTGATCTATATTCTGTATTAGAAATGCATTGTTTTGAGTAGGATTTACACCACTTTGATACTCTATTTTTGTTTTGTGTTTGGTTTTAAACACTAACAAGGCAAAACTGAAGAATTCAAAGATTAATGAGATACTTAAAAATTGGAAAATTATTAAGCCAATGTTTTAAGGCCTTTGGATTTTAATATAAATCAGCAAATCCAATTTATGTTCTTGGAAGCAGCAAAACTAGGAAATGCTATGTGCAAAAAGAAAAAAAAATGAGCATCCTGGGTCAAGTGAACTTGGAAAATGCTGTATACCATATCTTTCTCTTGGAGATGTAGGTGACCTTCAGTGTTAGGAGGTCTTAAAGTCTGATTTTTTTCAACTCAGTGTTTCTCAAGCTAACTTGTATACACACACACACACAGACACACATAATTTGATTATCTATAAACACAATATGCTTCAACATGTAGCAATACTTATAAATATATCTCATATTTTAACATACTTTTTAATATACATTTTAACACACTTGGTAAGTTCTTGTTTAAATCACTCCTTGTTCATTGTATTAATAACCAAAAGTAATAATGTGGCAGCTGATGTGAATATTTTGAGAACATAAAGCTGGAAATTTTAAAGGACTTCAAAATATCTTTACTATTGGGTGCTTTGTATTCTCCTGATAAATGGCATTGATTTTAAGCACCAACAGAAATTAAATTTTAAACTGGTAGGGCATCCTAATATTTGTTTAACTTTAGTGGGGAATATAATTTGTGATGCTGCCACAATTAGATTGGCTGTATTCATCAGAATCCAGAGCTCCACAGGGATTTGTACTATTTTGCCCACTTCATTCAAAAATCTAAAACTGTTATTCCATTTTAGAATATGACTACACATTATTAATTTATAAGACTTAGTTATCCTTTCTTTATGAAGACCTCGTGAAAAGAAGAGTAATCTTCAACATCTGTTTCTTGATTTTCTTTTTTTTTGTTCACCTTCTTTAAGTTCAAAAACTTCAAAACTTAAAAAGGAAAAGTAAATTTTTGGGTTTCAAAAGATGCCCTATGAAAGTTACCATCTATGGGAATTTTTCAGGGCAAGAAGGGTCATAGACTAAGACAAAAAAAAGTTCTTTTTTTTTTTTTTAGAACATGTGCTATATTCAGTTAAGCTCTGTGACCACTTAAAATGAACCAATTGCTCCATGAACTTTTATACTATCAGCAACTCTAGTCAAAGAAAATTCTAGATATGAGGTTCACTGATTAGTTTCAGGGTGTGCAGGTGTGGCGGGACACATGTCCTTTTGTGACGTCATCCACTCCTATAATGTTATTCTGCTTTTTCTCTATCAACATTCCAGTTCTCCTCCTAACATTTTAAAAGCAAGAGATAATTTTCTGTTTGTTGGTACATTTTTTTAAAAAAGAAAACTACCTGGGAAATATACCTTCTTTCTGTATCATACAAAGAGAAATCATTCAATCAAAAGTGTGGGTAACATCATTCTTAGCCCACATTTCTCTCCTGGTTTATTTATTTTTATATTTTCCCCTGGGGTTCTAAAAAGATTCAGAAACCATAATGATATCAGCAACACCTCTAAAAATCCATTGCAGGGGAATCTGAAGATCTCTTCTCAACTCTGCAGGGCTGTTCCTTTGCAACTCTGAATAGTCACACAGCAGAACACTCTATTGTTTGCCAAATTACAAAGTCAATTATATCTACATTCTGAAACTGCCTAGTACCTAAAACATTTGAAATATCCTGTGTAACCATTTTCCAGACACCAGAACATAAATCTAAATTACTTAGATTTACAGTATTATAATCTCCCCTTTAAAATGACGTGAGGGAAGCGTTTAACTTAATGAGGCAAAGGATCCTGGTGTGCAAGTTACATTACATTTTTCATTGCACAAGGGTAAATTATTGCTTCAGTCTCCTAAATGGTACCCCAGTGGCCTCAAAGACACAAAGTAGCTTCCAGAAATGCCCACTTTTGTCTTAGGCAATAACTTACTCCATGAGAATATGCTTTCTGAGAATTGCCCATAACATTTCTTGCAGTAGGCTGAATTTCTTGAAGGTCATTCATAGATGCTAGCCTGAACTTGTCTTCTTCTTCTTCTTTTTTTTTTTTTTTTAAACTTAGGGACATCGAAGTGCTAAATCTTCAGACATTACCATACAAGAGGGAAACTAATGAACATTTTTGTTCTGTCTAAACCATTTAGAAAACAAGCAAAAAAAAAAAATTCTGAGTAAGAAATGAAAGGGCATCATATTTTTTCTTAGCATTTATCCTCTGGTCAGAGTTGCTAACTTTTTGAAATAAATAAGTGCCAGTCTATTAGGGTGGTCTATAAAGATTATTGGAATATAATAATTAAGTATAGTGTTCTATATTTGCAAAAAGAATCTTAATGCTATATTGAACACCATATTATGAATCTAAATGTGTGTGTGGTGGCAGATTTAAAGCAAGCTTCACTTTCTAATAAGGCGATATAGGAATTTAATTAAAACAAAACAAAACAAAATACCCTCACCATTCAGTGCCGCAGCATTTGGGTAAATGTTAGAGCTTGACAATTTTCAAGGCAGAGACGTTACTCCAGGCTTTCTGCCAAACCATCCCTGGTAATCTGATGACAAGAGATGAAGCAAAGGAAAGTGCTGCTGCCTGGCTTCGTTAGATATGCACTTGCTAAAAGAGAAACCAACACATTTCTTAGGTAAACCATCAAAATTACAATTTCGAAACACACATCCACACGCGCGCGCGCGCACACGCACACACTATGCTTTTACAAGTCTAGGAATACACACATTAAAATACAATTCAGTGCTTAAGGGGAGCACAGAAGTAGCAAACACAGCTAGGGTTGACTGGCTCCTTTATCTTGAGTGGTTTTAATATACAGCCACATTTCTTTCAATGGCTGCCATGGAAGGAATTAAATTACTCATATCTGGACAACATTCAGCATTGCCCTTACATGGTTACATTCTAGCAACTACTTGAAATTCTCATTGATAAATGAATGGATTGTGCCGCTGTTTTCTGTGGTTTATCTACGTGGTTTGGATAAACATGTGTTTTCCTAAACTGCTAAAAAGCAATCTAATGTAATAGTGATATCAGAAAATAATCAGAGCATGCATTTTTATAACAGGAAGACTGGTTGAAGTGTTTTAAGTTCTTTGGAGAGAGGGATATTGAGTAAATGATTGTATTTGCCTATATTTTTTTGACCACTGGAGGGCTCTCAGATGGTTTTTTGTTTGTTTGTTTTTACTTGAATTCTTTAGAAATCTATTTGATATAATGAAATTTCAGTAGAAGAAATTTAAATCTTGGCATTATAAAGTCTATATAGTCTCCCAGCCCATGATTTGGTATATATTTTCAAAGTACAAAATGAAAGAAAAATCATATTTAGTTTACTGTGTTCTTTCACTATTTTACAACAACAACAAAAAATCACAAATAAGAGAGAAATGAACCATGTACTTTTTAAAATAATCATGTCATAATTAAGACTCGCCAAAATTACTACAACCTGTATATTAGGATAAGATATTCCTAAATCTCAGAGTTAGACCCTGTGTTTGATGTTTTAAATGACCTACACCTTGCCAGGTCCCTGTCTTTGAAGAGTGCCTTAGGAAGACAGGTACATATGGTGATAATTTTCTCATAGTGTAGGAAAGATAGAGTGTTCAGGAGCCCAGAGAGGTCCCAAAGGAGGTGATAGCTATATTGGATCCCACAGGTGAGTGGGAGTTACCTAGATGAAGAAAGATGGGAAGGCATTTAAGATTGAAAAGCTAGCATGAGCAAAGACAGGAAACAGGTGTGTTGAGGGGCATTCATCTTGTGTTCTAGAGTCTGAGGGTAGAAAAAGAAGGTGCATTTAGAGAGGTCAGTAGGTACCCAGATGGGGAAGACCTCTTATGTCATTCCAAGGGTTTTTTCCTCCATTCCTTAGAGCATTTAGTACTTCTGAAATCCAGACTCCTTCCCCAAAAGAAAAAAAAAAAGGCAAATTAATTAATTAATAAGAATAAATACATACTCACAGGAGGATATAGAGCTAGAGTTCAAAATGGTCTGCCATGTATATCAAGTTCTTTGAATTCTCATGTATTTGCATTTTGCTCCATAAGAAACCTCTGTTTCATTCGACATCAAAGGCTTGTTCTCCAAATTTCCTGAGAAATGCACCATGCCTATTCAATAGTTTCTTATTCTCCCAACACATTGATGATATGTTTTAGAGCTTCCTTTGGCTATAAATCGCCTTTGTTGGAGAAGCACAGCTGTAGGGATACTTGGGTGGCTCAGTCAGTTAAGCGGCTGCCTTCAGCTCAGGTCATTGTCCCAGGGTCCTGGAATCAAGTTCTGCATCGGGCTCCTCGCTCAGTGGGGAGCCTGCTTCTCTCTCCCTCTGCCTGCCACTCTGCCTGCTTGTGTGTGCGCTCTCTCTCTGTGTCAAATAAATAAATAAAATCTTAAAAAAAAAAAAAAAACGCACAGCAGTAGATACTAAGGGTTACAAGAAATTGATCACCCTGGATGATGATTTTAAATATGGCAAGAATGGAGGCAGAGAAGAGAGAGAACATGGCAATAGTCTTCTCATAAAACATAATGCCTATTCAGATGGAATATTATTTTAGAAACTGGGGAGGTGGGGTTTTCCATATTGTTTTTGGTTTAATTCATTATAAGCCAAATATTCTCTAACCTAGTTCCAAAACGGACATTCTAAGCAAAGCTTCTATAAAAAAAGAAACCACACATCATCATCTTCTCACAGTGTCAGCTCTTCTGAAATATCGTGGATGCCTACTAAAAGAGACAGGAGAAATATTTGTCACTGTAAGCGGCACTCTTAGCACAGAGAGGTTTGCCCTAAAGGGTCCTTCCTATCTCTTCTCATGGCCTCATTGCATCTTGTGAGAATCTTCCATAGGCACTCAAACTTTGGAGTCTTGCTGGACATTTCTTCACCAATTCACATAATCCACTTAATCCAGCACCAATAAGTTAGAAGATACGGAATTGCATAGATCAACTAGGAGAAAGGCAAAAGAGGTACCGTTTTGATACTCAGTGAAAAAGATTCTTTTCAGGCGACTCTGTTTAATAAACAGTGAAATGTAAGATGGAGGACTACAGCAGTGTAAATCTGAAAGTGTCTATGACTTTAAAACCCTATGATTTGAATCGTAAATGGCTATGAACCAGGTAGGGGGAACACAGAAAGCATCCCCAATCGATGATGAAGCTACCAAAGCATGCTCTTGTCACAAACTCAATTAAAATTTTAAATCTTGGGGCGCCTGGGTGGCTCAGTGGGTTAAAGCCTCTGCCTTCGGCTTGGGTCATAATCGCAGGGTCCCAGGGGAGCCTGCTTCCTCCTCTCTCTCTGCCTGCCTCTCTGCCTACTTGCAAACTCTGTCAAATAAATAAATAAAATCTTAAAAAAAATTTTAAATCTTATAAAAAGAGCTGTGCCATATTCTCCTCATTGGACAGATCTAAATAACTCAGTTGGTACTTAAGTGAATTGGAGACATGCTTTTGTGCCCAACCCTACAAAAATATAGGCTGAACTATGATGATGGTATGATTTTTTTCTCTCACAATCAGGAATGGCCTTAATAACATTTACAGATTGCTACCAGGAAGACTTTATATTAGCAATGCTAAAAATAAAATACTTATTCTCTAATATTCAAATGAACAATACTAAGTAACCCTACCAGGTCAGGTGAAGAATTTACACCTCAGAGGGCCCAGGGCCCATCAGTAGGTCTTTCTACTCAAATATTCAGATATTTGACAAAAGTATGTCTTGTATTCTTGATTCAGATAGTATAATGGTGAGAACTACTTGTAAAAATTTGTAGTCCCAAATTGTTTCTTTCATGCTTTATGGGACTTATAAAACCACAAGGTCAGATAAAGAACTTCTTTCTTCTTTTTTGAGAGTTTATCCATCCTTTGTATATCAGAGTGACCCATCTCTGTGTGAGAATATAAGTCAGACTTCTTCAATTTTCCAATAGAATGTCAACTCTGCTGCCTCTTCACCTGCTGTTTAAACATATAGATCTTTCCTCAATCAACCACACAGAATATTGACACTTTTAGCAGCTGCCAAGAGATTTAACCTTGAACTGACTGTGCTAAGAACATATGCCAAGACATCTCTAAGGGCTATAGTAAGTTGGGTCACGTACACCAAAGCTCATTCTCTTTATTCTTTCCTTTCCCCTCACCGTACACATGTAACATCATTACTGAGTAACCGTTTAATTTTGTGCCTTGACCACTGTTAAAATTTACCATACCACATGGTAAATAAAGAAATGGAAATGGAAAATAAAGAATAACTTTGAATGATAGCAGTAATGTACTAAATATTGCTCCACAACTTCAGAATAAGGAGCTATACCACAAGTGCTCATAAGAATTTGTGCCAGGAAAAAGTTTCTCTCTCAAGATAAACTTGGAAGCTTTCTTTACTGTACAAGGAAAACTATAGATGCTCTCCATTTCCTTTTTTAAAATTTTGTGGCTGTCTAGATTCTTACAGCTGAAGTGAATGCTCAGTTGTATTAATGATCTAATTTCCAGTGCTTGATATAGTTGTCTTGAAGATTTTTTTCCTAATTGTACCTTAGCAAAGCTTAATTTGCTGCTTCTTTCATAATAACATTCATCTCTGTCATTAGGGTGTAATTTGTGCTTTCCCCACTTGTGATCTCTGAGGTCAGTGATACTGCCTGGTGCTCCACTGTTTCTCATCATTGAGCAGATGATAGTATTTGTTGAGTTAACGTTACTTTGCACTGTCTTGTATGTTTTTAAAAATGAGATATTCCATTTTGAAAATAGGAAGTAAAATTTTAAACCAGCAGGAATGACTAACAAGACGTTGAGAATAATGAATAAATAAAAATAGTAACATTTCTTAGGGGCATTTCAAACCCACTTTCTCCACAAAGCTTGGTGACAAACTTAGATCCCCACTCCAGTTTTGCACAGAGTCTATATTTATTATCAGTCAGGTCACATTGTATTTTATTGAGTTGTATTTTCAGCGAGTTTTAACTTTCTCGGAGTTTTGCATCAGAGGGCTCTTGACAGAAGAGTTAAGCAATTAGGTCATGCTTGATTACAATGTGTTTATGTCATCAGTTTGTCCTAGTCTAGCAACCAAGGCTATTAGTCAAATATGTGAGGAGACTTCTATAGGTTAAGAAGAAAGATCACATCTGTGAGGCTATCTTTATGAGAACAGGGATGAGTTGACTAACCTTCATTCCTGCAGGAATGATAATCACACATTCCTTGTGTTTCTCTCATGGATGTCTTTGACATCTAGGAGACTAAGGCTGAAGTGAAGAAGTAATTGTCAAAAACCAAAACCAATTCAGTCTAACTGGCGGTCTGAAACCTAGGTCTCTGCATTTATGATACGGATCTCTTTTGGATACTTCTCAGATGTGCCTCATAAGTTCTCTGAAACAATGTGTTGAAGAAAAAAAGGGTGACCCGGCATTTCCTCATCGTTGAGATGACTACACAGCACTACTTGGGGGTGTAGGGTGTAGTCATTTATCTCTCTTGTGCCAGTGGAACAGTTTGCTTTGAGGTACATGTAAAAAATGGATAGATCCAGAGGAATGGAGATGGTGGGAAGACATCCTGAATAGTAATACACACTCAAAAAGAAATAGTTAAGAAGTAATGGTAGATCTGCTCAATAGAATATTATGTGGTTTCCTATGCATTTAAGCTCGCTGTACATTTCTTTCATGAGCTAAATCAAGTATCTTCCTATAAACTGTCTGATGTTGGTTTATCTTCTTTAACTTTTTTATTCTGCTCTGCTAAATCAGGATAATAATAAGGCTACCTTCTGGGATTTTTGAGAGGATTCCACGAGATAATCCGTGTAAAAAAAACTAATGAGCTCAGCATATTGCCCATAGTAAAATTATATGTATGGAACATGTTAACAATCAGGAAAATACAGATGTCCTAATATAACAATAACAACGAGGACACAAAATTGTGCAGTCGTCATAATTATGTAGATATATCGATTTAAAAAAAGCCTAGAAGGAAATATTAAATGCAGATATCTTTAAATCTTGAGATACAGGATGTTATTTTCTTCTTTGTTATTATTATATTATCCAAATGTTATTATACAAATTTTTGATAAAGCACACACAAAATATGCTTAAGGAAATATAACATTCATAAAAATAAATGTCAACCTGCTAAAGTGCCTTCTTTTGGATGTTAACAGTAAGATTCTTGGAGGGAACTGGCATGTCTTTATTTGCTAACCCACATTTACTTACTAGTGTACATCTCATTTACACTAAGAAAATATTACCACTCAATTCTAGTCCAAGTCCTTTCCAGCCTTGCAAACAAGTTCATCCACCTGTGATGAAAATTTAGCAGGTAGAGAGTGATATGGTCCTGTTCTGTGAAATTCCCTCCAGCCTCAGGGGCTGAGACCTATAAATCTTGATTCTTAGGTACTCCTTTCTTTCCCCCAGAACGTGCATCATTCTTTTAGCAGAGAAGAAGCTCAAAAGAATAATGTATTCTTGAAATATGTGGGGGTGTGGAACTGTAGTAATGTGGCATTCCAGACGCCAGGCATATTCTACAGTGCCTCATCACTACAGAAATAAAAAGAATCAGGGAGAATCTTCTTTGCTCCTGTTCTGATTAGCTGTATTGAGGAGCAGTAAACAAGGAAAGGTTGTTGTCGTTAATTTGCAGCACTTACACTCATCAGTAAACATTATTACTCTTTGACATTTTCAGTGCTGCTCACCTTACCTGTAAACATTTCCCCACCAGTACTCCTTGCTCTAACCTTATAATTATGAAACACTATGTGTATTAATCTAAATGAAGATATTATACCCATGAGAATTAATCATGACTGGGAGAGCTCTCAGTGCATCAATCAATTATAATGAGTCAGGCTTCGTGCTATATTCTTATTGCTTTTAAAAACAAGTACACATAATTTTATGAGAATTTACACTTCTGCACATACACCCTCTACCTTTTTGATAACACAATTTTCTAATATACTGGATTCCTCTCTGGACTGAATCACCACGTTCTAGGGCTGGGAGAGGCTTAGACACCAGCTAGTGACTGGTTCACTCTGTTAGTTTTACAACAGAGGAGACCATAGCCTGGAGAGATGAACTTTGTCCAAGATGCAAGAGTTAAGAAGAGAACCGAGTCCAGTTCTGTTCTGTTACATCTTAGAGCCTTTTAAAAAATCTATGACAACCATTCTTTGGCCCTTATAATAATAATTTGTCAGCCTAAAATACTTTCTCCTATGAAGTTCATCCTGCTTTGGAACATTTGTAGGTAATATTATGAAATCATTTTTTATGAGTAAAGAACTAGAGAAGAAGGATTAAAAACTAGTTCACAAAGCATTTTAAATCAATGGTGACTTAAATCACTGTTTTATTTAAACAGAATCAGATAATTCTCTATACATAGTGCAGGCAAATGGAAGTATGTCCTTCAAAGGCTAGAGCAGACAGATCATAATTCTATGACTAGCAGTACAATCCTCTAAGTTTCTCAGTAATTTTTTTTTATTATTCCTTTCTGCCTGTGTCACTTTGGGAGGCTTAAAACAAGCCATTCATTGTTACGAAGTAATATTTTGATGTTTTCAAGAGGCTTTGTACTGTGGGTAAAGAGAGAATTTCAAATGAGTGTCATGTTAAAACATACAAAAATAATTACTTGCAATCTTAGCATTTTTCACTTTCATAAAATCATTGGTAAAATGAGTGACCCTTGATAAGAAAATCTATTTTTTTCAAATTCCCTTTTGCATTCATTCACCATCCACTTTGGTAACCAGCCATGTACCAATTACTGTATGAGGTCTGTAGATACAATCTCTGTCCTCGGGGACTCATGAAGTATAGAGGAAAAACATATATACAAGCAAATTGTCATGATTTCATGTGACAGATATCACAACATAAGCCCCAAAAGGCACAACAGAGAGGGCAGAGGATTAATAAGGGGGAAGATAAATGAGCTGAAACTTGAAAGATGACTCCAAGTTTGACAGGCAGATTTGGGAGGAAAGAGTTCACAATATGAAAGCAAAATAGTATTCTGGAAGAAGTAAACATCATTTAAAAAGTACTGAAGGAGTAAAAAAGTATGATATTGTAGGTAACTGAAAATGATTTAGTATTGCGAAAGAATGAAACGTATTGCAGTAAGTGGTACACAGACTGAACCGATAGGGAGCTGTATCATAAAAGGTCTTTCAGAATATGTTGAAAAAGTCAAAACTTATACTGAGGCAATGAGAAACCATTCAAGAATTAAGATCAGGCAAATGGCCTAGTCAATCTGACTGTTAGGAAAGTCACTATTGCCATAGTCTGTAAGAACGATTGGAGTGCAGGGATTCCCCTAACCAGGAAGAATAGCAAAGAGACAATATACTACAAATCCCAAGCAAGAATCATTAGAGCCCCATGATCTAAGGAAGTCGCAGTGATAGTAGTAGTAAGAAAGAAAAAGGAGGATAAATCTAAGAGATACTTCAGAAATAGAATCAATGTGATTTAGACATTGGGCGGGAGGCCAGGAGGAAAAGCAAGTCATCAAGGGGAGGGTTTGACATATGGAAAGGATAAACACAGTGGCTTTGGACATTTTGATGGGAAGCTTTGTGGGATATCCATGTAAAGATTCCAGTAGGCAGTTGGATAAATAGGATATGTCTTGTGTAGAGACATTGATCTAAAAGTCATTTGTAGGGGCACCTGGGTGGCTCAGTGGGTTAAAGCCTCTGCCTTCAGCTCAGGTCATGATCCCAGGGTCCTGGGATCGAGCCCCACATCCGGCTCTCTGCTCAGCAGAAAGCCTGCTCCCCGCTCTCTCTCTGCCTGCTTCTCTGCCTACTTGTGATCCCTCTTTCTGTCAAATAAATAAAATCTTTAAAAAAAATAATAATAAATAAATAAATGTCATTTGTATATAGGCAGTTTATTAAATCTATGAAAAGTGTGACTTATCCCAAGGAGATGTATACCAAAAGGGAAAAAAAAGGCTGAGGAAGAGCCCAGTGAACATGTTAGTTGGGTTGAGGAAGACGAAGAGCATCTTCAAGAGACATTGGGAAACATTAGCCAGAGGGAAATCAACAAAATGGGGCCTCCATCCCCCACAAAGAGAAGCCGTTACCCAGCTCTCCATAAAGAAAATCAGCCCTGAAGAGTTCTAGAGTCCACTTAAGAAACTTTAGCAACACAGTGGGACAAAAAAACCTAAGAATAATCACAAGAAAAGGGAAGGAAGACAGTTTCATTTTGCTATATCATCCCATCGATAAGCCAGCTTTGCTCATCACAGAGAGGGAACTCCCCAGCTGGAACGAAGCCCCTCACTGGGAATGGAAGCTTGGGTAAGTGGCCACATTTTAGAGAGGGTGGTCAAATGGGAACCCAAATTAAAGAATTGTTTTTTTAATATCAGTTTTAAATAGGACAGATTTGAAAATACTTGAATTGCTTATATAAAATAAATTCATGGAAATGGATAATTGGAAGACTCAAAAAAGAAAGGAGAATTGGTAAAGTTCCAGAACAGACCCAAGAGGGGAACCCATAGAACAGATATTTGTGGACAATACAGCTCACATACTACATACCAAGATGAGTATTGCTGTAGTGTTTGGCGTATAATTTTTCAAAATTTTGATGAAAGAGAAAACTGATATGGACTGATTAAATTGCTTTAAGGACTGTTTTCATGAAAATATCATTTTAAAAAAAACCCTTCAGCTATATATTACAAATTTCAGCTGCTGTTGTTTCTTGATCAAAGAAAGACAGGCAGATACAATGCTGGCCTTTGTCCAGAAAAATGTCCCGCTCTTACTTCCACAAATGATCACATTGGGTTTGATATGAGATTTCTTAAAGATCACTATGTATTATGACAGTACATATTCAGCAGAAAACATTTTCAGAAAGAACTCAATTACGTGGGAAATGGTCCGGCATCTAACTTTGCAGCTAACTCAGGTTTTCAATGAGAATGTTTTATCATCGAAAGAACAACTTGAATTATTATCAACAAGCCACACTGGTTTAATCCAAAATGCCAGTTTGATATATATGACAAGGGTAAGATCAGATTGTCTTAAAAATATGAAAGATTTTTCTTCTTAAAAAAAATACCGTGGGATAAAAAATTTGGCCGTGTGTTCAGATTCATGACAGGACCACCACGGGCCCGAACTCCTAGGGGTGCCATTTATACAGAATACAATAGAGCTGCACGATAGGATAACCATATCAGTACGGGGCCAAGGACCAGAGGATTCAGGCCTCACCCAAATAGGGAACAAAAATCTGATTCAGGAACCAGAATCTGAGCCTCAGCTAAGACCAGACAGACAGATTTTGTAGGACTTTCATTCTGGTTTTGTGGGAGCTGCCATAACACCAGAAGCAAATCAAAGGGAACTCTGTTCATACCATGTACTCCCCAGAGTTGGACTTTTAGAGATTTTTCTGGCAGATGGCTGTGCCTTTTCTAACAAAATGCATATTGTAACTATTTTGTTCTTGTGTGCAGAGAGGTCTTTATCTTTCTGGATCCTATGCTTCTCCAGTTTTTACTAATTAGTCTTAGGAGCTCAAGGGTATTGTTTTAGAAGAACATTCTAGTCTACAGCTAGTAATTGCAGTTAGTACAAGTAAAAGAACACAGAGGGACTAAGGCAGGGCTTTTCTATTCCTCGGTTAGTTAATTCATTCATTTATTCAACAAACACTTCTGAGCACCTGTTATGTGGCAAGCCTTAGTGTGCTGTGTACTGGCCATGAACCAGGCCAAGAGACTAAGAGAAAGCTAATGGTTCAAGGGATAGAGCACATGCTGAGAGAAAGATTTTACGTGTAGCAAGAGATACAGGTACATCACTGAGTGAGGCATCAATGTGTTTTCTGCAAGTTGCATTTTTAAAGCCATAATTCTTCCAAATGTGTTGAAAATTGTCCTCAGAAGCTATTTTAACTTTACACGGATGCAGCGCTTTTATAACAGGAAAATGTTCATATTTTCAGCTCAATTCTTAAGTGGGGAAAACATGACAGATGCTTTTGCTAAGCCTAGGAGATTGATTTAAACTGAATTTTAATTAAAATTATTCAAAGGACTGGTGAAAAGCTTTCTCATGACTGCCTGAGACCTTCAAAAGTTCTGCTCTCTCCAACAAAAGACATAGTGTCATACTTAAATCAAGATAGCAAGAAAAAAAGAGACTAACCAGTTATTGATTGGTTTCATCATGAGGTTTTCCTGAATGCTATGAAGGAAAGATAATTTTCATTTTGCTTTGCTAATTACAGAGATATTAACTTATAAAGACATTAAAGTCAAGAAATTAACAGTGATGTAAAAAAATCTGAGAACTGCATTAACACATTCCTATAAAAATTACCTGCTGTGTACGGTATTTATTTTTTTGCATTTTTGATATAGAAATTCCTCTTAAGGAATGATGGTCTGAAAACACACTGATTATATTTATATTTAGACTTTAACATTATTTTTTAATAAATGAGGTAGGAGACCATCAAACTGTTATTTTTCTCTCACATGTGAAATGTCAACATCATTTCTTCAAGTCTCATTATATTTAACCTTGGAAATGTTTGTTCCTCAAAAAGAGGGCTAAAAGGGAATGGTGCCGTATTAAACAAAGTTGAAATTTAATAGAAACAGCAACCCATGTTAAATTCTTTTTATAAACAGTGCTATCTCAGGTATTTTGAGAGATGAAAAGATTAATTGGGTTTGCAACTCATCTGTAGCTCATGATATACAGTAGAAAGCAGCTGTGATCAGTGTTTTAAGAACTGAAGAAACAGCATCCAGGCTGAAATTACTGCAGAGTGGAGAAATTAATCCCAGTTGGGGAAACCTTCTAAGTGACGTACACCGACTAGAGTCCTGGGTGCAAAAGGGAGCAACAGTGCAAACACAGGGTATGGCCCTTTCTTTCAACAAATGTATTCTCTTCTTGGGGAGATAAGACTGAGACATAAAATAGAGGACTGTATAAATAGAGAAAATATGATAAAATATGCAATTTTATGTACAAAAGAACAAAATGTCTCTAATCCAAAAGTAAAGGCTCTGAGCATTCAGTTGAGGGAGAAATTGAAAGTGCCTGGAGAGACTGAATTTTTACCTGCAGACAATGGACCACGAGATCGGCTGGGAAGTGCTGGAAGTATTTGCACAAGTTGCAGAAGGGAAAACCTGAAATGATGGAAACCATGAACAGACAGGACTGACCAACAGCTTGCTCGGTGCATGCCCTTCAGAGGCTGACCTGGCTGAAGCAGAAGGCACATTTCTGGGGAGCAGTGGAAAACGGAACAGATGCCTAAGGAAGGGCTGGATGGGGTTACACCATGAGCTCCGAAAGATGAGGAATCCTGACTTGGTCTGATTGGAACAGGAAGTTTTTCGTAATTTGTCCAGCAGCCTGATGACATGCGGAAAGCAGGTAGAAAGACATACTAGAAAGATTAGTCTGGCAGTTACTGGTTTTCTGAAGAATAGCTTTATGTAAAGTTCCTCTAAACAGTTTGGAATCTGTAAAACATTAGACAGATGTACAATGTTACTATTACCTTAGACATACACAGAAAATTGAGTGTGTATATAATCCTAACACTTGCAGAAAGTGTCCTCTAGAATCCCGCAACTGAGAGACTTAGAAGAAAGCATTTAGTCAGCCTGCTGTACTGTGAGTAGGTGAAAACAGATATAATGGTTTAGCATTTGTTAAGACAACATGAGAGAAAAAGAAGGGAAATGAGAACTGAAAAGGAAGATTTATATAGAAAAGGACCTATCTCAGATATTTTAGGAACCTTCCAAAGGTGTCCTGTGGTTAGAAAAAAACAAACAAAAAACAAAAAAACCCAACACCTTACCTTCATAAAACATTTTTTTAAAGATTTTATTTATTTATTTGACAGAGATGACAAGTAGGCAGAGAGGCAGGCAGAGAGAGAGGAGGAAGCAGGCTCCCTGCTGAGCAGAGAGCCCGATGTGGGGCTCAATCCTAGGACCCTGAGATTGTGACCCAAGCCGAAGGCAGAGGCTTTAACCCACTGAGCCACCCAGGTGCCCCCATAAAACATTTTTTAAGGAAGAAGTATCTTTAAGAGTTTACAAATGGGTTGTCTCAACTCTAACACCTGAGAGGACACAGGCTCCAAATGTTGCCAGGAACCAGCAGAGAACTTACTGTAGGTAGTCATCAAGCCCTTAGTAGAGAAAACCAGGGCAGATCAATTCAATTTCCACCCAGGGCACAGAAATAGATCTTAGTGATAAGGAGGTTGTAATGTAGCTGATTTTCCTAACACTTGAGTGTATACCGTACTTGGCATCCTTTTGAGAAAGCTGCACAGATCCAGTCCAATAGAAGGGTCTTACATGTGGACATAGCTGGTGAGGGCTTATAGCCAGATATTACTTCCTGATTAAAGATCTCACCATTAAAATGAAAACATTTTTGTGTAGCAGATAAACTCAGTGGTCAAAAGTTGGTGCTAATGGTGTCAGAGTAATGGACTTGCCCTTCCAAGTGTTCTCTCTTTGCTCTGGAGTAGCTTACCAGCTTGGCTCCCTCCTTCTCACGGAATCACAATGCATGTTGTCACAAGAGGAACCGGACATGAATGGTGGAACAAAATAAATCCATCGTCCCACTAGAAGAAAAAAATTCCCTTAAATCCTGCTTAGGCACAGGTCTGTAAAGCACGGTTGAGGCTGACAGTCAAAAAGTCTATTAGTTCATTCAAAATCCCTGCTACATCAAAAAAAGCAGATAGTTTAACTGACTTCACCTTTTATCCCCCCCACCCGATTAGTCAAAACAATTTACCCTAATTTACCCTTGAGACCAAGGATATTTGTGTGAGCACATAGCATAGCTGGGGACTCAACAATCATCCCAGGTAGTATCTGTGCCGGTTGTGTTTGCCTTCTCTTATCCCACTGCTGAAATTCTCACTGCTCTCTTCCACCCAGAGAGCTCACTCTTCCCAGCTCCTGACAACTCCATTCTTAACCCTCTCCTTCCAGGTCCCTGGTTTCTAGAGCATACTTACGCCCTGTTGCCTCCTCTTAGCTAGTGCCTACATAGTATTCAAGATCCTCAATTTAGGTCTACAAATACCAATAGGTCTGAGAGATTAGGAAGGGGCATGGCATCTGAGCAGGCTTCTTCAGGACCTGCAGATGCCTCAGGCCCGTGGGATGCCCTGGCTCGTGTTCTCTGGCCCGTGTGTCTCAGGAGTATGGAGCCTCACAGGGCCTTCCCGTGTCCTGGAAGGAAGGATGCTGAATCTGAACTGTACCAATGCAGCTGTGCTTCTGGAAAATTCCCCCTCCAGCCCCACCTCTCTCTTTCAACTATGTGCTCAGCCTGGGCAAAATGGGAAATGTTTTCCTTAAATTCTTCTTCATTCTGTTTCTCGATTACTAAAGGCTTTCTAATGCTACTAGTATTTTTTCTAACATTAGCTACTTTTAGGAATTTCTTTGTACATCTTCTGTCTGGCCATATCTTATTTCTAAAAATATGAATTGTAATATTTAAGAATAATCAAGTTTTCTGCAATAGCAAGTAAATGCCCGGGTGTTCCTTTAGGTTATTTGTCTAGTTTTTAAAAAAGGCATATAAAATTCTTCTTATATATTCCTTCTCTGCCGGCCATAATCATATCTTTAATAAGATGGTAAGTGAAAAAATAGGAAAGTGTTCTGTGCCAAATGAATTCTGCTGAAGTGTTTTCAAGTGTTTTGGTAAAGGACTCACATATTCGGGTGATACAGTGATTTCTTTTGATTCTCTTTTGCCATAAGGATCTTTAGACACGACATGCAATTTTATAAAGAAAGCTAGCCATCAGGTTAGTGATCCGTTTATGAAGAAAGGTTCATTTCCCTTGGCCTCTGCTTATAAAATGTTCAAATTGCATTATGTTCTTTGAGATTTTTTTTTCCATTGATCCAGATAAATCTTGCTTGATACCTTTTCAAAGAACCGCTTATCAGAGAACTTCCAGTAACCTTCTGGCATTTCAAAATTGCATATTCCCTGGATAACAGTTTTATTTGTTGTAATGATAAAGCTTCAAAGTTCCTAAAGATAGAGTTAATGCAGAAAGACAGCTGTGTGAAGTATTATTGGCTGCCTTGATTTCTTCCAAGCTCTGTACTTTCCCTTTTTTTTTCGTACATGAACCCGCCTGTCACACTTGATAAGCTTGTATTTTCAAACTGGTTGAGACACTTTATACCAACTGGATCTCTAATCTATCAATTACTTAAAATGTAGGATATTCACAATTTCTTCAGTGAAATAACGTTGATGATTTCATCTAGCACCTTTCTTCTTCATAGCGTAAATAATTTCATGTTTTTATTGCTAATCACACGTTTTATTAAATTATGAAATGGCATCTCATGAAAATATTGTAACAGTAAAACAATTCTGTCCTATGTTTACGTAAGCTCGTTTAGTTTCTTAATTAATAAGTAACAATTCAGTTCTCGTTATAACTCAATTTCAGTTTCAACCAAAACACAAAAATCTTACCGCATCATTTATATGAAAAAATAACTCTGATTTTCTCTGGTGTTCAAACAATTACCTTAGTATGAATTGCTTCGGAAGCTCCTTCAGCTAAAGCAATACTTAACAAAGTGTAATCTGTCTGACTGACTCTATGGAGTTTTCCCAAGTATATAAGCTAAGAGTCAGGAAGTAGGTTTGGGACTTAGGTGTTCAGAGCTGGTTTTATTCTTTTTTTTTTAACTTTTTTTTTACTTTTTTTTTTAAATTTTGTTTATTTATTTGACAGACAGAGATCACAAGTAGGCAGAGAGACAGGCAGAGAGAGAGGCAGATAGAGAGGAAGAGAAGCAGTCTCCCGGCCAAGCAGAGAGCCCGACGCGGGGCTCGATCCCAGGACCCTGGGATCATGACCTGAGCCGAAGGCAGAGGCTTTAACCCACTGAGCCACCCAGGCGCCCCTGGTTTTATTCTTTTTTTTAAAAAATTTTTTAATTAATTAATTTTTATAAACATGTAACTGCTTTTATTCTTATCTCTTTATTCTACCCTTATTTTGTCTTAACAATAGTTTGTGCAGGCTCTTGCATGTGACCCTCCCTGTCAGCACTAGTGTGGGTCCTGGCAATTCTTTCAATGTGCTATGTGTCCTCCTGGGCTCAGCTTTCTTGAGAAAAATAGTTAAGTGAGGTCTTTGTGAAAAATAATTCCAGGAAAACCTAAGATGCCCCGCTCACCTGGGCTCCTGAGATCAGTGCCATTGAAAACCTGCAACCTGGGGTGCCTGGGTGGCTCAGTGGGTTAAAGCCTCTTCCTTTGGCTCAGGTCATGATCCCAGGGTCCTGGGATCGAGCCCTGCTTCGGGCTCTCTGCTCTCAGGGGAGCCTGCTTCCTCCTCTCTCTCTGCCTGCCTGTCTACCTACTTGTGGTCTCTCTTTGTCAAATAAATAAATAAAATCTTTTAAAGAAAGAAAGAAAGAAAACCTGCAACCTCCTCTCAGTCCTCCATGTCACTCAGACCTGTTACCTTTGGTCAACACAGTCCGACATATAAACTCTTCTAAGTCCTTTCCGCCCCTGACTTTGGTCATCAGGCACAGCCTCCTGAGCTACTTCCTCCGTTTTGAGCTAACTCCTGTTTCCCACAACCCTCGCTTTCTTCACTAAGAATTTCTCCATCTCCTGGCCTTGAGAGAGAAGCCTGCCAGGCCTGTGATTATGGGGATTCCTCAGCAACCCCCACCAGGGAAAGCTACTTAGTCTACCTCACCCTCTATGTCACAGGATTATGTGTTGCAGTTGGCTTTTTTTTTCCCTCCTCAGTGTGGTTTCTAGATCTTTCTCTACAATTCTGGATAAAAACCTTTGGGTTTTATGAAGTCCACCTTTACTTCTCTCTGTCTCCACTGATCGCTCTCATGTCCTTACACGTTGAAGTGTTTAGAAGCCGGTACACAGTGACCTTTACAATCCAGCAACTGCCTCTTCTTAAGTATTTTCACGTCTGGGTGAGTGATTCATGAAAACTATAGCCTCCTAGGGCCTTGGCCTTCTTAACTCCTGCTGTCTTCTCCACCCTATTTCACGCACTCCAATGCCTCATTTGCCCACCATATGCAATATATAATCCTACTCTGTGATAATCATATGTTACAGCACTGCTGTGCAGGTTAGTCACTGGTAAGAAGATGAAGAGCTCATTGAAGTGGAAATTCACATTAAAGAACTTAAGAGGAGGCAGTGATAGCAAAGAAACAAGTGAAAAGTCCATTTCATTTGCAGCAAAGTTCTCAGAAACCTGGATGGAGGCAGTAGCATTGGAGGTAGACCATGTCAGTTTTCTGAGACATGAGTGAGATAAGAATTTGGTATCGAATTAAGAAGTGGTAGAATTTAGTAGCCCCTTGGATTTAGAGAGAATCGGGAGGTGGAAGCTGATTCCAGAGTATCTAGTGTGGGAGACTAATTCGATCGTAGCTCTTTTAATGGGACGGGAGAGTGGAATAGTAGGTGAGTATTTTAGGAATTTCTAAGTCAGTCAATCCATGCAAGAAGAAAGTAGATGTGTGTTTGGAGTTCATAAGAAGGGTCACAGTAGAATATAAAACTTGTGAAATCATCAGCATACCAATGTAATTGAAGTTATAAAAATAGGTGAAACTACCCAGGGAGAATGTATGGAGTTATGAAAACAATGGGTTCTGAAGAATCCCAACATTGTATGAGTGAGTAGGAGATGAAATATCATAGGTCCAGAGAAGGAAACAATGGTTACAAATTAAAAATGATGAAGACATTAATAATGGCTAACCTGTACTGATGCTAATTATTTCCAGGCAATTTTGGCAAGTATTTTATATATATTTACACCATGGTGGCTTAGAGCACAGGCACTGCTTGGGTTCAGATCACAGCTCCATCACTTATTAGCTGTGACCACTGGCATGTTTGTTAAACTCTCTGTGCCTCTGTAGCTTGAGGTTACTAATAGCACCAACCTTATAGCGCTAGTATGAAGGCCAAAAGGGATAATTCACCACCCCATACAGCAGTGCTGACTCCTAGGAAGCCCTATGTAAGGGTTAACTGTAATTTTTATTATTACAGTTTTATTTAACCTTCACAATAATTCTGTGAGGACGTTTGATTATCCCCATTGTTTTGACTGAGAGTACGTTATTTATTACAAGTTAGTATTGGAACTGGTTTTTGAAAAAGGTTTGCTTTACTAGGGAGCCCATCTACTTAACTGGCAGTTAGAGATGTTGCAGAAAACAAAAAAAGGAAGCAATTCTAAGAAGCAGAGAATGAACAGCATTAGAGGGAACAGAGTTGTTATGAAGTTAATCCATAGGCCCCGTTCCTTTGATTCATCTGGAAGAACAGCAGCCCTGGAGATTTTGATGGGGATACCGTAATTTCAAGACTGGACAGCAACATGCCACTTTTACCGCCTGTGTAATTTATGTTCCTGACCTGAGCTTTGTACTGAAAACTCCCTGTGCAAACTTGGTCATCATCCAAGAGTGACGTGATGCCTGGAAGAGCTCACAGGCATGACTTCCTATGACGTCAATGCTGTGGGCACAGGGGTTAGGCTCACCTTTAGTCAGCTGTGCTCCTACCGGGAGCTTCATGGTTTTGCACATGTCATTTGTTTTAAGATCTGATTCATTCGATTTGAATTCCATCCTCTGTGACCGTTGCATTGCAATGTTTTTAAGCACATTTCATGGATCTATTGATTGCTGTTTCTGCTTACTGCTTTGTACCGTCCTAACCAAGTTTATTTAATCAACATCATTTTGTGTGTCTCATAACATCTTCCATCTAGTATGCTTTTAATGAAAGAAAATAGAATTTAAGTAAACTTCACAGTAAGGATTTATAAATCTCTTGGCATCAGGAGGGATTACTTGGCACCACGATTTTCATTTTTGCTCATGTTGTGGCACAGACATAAGTGGCTTCTACGGTTGGGACATTTTGTGTCAACGTCTCTTCACCGGTCCGTGAAGCTTACTTTCCCTTTGTTAATGATGATTTAAGGGGAGGATCATTTAGAAAAGCAAGCCAAATGGTTCCTATTGCATCTCAGCTCTTTCTAGCAGGATAGCTACAAACTATAAGGCTTTGCTCTGTTGTAGATTTCTACAAAACTCTGGGCATGGTGCCTTATTTAACAGTTCCCTAGTGTTATTTTGGAAAAGTCCTCTCCAGAAAATGCCAGAACTCAGCTTGAACTCTTGTCCCCTGTCAGGGAGAATCTTTCTATCAGCGGGATTTCTCAGCTGTTTCAAAAATCATTCAGTGTTTTACTCGTAAGTTTGGTTCATGTGGAATATGCCAACTGTAGCTTACTCTAATGGTGCATCCTAAGAGCTTTAGGAGCAAAGTATGTTATCAGGGAATCTCAGTCTTTGCTACATGTTTACATAGAAATCTTAATTTTAATTCACTGGAGGTTTTCCACTGTTTTCAACTCCTCCTTTAGAGTATATGAATGCTTACTTTCAAGAAGTAAGAAAATTGAAAAAAAAAAAAAAAAAAGGAAGAAGAAAAGCAAGAAAAGTCTCAAGTACACAACCTAACCTTACGCCTAAAGGACCTAAAAAGGAACAGCAAATAAAGTTTACTTTCATTTTAATCAATCAAATGAGATTTTCTTTTTCCTTTAAAGAGAATCTGACTGGCAATTAATAATAATAATCTAAATTAAGAGTCTTTGTATCCTTTGTGATGTTATATACTGGATACTCATTTGTTTTTATTCCAATATTAATATTATCCCCACTTACAGTGTCTCAGTTCAAAAAACTGAGATGAAGTTTAAGCAATTTCCATGTTAGTTATTAGTAAAACCAGTCTTCAAACCCAGGTCGTTGTACTCCAAGGCTTGGACATGTAAGCTCTGTGCTATATTTGATGAATGAGGAATATCCAGAAAATTAAGTCATGTATCTCATTTATTATAGAACAATAGTAACTATGCTAATATCTGGATTAAGACAATTCTCTACAAACATGCTGACTTCTAAGTTAATTTCCACTATAAGTTAATTATTTAGAGTTCAGAATATAATGCTAGAAAGGGCTAACTCTGACCAACTACCAAATCCTATTTAAACTCTAAAATAGTTGAAATGCAATGTACTTACAGTAACCAATGTGGAAGATATAATGTTGCAATGCCAGAAATCAAGGAAAATATAAAACAATAAGAAACTTTAAAAAAAATCTTGAACACTATTGCTTGGATAGGTGTCAAATTTAATTATAAAATGAAGAAATATAAAGCTCTTTTGTAGAAAGAAAGGGACTAAATCAGGCTCATTGCAAGGCATAGTGTTTGATGAAGTGGAAAAGTTGTAAGCTGGGAAACAGAAAAGAAGGCAGGTGGGATGGGAGAAAGGAGAGCTGGTATGTAGGAAAATTTTTGAATACATGCATTATAAACAGGTCATTAACTTGTAGGGCTCCAGAAATGCTAAACAGAACATGTTTTGTAGAAAACCACACATGCCTGCTACATTTCTACTTCCCTATATGAATACGCTTCATTATATTAATAACATAATTGGACTGGACCCAAAGAAACTCACACCTGAAAGTCTGCAGACTTTCCTGAGTTTCCTGAGTTTCCAGCTTAGGGAAAAAAAAAAAAGAGAGAGAATAAATGGGAAACAGAACCTGTCTTTCTTAAACATCCGACCAAATATTTGATCATCATCCAAATTGGTTTTGTGGCCTTAAAGACAGAGTCATATCAATTCAATTGGTTGAGATAACTTGTGCAAATTCCATAATAGATTGTGCAGCACATAGTGGATATCCAACAGGTGATAGTTAGTAGTCTTGCTGGAGAAAACTAATGTCCAAACAAAAAGGAACAGAAGAGAGTGGACTCAGTCGTTAAGCATCTACCTTAGGCTCAGATCATGATCCCAGTGTCCTGGGATTGAGTCCAGCACGAGGCTCCCTGCTCAGTGGGGAGTCTGCTTCTCCCTCTCCCTCTGTTGTTCCACTTGCTTGTGTTCTCTCTCTCCCCCTTTCCCTCAAACAAATAAATAAAATCTTTAAAAAAGGTTTGGGGGGGAGATAGTACCTGTCTATTGGGTGTATTTCAAACCACTTTCCAGATTTGAGGTTGAGATTTGGACATCGCCTCCAGAGATTTTTACCTTTCATCCTTTGTGGGTGTGTCTTTCATCATCTTTTTCTAAAATATTTACATCCTTTGCCCGTTCATTTCAGTACATTTGCTGTTCTTGACCTTTGGAGTCTCAGAGCTTCTTTATCCTCTTAAATGTTTGAAAATTCCAAAGAGCTTTTGTTGGTGTACGTAACATCTAATATTGTGTAAATTAGAAATTGAAACTAAGAAATTTTAAATGTTTTCTTTATGAATTCAATCCAGAATGACAAACTGTTTACATAGTAACATAAATACCTTTTTTTTTTTTTGAAGATTTTATTTATTTATCAGAGAGAGTGAGCACAGGCAGACAGAGTGGCAGGCAGAGGCAGAGGGAGAAGCAGGCTCCCTGCTGAGCAAGGACCCCAATACGGGACTCGATTCCAGGTTGCTGGGATCATGACCTGAGTTGAAGGCAGCCGCTTAACGACTGAGCCACCCAGGTGTCCCACATAAATACCTTTTATTTTAAAAATAATTTATCCACAAAAAGTAAGAAAAAGTGACATTGTTCTACATTTTTGCAAATCTCTTTAATGTCTGCCAATAAAGGACAGTTGAATTCTCATATCTGCTTCTGCATTTAATCTATTATAATATATTGTTTTGGTTGAAGTATATGAAGAAAATCCAGACTCACTAAGGTATGTAGTTGGAAAAGGCAAGAGTATTTTCATAGCTTTTTCTGACAAATGTGGATATCCTTTGATTTAACACTTAACTCCAGTAGTGTTGTTTCTTAAAAGTGAGTTGCATTGTGAAATCTTAAGCCATATCAGTTAACTTTGAACAACCAATTCCATTAAAATCCATTACCTGTATAGACGTTTTAACTTTGTGTGATATTATAGCATCATGCATTGGTCATTTGGGAAATACTGGTTTACTGAGTTGTGCAGATCTCCCAAATACTGACATATGCACTTTACAATAACAAAAAGAAAACCACTTTCCTTAATACCACCATCATTCTCATCAGAAAAGTTTTTTGGGTATTGGAAGCTATCATACTCATGGTGGCAGATGAAAGCTTTCCAAAATTCTAATTCTTGCTTAGAAGTTCCAATTTTATCATTGGCAACAAATGCTGTCATTTGTTTTACTTGAAGTGACAACTCACTTTGTTCATTTTTGAAAAGACATTTGTGAAATACCCAAGCCTGAATAATCATCACTTGCCTGGCAGTCTTTCTTTCACTAAAAATTGTGTCCATGATAGGCTAGCTCACAGACATTTGCACAAGTGCTTTACATACACACACACACACACACACACACACATACACACTGATGGGAAGCACTGATGGGAAGCAGAAATATGTGTATTTCCTAGTTCATCACACAAAATTTTAAAAACTTGTAATTGAGGGTTGAAATTTAATAAAATCAATAATTAATAATTTTGACTATTGCATCAAGGACACTCCAATGAAGCAATTTTTGTTTTAAGTCTTGATCTTGCAGGTGCCCTGAAAGAGTCTTGAGGACCCCCAGGGCCCATGGACCACACTTTGAGGAATGCTACTGAGCAGAATACCTCTTTCTAGGCTTATCTTGTTTTGTCTTATTTTAAAGCATCCCCTTCTTCACCCACAGCTTGCAGTCAAGTTACAGAATCCAAAGTCATGAGTCTGTCTTAAGATTATGCAATTGTCAGCTAAATTGCAGAAGACTGGTGTTGATCAAATGAGTTGAGTAGTCTGTTTGATGATGGCTTTGCAATGCTGTAGGAGAAATTGATGTTCAGTGGATACGTAATAGGAAACGTTGTTGCTGATCCCAGCTTCCAGGTCATCTCTTCTGACTTCAGCAGAAAAAAGGGATGGAAATGATTGTCACCTGTTGGCTATTTAGTGGCCTCCAAGAAGGCTGGAGCTTTAAATAAATAAATTCCATATTTACTCATGCCATGCCCTGCATCCTTAATTTGATATTTTCTTCCTAAATTATTCTGAGAGGAAGAGAATGGATGGAATTCTCTAATCCATCCTAATATTGTGCCATGAGTAAGGAAACCTGGTATGTCTTCAGCCCCAAGCATACTCCCTCAGCTTGTCACCATTGCTATCAGTAGCAGATTCTTCTGGTCACTTCTAGCAACCAGGATTTAATTAAGTGCGGTCCAATGCCTGCCTTCAGCAGCTCTTATCAGATCTTTCATAAATGTAAAACCACCACTATTGCATAAAAAAATGCTGCCCATGGCGCCTGAGTGGCTCAGTGGGTTAAGCCTCTGCCTTCAGCTCGGGTCATGATCTCAGGGTCCTGGGATTGAGCCCCACATCGGGCTCTCTGCTTGGCAGGGAGCCTGCTTCCCCCCCCCCCTGCCTGCCTCTCTGCCTACTTGTGATCTCTGTCTGTCAAATAAATAAATAAAATCTAAAAAAAAAAAGAAATGCTGCCCATTCAGGGGGAAATTGCAGGAAAAAATAATGTATCTTCACCCCAGAATTGGAAGGAAAAGAAAGTACCCCAAAAGGAGAACATCTACAAAGAGGTGAACTTCTTACATGTGTAAATATGGTAAATGAGTTCATGAAAATGGCATTCCCTTTGGCTCTCAGATACCATGAGGCCAAGGATGGGAGTAGAGCTGAGTCTCCAATGTGCAGAGCCCTGTCCAGCCGCTGGCATTATTTCCTCCACACAACATTACAGCTCCGGGGGCTCTGCCACCTGTTGTTTCCGGGTGCAGACAGAGTTCTCTGTCAGAGGTAGACTCCCGTGATCCAGAATCACAGAGATGAACTCATAAAACCACAGAGTAGTTTATGAGATTTTATGCCGAGAGAAGTAAGTGCTACAAGGATACTCACAGGGGCTAAATGCCCGTTCTTTGCCCGTCGGCAGATATAGGAAGGAAAATAACATCAACGTGACCTAATGAGATTAAATCAGTTTAAGGGAAATTAGCTGGGTCATCCAAATATTTGAGAGCATCAAGCTAAGCATACAGTTCCACAGCAAAGATAAACTTCCCATCAGCATCCTCTCCACGTGGATTGGTCATTGTCATCTTTGACAGGGCAGCTCCTTGTGATGCGGTGGAAAGATCAGGGATTGCCAGCCATCAGACAGGTCCCAGGCATCTCAACAACCCTTCTTACAGCTATCTGTCCTTTGATTAGCTACTTAGCCACCTTTAGCTAGGGGTGAGCCCTGGCAATTAAATGAGGTAATGGATATAAAACACAATAAAATGCCTCACGTATGATAGGACAGCAGGAAATAGTATTCATTCCCTCTGTGACTCTCGCCTAGCCACGCTTCCATTGCTGACTCCCCCTGCAGTTCTCACGAACACTGGATGCCTTTACATGTGGTAAGATGCTAAGTGAAGTTCAGGCATGTCAGCTGTAGCTAATAATTCCTGAGGACTCACTATGTACCAGGCATGACATTTACTAAACCATTTTAATACATTATCTCATTTATTCCTATAGCACCTCTGACAGGTGCTGTCGTTATTCCCATGTTACAGGTGAGGAAACTGAGACACAGTGCTTAGCACATTTTCCTGCCTGGACAGGGTAAAGCGGAGACTGAAATCCAGACAGTCTGACTCCCCAAGTCATGTTGTTAGATGGCATCCTACACGCACACTCCAGGGGGATTTGCCTGGACACCATTCTTTATCTTCAAGATGACATCACATACCCTGGCTCAGTTCATTATGTGTTGATTTATAGTTTAATTCTCAGAGGACATCTTAGTTCCTACATTTCTATGTTCCTGGTGGGGACACCCCCCACCATCATCTTCCTTCCTAAGCTTTGATGTTTACTTAATTTTGTAAGTATATGGAGAAAAGATAAAATAGTATCATTTCGGGGGATATCAAAGTAAAATGATAGAGAATGATAGAAGAGGGACCTATTTCGTTAAGGTAGACAGGACCTCACCCTCAAGCTCTCCTCAGGCCCCAAACCACTGCTGACAGGGTACTCCCTCCAGCTGGTACGTGACAGACCAGTGCAAAAATTCCTTCCAGCGGAGGCCTTTGCGGGCCTGCCTGGGTTGCAGTGATTCATGCTCCAACTATAACCGTGGGTCTCCTTGACCTACTCCGGCTTCAGAATGAAGAAATACAAGTTAAACTGAGGTCAGAATAGGTGGAGGCACCGGAGGTCTCCTTGTTCCCACCCCACTGCCCTGTGGCCTCAACACTGCTCCCGACTGGGGGATGAAGAGCAGCCTGACAGGTCAGCAAATATCAACAGCCCAACTTGGGACACCACCGGCTCTATCCCCCGACCTTTGGAAGCATGAGAGCCCTGTGGAGACTTGAAAACAAATGACCTTTGAAGGTATACAGAATGGTATTTTAAAAATTCCAAAATAAGCTGTTGGTGCAGATTTCTGCCGGGCTCAGTCTCCAACTCTGTCAGAAACTGGGGGACAGTTTCTGCAGCTGGGGGACCATCAGGGATAATAATCCTTTTTATATTTTCATATTAACATGAGCAGCTCATATTTCGTATTTCCTAGCAGTTCCTTTCTCTGTGTACCTTGAAGACCATTTTCTTACCTCCCAACAGAGACAGCTCTCTGCTCGTGTGTCCCTCAGCTTGGTGGTGACTACTTTTGCTGACACTGTCAGGCAGAAATACAAGCATATACAGATTTAGTACGTAGGCAACTGTCCTGGTTTTGTGTTGGTGCCCCAGATCCAGTATCCGCTCCCACCCTCTCTGTCTGTTCCTTTGAGGACTGCGATCTCACGCAGCCGCAGTACCCGTGATGAGGACCCCCTCTGCCAGTTTCCAGACATTCGTTCATTTATTTGTTTGCTCATTCATCCTATAAGCATTTATCAAAAGCTGCTATACTTCAGGTCACTTCCTAAGTACAAGTACCCATCCCTTCAGGCTCCTACCAGTCTTTCTAGACCCCTTGCTTCTTGCCAGAGTCCCTGGGCACCATGCTCTGTCCAGATGCCCAGGATACTCTCCTAAGCCCAGCCTGACTGTGAGCTTCATCTATTTAAATCAGGCCAGAGTTTACAACTCCTTCCAGCCCTCACCTAGTCTCCCCCACAACTGGCTACTATCTATTTTTGTATTAAAATTCCAAAATTTATTCTTAAAACAAGAGTTTATTTTTTTCCCCTATGGACTTCTGGCTGCTTTTTACCACGTGCAAAGGACTGGTTTGGTATTTTTAACTGTTGTGTTGTGTTTGGTTTTCGGTTTTGTGTTTTTCTTTTAGGAAGGGATTTAAAAAGGTGTTAGGCACCGCTATCTTCCCAGCCTAGGGTAAAAGGCAATAATCAGATAACTGATGAGGGAATATATAATAAATGTTGCTACTCGTGTAAGTAAATATTAAAATAAAACCTCCTCAAAGATTTCTAGAACCCAGGGTAGGTAATATGCGAGCCTAAGCCAGTGACAGTAAGACTTGAATTATCAAATCAGAGAGTCTCAGAGACCTACAGAAACTTCTTAGTCATTTATCAATTCCATGCCTAAAAACAAGTATAATTATTAATTATGTGATAATTAACATTTATTGAATAATTTGTGTATCTTGTGGTGAGCAAGACATCTGATTAATACAATTTAATCCTGGAAAATTACCCTCTCTGGCGCTGGGAGCTGACCACTGACCAGAGCAGCCCAGGCTGCTCTACTGGAACTCTGAATGAGTTCTTTAGTTTATTATGTCGGGACCTTCCACCATCTGCTGTGCTGCTTGGTCACATATCTGAGTCTTCTCTTCTCCAGGTGGAACATGATGAATAATTCATTTAACCAGTCCAGCCTCTAATAACATGAGACTTTTTTCTGGAGAGACTCCCCTAGTCCTTGACTCAGTCCTCTCTGTCCCATTAGATATCAGTGCCTCTAAAAGTGTGGCCCCGATAACCAAATACTGTGTTTCAGGTATGAACAGAGCTGAAGAATTCCAGTAAAGGTGTCACCACATTCTCTCCACAGCCACAGTCTGTGAGGGGTTACTAAGGCATTCTGGGAATCCTCTAGGGTCATCCTACGGCAAAAACAAAAATGGCGTCAGGACAGAAAGGATGAAGGCACTTGGCATAGCACTGGGGTCCTTGTCAATGGTTGCCCACATAGAAGCTGGATGTCTCCAGGCAACTCCCACCCTCCATGCTGATATCCCCTGGGGCTCTGAGAAAGCCTGCTGATTTGAGAAGGAGCACCTTTCTTCACTATTTAAAACTCCTGAATGCCATTCAAGTACACAGTCTTGCCACGTTAGTACAGGGAGTGCAGTCTCTGACAGGAAAACAGCTTGCACATTCCACCTTACTTTAGGTTGGCTTTCCTGGGGGAATCATGTTGCCTTGGCTCCAGTGCTAAGTCTCTCTGCTTCAGACCCTCCCAGAAATGTCTAAGCAGTGCTGACCTGTCCCGAGTTTATTGAACACTAATCTGGAATCCATCCCAGCAACTAGCATGCCACAACTCAGCAACAGGCTGTTACAAACATCTCTAGATATTAGATTGGGCTGGAGCCTGTGACTAGAGGAAAGAAAAAAAAAAAAAAAGGAATCTGGTGCCTATTTCTGGTAACATTCTTTTAGCTTGGAGGCATTGCCAGCATTCAGTGGGTAGAATGAATATGTAACTTAAAAGCAGAGCGGCGAGATGTATCATGATGCTTAGCCTCTCTTGGCTTCTATTATGTTTACCACTGGTGATTTTAACCACAATCAGAACCCATAGTTTCTCCTCAGGGTGGTAAAACATGCACCCCCAAAATATTGAAATACCAATATTAAAAGAATGCATAATATTAGTTTTAATTTTCAAAATTAACACTCATTAAAAAGTATGGGGATTAAGAAATACAAAAGGGGGGGCACAAAAAAAAGTATGTGATTTGCATTAACACTTTCTTATTTTATGACAAGGATCATTCCTAAATGACAGGAGCCTATCCCCAGCTCCTGAGGTTAAATTGAGTATGACAAAAGACCTATCAATAATGTGCTTATCATCTCAGTTGTCATTTACCTTCATTTCCATACATTTTGTGCCTTTAATGAAACCTCTTTATTCTTTTTTATTCTGTGCAGAAGATTCAAGGATATATTCACTGGGTGGTCCAGAAATGTTGGCTACAATATCACCAATAGCCAGAATTTCATTAAATAGACTGTTGATCAGAAATGCCTGACAATTATCCTAAATTTGTCCTTAAACATATTTTAAATGACAGAATTTGTCTTTTTTAAAAACTAGAATTATGTTCTCTGTTCTACATTTTAGGGTTCGTTGCCATTATGAAATCTTAACAAAATTATTATTATTACATACTCCACAGCAATCCGATTGTGTATTCCCTAATTACATGATTTGTCAAATCCCCAAACATCATTAAGTATGATCTTTATACACTATGAACATTATGAACTCCTGTAACCCGAATCTGAATTGTTAGAACAAAACTCTACAACTCACCAAATAGTACATCTTTCTTCAACTGCATATTAGGTTGTTTTCTCTAAATTATCTTCACTCTGGGATGCCTGGGTGGCTCAGTCGGTTAAGCGGCTGCCTTCAGCTCAGGTCATGATCCCAGTATCCTGGGATCGAGTCCCACATCAGGCTCCTTTCTCGGTGGGGAGCCTGCTTCTCTCTCTGCCTCTGCCTGCCACTCTGCCTACCTGTGCACACTCTCTCTCTCTCTCTCTCTGACAAATAAATAAAATCTTTTTAAAAAAATTATCTATCACTCTCATAATGGCCAATGTGATTATGGGGGATAGCAAAAAATAGGAATAACACAGATACTTGAAGTCCACAAATAAACCAAACCCCATTTGAGTAAGCAGTTTCAGCCTTCCCTCCATAGATCTTGGGCCACTTATATCCATTTATTGTCCTATTCACCCTCTAGTGGAGTTCTTAAAAAGCAGTGGAAATACATATAGAGAGTGAAATGACAGAAAACTAAAGGAAACAGAGGGACCACATAACCGCAAAGCTGAATGATTCCCAGGGAATGTAGCGGCTGACTGTGTTATTATCAAGAGGATATTTTTGTGGATGTTAACTATTTATGACTGTTTATGACCTTTATAGTAATTGATGTGTATACAGAATACAACTACATGACAGCTAATAAAGGAAATTTTTTAAAGATTTCAACTTAAACGCAGTCATCATTTCAAAAGATTTTGTGGAATGACAAACTTTGAAATATATCTTAAATTCTACAGGGGAGCTAAAATCTCTCCCAAGATGTGTAGCCAAACATCCCTAACTTTATTTTCAAGTTACAGGGGTTGATTTGCATGCTTGTGATCATCAGAAATATCCTAGAAATACAAAATTTGGCACTTCACTTTTTAATCTGGAGAGAACTTACTGATATCCTACAAAAATTTTGAGCAAAAGGAAACCCCAATTTGCAGTTCACATCAACCCTTTTTTTGGCTCCAGCCTAATATGGATATAAAATGTATCTGGCATTAGTGTTTCCTAGGGTTGCTGCAACTTGCCAGAACATTCAGACCTTTGCACAATGAATCCTTTATTATAGTAAATATAAAAAGACATAAGATTCTAAACAGCTCATCACATTCCTTCTAGTGTTCTTGTACTCGAAAACGTATTTGAATATATATGAAGTATTTGAATTTATTTTCAAAATGGTAAATGCATTCTTTTGATTGTTGCCCTTTAAGAGTTTTGAGTGCCCATGTGTGAGGTCGTAAACTGGATGCATTCATTATGATCACTTTCACACTGGAAGAAAATTCAGTCTTTTCCTAAGTTGCTCAGCTGATTTAGCATAGCTTTTTGACATAATGTAGGAGTTGTCATCTTAGAAATAGAGATTAACATAAAGCCAGGCTGCAGCCTGTAGATCCCGATTCTGGGAGACCTTTGGAGATTTTTATGTTACGTGAAGGACTTAATTAAATGAATGATGTGATTTTAAACGTGTTTATTACCCTCACTTTTAACCACTTATAGTAAACCCTGAATATACCCACTAAGACATTGCTCTTTGCTGTTAATAAAATTTGCATGTAGTTTTTGAGCCTGTTCGTGAAGCTGGCAAAGGTTGAGAGTTATTAATTCTACCCTGTGGTGTGGGCAGGTAATTGGGAATTACATTGACTGCAAGAAGAGGAAGATGACTTTAGGCTTTCTTAAAGGGATATGAACTTCAGTAATACAGCCAGCCCTCTCCATTCTAGATATTCTTGTTCATAGAATAGTCTGCTAACAGATATCTCTATATATAGAAGGTAAAGAACAGACCTCGATAAGAGATTGGAAGTATGCCAGGTGTGTGTCTGTGCTAGACTCAGGTGCATGGAGGAATTGTATCAACACTAGCAATGGAGAGGAGTTCCTAGACCAGTACTTTGAGGAAGCATATACAATAAATGTTATTGGAGCAAATGCAGAGTCCCTTTAGTCTCCCACAGCATCTTTTCTGGAAGGCTGGAGCAGGGGGAGAAACAAATAATTTGGATGCTTCCTTAGTTGTATTGACTTTAGAGGCTGTCTAACATCATTTTCTATTCGTTAACTCACCTTGTAGTCTTGTAACTATTTTGTATAATCTTGCATCTCATTTGTTAATGTATCCTCTGCACACATTTCCATCCATTCCCTTAATTTAATCCAGAGATCAAAAACAGGTGGAAACATACCTCCCAGAAATCCCACCCCTTCCTACTTGTGTTTTTAGCTGGATAGGGTATGACAATTTTAAATGCATTGACTGGATATGTGTTTGCTTACTTGGCTTTTGTTGTTGTTAAGTATTTTGAGGAATGTGTGATTGTGCTTCCTGACTTTTCAAAAACCCTCACCCTTTAATACAGTATCTTAAAAGGTCATTGTATTAGTCACTTTAGAATGACCCAAAATAACAATAAAACGTTCTTCATGAGATGATGAAAAATCACAGTGATGGACCAGTCACATTCCTTGAATTCCTATCTTATTTGTCTATTTTAAACTCAAAATGTATTTATGCTTGGGATCACTAATAAACTTATGTTTTAGAGTTAATCATTTTAGACTAGATATAAAATTAAAAGGATACCACTCATATAAATAACAAAAAACATATATACCATATTTTGTGCCTTATTGTGAAAAAAAAAGTATATTTTATGTCCAAGGTTGATTATATTTACATAATACCCAAAAGTCATTTTGAGCTATTAAGCAAATTAATTTGCTAGAGTAATAATCACCAGTTTTAATTTTTAACTACTTGATTCACCACAAGTCAATGTCTTTTATCTTGGGATAAAATAGCAATTTTGGATTACTTTTATTTTACGAGAAATATTACATCAGAAGTGCCAAATTTCATGCTAAATTTTTTAAAGCATAAACCACATATTCAGATTATTGTTCTTTGTGTCTGACATTAACTTGACATTGATCATTTTTATGCTCAAGAGGCTCACAGAATTGTGAAAGGTATTAAAATGGACCTTTGATCTTCATTTGACTTGAATGTGAGTACAAGGGGAACTGTCCAATGACCTTCTTTAGGAAATATGCCAGGATGCAAAATGGGATAAGGTATAGTAGCCACTTTTGTTAATTTCCCTAAATGCTAAGGTTTGTAGAAAAGCCAAATGCATAACAAATAATAGGTAATGGTATTTGATATTATTACAAATAAATCCCAAAATTTCTCTTTCATGTACCAATCTCAGGTAGTCTTTCTTGGTCAGTAGGTGACTTCCCTCCATGTTGTGATTCAGAGAACCAGTTCTATTCATCCTCTTAGATGACAAAGTCCTCTGTTTTCAGCCAAGAGTAGAGAGAGTATAGATGAGCACTCAAGAAGGCTTTGTAGAAGCAGGCCTGAAGTGTCTCACATATCATTGGCTAGAACTTAATCCCATGATTAAAATGCAAGGAAATCCGGGAAATGTAGTATAGCTATGTTCCCAGGGTAAACGGAGAACACTATGGTCTTTGCCACACCTACTATTTCATATGTTCCTAAAAATGAGGAAAAGCACTAACTCCTAGGGACTGGCTTCTGGGGCTAGCTTTGTCACTAAGGAATTACAGAAAATTTAACAGGTTCTAGCCTCTTTACTTTTTATATATTTGGTCTCAGAGAGCTCACAATCTAAAAGAAAAGACAAACATCAAATAAACACACCAGTAAATGTACAGTTACACATTAATGTAAGTTCCATGAGAGTATGGACCATAGCTCTCTAGCAGCTAAAACAGTGCTTGGTGCATAGTTGGTGCTCAGTGGTCATTGTTGAATGTGTGTGTCCCTAAAGGCAGGAATGAATGAATGAATGAATGAAAATATATGATGGAAAAAGAATAGGTGCTATGAAAAAAGGCAACAGAGAAATCGAAATTCACTTGGGCGATCAGGAAAGGTGTCCTTCTGAGGAAGTAGTGTTGATGTTGAAACCTGAAGGATGAGTAAGTTAGCAGAGTTGGGGGATAGAACCTTGTAGGCAGAGAAAACACTAGGTTCAAAAGATATGAGCTGGGAAGAGATGGATACTTTTAAGAAGTGCAAGAAGACTATGACAGGATGGGGCGCCTGGGTGGCTCAGTGGGTTAAGCCGCTGCCTTCGGCTCAGGTCATGATCCCAGGTCCTGGGTTCGAGCCCTGCATCGGGCTTTCTGCTCGGCAGGGAGCCTGCTTCCTCCTCTCTCTCTGCCTGCCTCTCTGCCTACTTGTGATTTCTCTCTGTCAGATAAATAAATAAAATCTTTAAAAAAAAAAAAAAAAAAAAAAGAAGACTATGACAGGAACCCAGAGGGCCTGGGTGGTCATGGTGGAAGTCAGGCTAGAAAAGTAAGCAAGGACTGTCCCAGGAAAGGATTCTACAGTATGTTCAGCCTTTTGGTTTTTCCTGCAGGCACAATGAAAAGCCAGTGAAAGTATAGAGAAGGATAAGGGACTGTGTGATCCTATTTTCATGATGTGATCCTATTTTCATTTTAAAAGATCATTCCAGCTTTCTGTGAAGGGGGTAAGAGTAAAATCAGAGAGACTAGTTAGGAGGTTATAGTGAATCATCCAAATAAGATGACTTAACCAGAACAGTGGTTTAGAACCAGGTGGAGGCACAGGAGATGGAGGGACTTGAAATGCATGTTGTAGGTACAGGGAAATTGGAGCAGATGGACAGATTCAGTAATAGAATCCTCTGGGTCTGTATTGTTTTATTCTTTTCTTTGGAATGTCACGACAATGACTATGTGGCCACTAAACACAAGACATTTAGTGTTGCTTCCCTCGGATTTCTACAGAAGCTTTGTCCCAGCTCTGAATGTACTCAAAGATCAGTCAACTAACAAGCACTTAAATTTAGGCTAGATTTTTGGAGTTCTTCAAAATTCACTCCAGATGATGTTGTATTCCTGTTTCTCTTTGTCTTCAAAAAATTAATTAGATAAACTGCATAATTACAGTAGAGGGTTGTATTTTATATGCCAGTGTGTTTATGGGGAAATGTTTCTTTATCTTCAGTGTCTAAATATTTTACCCATAAAATTTTTTTTTTTAATGGTAAATTTTGGACAATTTTCGCTATCTTCTTAATGTGGTACTGTTGCTTCTGGCTTTTCAACTTCATGTTTTAGGACATAATCCAAATATTGTAATAGTATTAAAACTTTATCCTTGAAGCCAGTGTTCTACTATTTCAGAGTTAGTTGTAATGGTTCAGGCCTGTATTAGAATTTCTTTAGAGATAAGAACACTGTGTACGGAGGCCTGGAAATTTGATGTTCTTGAATTCCATTCTGCTCACCTCCCTCTCCCCATTCGTGCTTGGGTTGGAAATTTATCTCTGTCTGCATTTCTCATCTTGAAAATGGACATCAAGTGATATCCCAGAGGTGTTTGGAGGGCTATCCTCGTGTTTATCAATCAGCTTTTAAGGTGATATGGGTAAAGGGATATTATGATCTTGGGAACTGAGGGGTCTCTAATGGCTGCTATAGACAAGTAAGAATTCTGTGAGGCCCTGGCAGATTTCCTGCAGGGACATTATACCCACAATCAGTGAAATAGATCCAGGAGGTTCCCTTCCTCATTTTAGAGATAGAGCCTCATGTCTAGGGCTCTTCTTGCAATGACATTAACATGTGTTCAGTGTGGTTTCCATTTTAAAGAGTTTATCTGAATAATTTTCATACAAAATATGCTATTTTGAGTGGATAAAATTCTTTAGTGGCCTATTGATATCTGGAGAGAAAAATGGAGGTGGGGGAAATGATTTTTACAAAGAAATGTGGGGTTGTTTCTGCCAACCACATTGATGTTTATAACCTTATTTTTCCATTTCATGTCTAGGGCGCTATTACTCACTTTCTCTTTGACATGGGCCCCATTCTGTTTAAAAACCTTTTTCCAAAAATCTTTAAAGTCATTTCTTTGTTTCGCCCTGTTCTTTCTGGTCGTGTCACCTCCCTACGAGATGATGCTTATTCGTGACCCAGAACAGCCATAGGAAATTGAGGGGATCTTGTAAAATCACTTTGTTGTTCTGACTTTAGTTTGTATGTGGAAGTAAGATAGGACTATAAAAATGGCAGAGAGTGTGCTTTCAAATTCCATGGTGTTACTTGTTATTCTGGGCAGGTATCTGAATACCTCACTTATCTCAAGACTGATACTTCTCCCCATGCAAAAAAATAAAAAAGTAAAAAGAGCTCAGGACTCAAAGTTTTAGATAAAGTCAATTACACAGGAGAACTTGAGAGTCAAAGGAGTCTCTTTTTTTTTTTTTTTTTTTTTTTAAGATTCCCTCTTGCACAGATCAGCCGAGCAGATCGCTGGTTCCACGGCTTTCTGGTATCTGGCACAGAAAATGAAAACCCTCGTTTTCTAAAAGCAAAGTGTTTAAGGACAAAAAGTTAACCTTCCAAGCATCTGGATTTATTGCCAAAACACTAAAAATGGACTATAAAGCAGAAAAACTATGAGTCAGGTGAACTCTCCATTCTACTTCAAGGGCAAAGTTCTAGTTAGTTTGATCAACTGAAGACAGTTAAAAAGGGTGTGGGGTGTGTGTGTGTGTGTGTGTGTGTGTGTGTGTTGTTTTCCCCACCTGTACCTACCTGGTTTACTCCTATTCTCCCCTGGGGACACAGTCTTTTTATAGTGCTAGTGGTAATTAGACCCCTTCCTTTTTAGAGGCTCTTAATCATCTTTTGGATTTGAAGCCAATGTCTCTATCTCAAAATAGAATGAAAATTCAGCTTCTTAGTTTGTGGCAGCCCTGGTCACTCTTAGTACTCAATGAAGGTTTATTGGTCTTAGACACAGTATATGAGGCAAGTATGAAAAAGCTGCTATAATTGAGTATTTATGAATATCTGTTCTAATGTCAGTAAAGAAGATAACATTAGTGCATTGAATTAGACTCTTGGTCCTGTTAAAAATGTGTTTTTCCCTATTATAGTGGCACCAGGAAGTGGGTTATGGAAGAATATAGTTATTCTCCTGACCATCAGATTAAGAATGTGCCTCTAAGTCCTAATGTCCATTACTAATTCATTACAGCTCTATGACTCATGAGTCATTTGAAAGTTTAAATATTATTTTCTATTTTCAACCTAGTCTTAGCAATATTAGTAGCACATCCTTTTGTGGATCTTGAACTTACCTCTTGGAAGTTCTAGTGAATTTCCTGCAGATAAATCCATTGTCATCTTTTCCAGACCATTCAAAGCTTTGGAGACTTCATATCTTCTATTTTTTTTCTTTTTTTAAAGATTTTATTTATTTATTTGACAGACAGAGATCACAAGTAGGCAGAGAGGCAGGCAGAGAGAGAGGAGGAAGCAGACTCCCTGCTGAGCAGAGAGCCCAACACAGGGCTCCATCCCAGGACCCTGGGATCATGACCTGAACCGAAGGCAGAGGCTTTAACCCACTGAGCCACCCAGGCGCCCTTCATATCTTTTTTTAATATCCTGTATTTTTTTAGTCTGTCTTTATACAACTACTTCCCTATTCCCTTCTGATATTTCATATATATCTTGTGGGCTGTGGTAGCCAAATAGGCTGTGTGTATTTAAGATAGACACACAGTGTTTCTGTAAGGAGATAAGATTTTATTTTTATATGTAATTGTATTTATGATTTCATGTTCTTATAAACAATACCTCCCTCATAATATTATGTGAGCATGAAATGACATAATGCTTGGAAAGCAATTAGCACAGTACTCGGCATGACAGGCACTCAGTAAATGTTAACAATTGTTAGTATTTCATTTTTATAACATTTTAATGACCATACACCATACACCATGGCCAGCCACTTTCCTTTCTTTTTCTTTTTTTTTTCTTTTTTTTTGATCCTGAGTTCCTCTTAAACATTAATAGGGGGTATGATTGATAGTCTTAATACCATCTCTGGTATTTGTTTGTTTCATTCATTCAACAAATCGTTTCCTAAGTATTCTAGGAATTGAGCTAGGTACTGGGGATATGGCCATGAGAAAGGCAAGGTCTCTGCCTTCAGAGAGCCTATCACACACAGGGATATTATCAGTTACAGAGAACCCCAGGGATCTGCGATAAGGTACAGTGAGAAGGGCGGGCTCTGTGGGAGAACATAGAAGGGGGAGCTAACCTAGTCCAGGAAATGGGTAGGCTTCCTGGAAGAAGTGATGTGAAAGCTGAGACCTGGAGGTAAGTAGGAGTCAGCCAGACAGAGGAAGCAAGGGAAGGACAAGCATGGGGCGACTCCCAGAAGGACTAGTATGCCTGACACTTGGAGGGGAGAGAAAGTGCTGTTTACTGAGGAACTGAAAGAAATCCAGCATGCATGGGGAGGGGAGGAACAGACAGAGAAGGCTGGAGGTGTTGGCAGGCACCAGATCTCAGAGAGCCTTGGGATTCATGTCAATGAGTGTGGACTCTTTCCACAATAGCTGTGAAACCAGCACTGGCTCCTCTGTGTCCATCTAATACCACCCAGCCTGCCTAACCTCCTCTACATTTTCGAGCCCCTTCCTCTTATTCCCGCCCATGAGCCCGCTTGCCCATGAGTTTGCTCATTTCCTCCACTGGAATGCCCTTCCTTAAAGTCTGCCATTCGGCGGGGGAATGATTGTTTGAGTCACCTGTGTGTGCCAGGCCTTGGGAGCCTTCAGACCTGCAACACCTTTCATTCATCAGGCTACAAATATGTTTTTAAGCACCAACCTGTAGAGGGAGCTGTGCTACTTTTTTTTTCTTTTAATTAATTTTTGGTGTTCCAGAATTCATTGTTTATGCACCACACCCAGTGCTCCATGCAATACGTGCCCTCCTTAATACCCACCACCAGGCTCACCCAACCTCCCACCTTCCTCCCCTCCAAAACCTTCAGATTGTTTCTGAGTCCACAGTCTCTCATGGTTCATCTCCCCCTCCAATTTCCCCCAACTCCCTTCTCCTCTCCAGCTCCCCATGTCCTCTGTGTTATTCCTTATGCTCCACAAATAAGTGAAACCATATGATAATTGACTCTCAGTGGCTGTGCTACTTTTAAATGACATTTCTGAGAAGGAACCAGGTGCCCCAACTGGAATAATCTCATCCATTTTTCTTCATCCCTTGAAATCCTAATATTTTAAATAAATCTCTCCTCTGGCTCTTGCCACTTTTGATACTGCATTCCAGCTCGTTACATCACAAGTCTGAAACCTCTCGAAGATCTCAGTGTAATAGGGGACAGAGTCCAGGTCCAATGGATCATTGTATTTTCCACAGCTCCCAACCTGGCCTGAGTCCAGGAGCTGCGATGTTCATAATAAATATATAAGTGAATGAATTTTCTGAAAATAAATAAAATAACCTTATTTTGGTACTTCCTAATGACCCACCTTGCCAAGCACAGCAAATAAATTACTTGTTTCAAAGTGATTAAACCTGAATCTAGTAGGATTTCTCCTCAAATCGCTTTTTATGGGATTCCAAGATTTACATAAAAACCCCATGAGTGAATAAGATGTTATGAAGGATTACACGTCTAAAGTACTTGAAACTCTATCACCTTCTCTACTGTCATCTCTGCACTATGCATTTGATCATGCTTTTAGTATATTCTTATTATCATGACAAGTCAGAAAAGAACAATAATGAGTAGACTTCCACCTGTTGATTGCTAAAAATAAAATTCTTCCTCACCTTTAGTTTTTCCATTTTACAGCTCTTGGCATGAGTTTATAGCTAACGTTCTTAGTGGTCACATCTGCATTTCCTAGGCACATGGATAGTACTTCTGCTAGGTTCTGTGGCTCACAGTGGATACTAGAGTTGAATCCTGATTGCACAGTGAATACTGGAGTCGAGACTTAATTCTCTCCAGTGTATTTCATGGTCTATTTGAATAAAAGGACAAGGAAAAAAGCCATTTCATCCTAGAGGATTTTTAAATACCTCTGAAATATCTGTGCTGAAATAGCGAACAGTCTTGAACTTGAGACCCATGATACGTGTCTTCAGATACACCGCCCACTCTGGCTTGCTGGCACCCACTCACGCTTGCTAATGCTGTTTGAGCTTTATTTGAAACTGCATGAAATGCTTTGAGGACCTTCCTTGTTAGCTGTCAGAAAGTCATTTCAGATAATCTGCTAAAGCTAACATTAAGAATTTTCTCCTGGGGTGCCTAGGCAGCTAAGTTGGTCAAGTATCTGCCTTTGGCTCAGGTCATGATCCCAGGGTTCTGGGACTGAGCCCCTCATCAGGCTCCCTACTCAGCAGGAGCCTGCTTCTCTCTCTGCTGTTCCCCCTGCTTGTGCTCCCTCTGTCTGTCAAATAAATAAATAAAATCTTTAAAAAAAAAAAAAAAGAGTAATCTCTCAAGGAAAAGTGGGGAGGTTGGTGGCTTATCAAAGAGTAATGGACATAGTGATAGACTTGGGTGGTCTCAGTCACTCACCTGGTCACCGTACTCAATTTTCTTCTCTGGGATTGGGCAACCGTCTTTCAGCTGGATTGGTGACAGTCGCAAATAGCTGATATAAGAGAGCTGTTGCTGAGGGACAGGGAGGGGATTTTCACTTAAGAAATGACACTTTGGGAATGTCCCATGCCCCACTTCTATTTAGTCACTTCCCATCCCTTACCCTGTGTCATCATCCTAGAGCAGTTACCGGCCATTGAGTGACAGCTATTGCCAGGTGCCATACAGTCATTATCTAAATCAATCTTCCAGATTATTCTAGGTCAGCACTGTTATTACCCTTACATTCAAGATGAGGAGCTACCTTTAGAGAAAATTAAGTAGCAGCTGGAATTCCATGCTCTCGGGCACTCAGCTGCACTCCTGCGTCTCAGACAGACTACATGCATTAACTTCCGTCCTGGCTAGAACAAAGCTTAGCTGTGAAAGCTGATCTCTCAGACACATTCCAAAAACAAACCTCATACTCTGAACCAAAACTTCAGGAGATTTTAGAGCTTATCTTCCAAGTAGGATAATTTTCCCTGTACGTATTTTAAAAGTTAACTATAAAACTCCAAAAGAATAGCCAATATTGGGGCCCCTAGGTGGTTCAGTGGGTTAAAGTCTCTGCCTTCCGCTCAGGTCATGATCCCAGGGTTCTGGGTTCGAGCCCCACATCAGGCTCTCTGCTCAGCAGCGAGCCTGCTTCCTCCTCTCTCTCTGCCTGCCTCTCTGCCTACTTGTGATCTCTGTCTGTCAAATAAATAAATAAAAAATCTTTAAATAGCCAATATCTAGTAATAACAATATTAAGAAATTCTTTGCCTAGTAGCTATACTTTTTTTTCCCCAGAACCCTGTAGCATGCTGGCAACCTAAGATATTCTGTTATTCAGCCAGGCAGAAGAGAAAAGCCCAGTCTTGGTAGGCAGGCAAGCAAAGTTCTGGGCCTAGGGGTGGCCTTCCCACACTACACAAACCCACGCAGTTTTTTCTGAGTCAGGTATTGGAAATCATTGCCTCCTTCTCTCTTGCACAATTGGTGGTACTTTGAAGTAAGGGGAACATGAATGACACCCTATCATAATGCAGATCGTTCCTGCCCACCAGCACCTCCTGTCCCCTCCCCACACCGCCATTTCCCTGCCTGAAGATGCTCAGAATTTTACTGGCTTAACTTTATCTAGTAAAGGCAAACATGGTTAAAGGCATAGCTATGTTTTTGAGTATAGCGTTTTTGACTATTACATTCATCTTTATTAACTATTGCTAAATGAGAAGGACGGGCTCTTAGGTATGTTAGCAGACTGTTGTACACTTGACCCATTCATCTGTCAATTCACTTTTTAACACAGCAATTTTATAAGTATTAATTTCTAAAAGTATTCAAAGGATTACCACCCAGTGAAATTATGTTCTATCAGTACCAAGAGGGTGGTTGGATTATGGACATTGGGGAGGGTATGTGCTATGGTGGGTGCTGTGAAGTGTGTAAGCCTGACGATTCACAGACCTGTACCCCTGGGGCGAATAATACATTATATGTTAATAAAAAACTAAACTATGTAAGTGCCAAAAAAAAGAAAGAAAGAAAGAAAGAAAAAATAATAATAGATAAATTTTCTAAAATTCTTTTTTTTTTAAGATTTTATTTATTTATTTGACAGACAGAGATAACAAGTAAGCAAGAGAGGCAGGCAGGGAGAGAGAGGAGGAAGCATGCTCTCTGCAGAGCAGAGAGCCCTATGTGGGGCTTGATTCCAAGACCCTGGGATCATGACCTGAGCCGAAAGCAGAGGCTTTAACCCACTGAACTACCCAGGTGCCCCAATAATAGATAAATTTTCTTAGTAGTTAGATTGCTGAGTATTTTTCTAATCAAAGAATTTGTTGCATGTGAGTATAATAAAACTCATTTTGTTGAAATGTGAATGGGAGTTGCACAGTTTTGCCATGGGGTGGACAGACTCTTTGAGGAATGAGTCAGTATTTGTATACACAGAGAAATTAAGTCATCATTTTACTCCCTCTCAAACCTATCAGCTTTTGCATTCTACCTTTAAATGAGCAAATGAGAGAGGTTTACACATATACACACACATGTATATTTATACACACACAGAGTAATATTTAATTGCCAACTATTTCTCTTACTGTAAATAAAAGAATTGAGTTTTAGGAATGGGTTTAAGTTCTTGGCAGTAGCTCTGTGGTTTGGGAAATCCCATTATAGGACAGCTTATCTCATTATTGAATTTTAACACAGTTTATAATTCCCTTTATGAAGTTTTAGTTACAAGTTCCTCTTCTTTCTTTCATTAGACACACCTCAGGCATGATTCTATTTTCAATTTTAATATTGCAAAAACACCAGCAGTAAGAACAGACTGTCAATCCTAGAAAAGGTGAAGTAAGCCATTCATTCATTAATGCAATTTACCTTAGTTAAACCAGTAAAGACTGTAGAGCTTGGGTTTTTATCTTCTGCACATTGTCCTGCTGGAAATCATGTTTGGAGGCTCTTCTTCTTTAAACATCTGACAATTGTGTCATTTTTTTTTCTATTAATGGGATGGGGTGCTAAAAGGACTTGAGATGAGCTGCCAATCCCCACTAACCCCTTTCTTCCTAAACATCCAGGTCAGGGAGCAATCTGAAGGTGTTTTTTACTCTCAAGTTGAAGTCCCCCAGGCCTGTCCGGTTCCCCCAAATCATATTTTATAGACATCAGAGCCTTCAATGGTGTTTGCGGCTTTTCTTTCCCTGGTTTCTCTGAAGGACTTTCATTAACAACCAATAAAATCTTTGAATATATAGGATTTCTCACTTCTGTATTTCTTAGTGTAAAATCTAACGTAAAGAAAAGCGAAAACTCTGACTTCCAGATGTTGAAATGTTTTGTTCAATACTGTAGTGCAGTCATCTAAAACTGAGTGTCATTAAGTCAGTCTATTTTATATCATCTTTTGTATTTGCATACTCTTACTCAACATATTTTTAATCCCAGCCATTGGAATCAAATAATATAAGGGTGCTATTCTGCAAATGCTGTAAGCCTGTCCTAGCTTACCTATGCTTTTCTTGGTTTTGTATATTTCCCAACTATAGGCACATTTTATTTTATTTTTTTTTATTATTTTTATGAACATATATTTTTATCCCCAGGGGTACAGGTCTGCGAATTGCCAGGTTTACACACTTCACAGCACTCACCATAGCACATACCCTCCCCAATATCCATAACCCCACCCCCCCTCTCCCAACCCCCTCCCCCCATCAAACCTCAGTTTGTTTTGTGAGATTAAGAGTCACTTATGGTTTGTCTCTCTCCCAATCCCATCTTGTTTCATTTACTCTTCTCCTACCCCCTCAACCCCCCATGTTGCATCTCCTCTCCCTCATATCAGGGAGATCATATGACAGTTGTCTTTCTCCGATTGACTTATTTCGCTAAGCATGATACCCTCTAGTTCCATCCACGTCGTCGCAAATGGCAAGATTTCATTTCTTTTGATGGCTGCATAGTATTCCATTGTGTATATATACCACATCTTCTTTATCCATTCGTCTGTTGATGGACATCTAAGTTCTTTCCATAGTTTGGCTATTGTAGACATTGCTGCTATAAACATTCGGGTGCACGTGCCCCTTCGGATCACTACGTTTGTATCTTTAGGGTAAATACCCAGCAGTGCAATTGCTGGGTCATAGGGTAGTTCTATTTTCAACATTTTGAGGAACCTCCATGCTGTTTTCCAGAGTGGTTGCACCAGCTTGCATTCCCACCAACAGTGTAGGAGGGTTCCCCTTTCTCCGCATCCTCGCCAGCATCTGTCATTTCCTGACTTGTTAATTTTAGCCATTCTGACTGGTGTGAGGTGATATCTCATGGTGGTTTTGATTTGTATTTCCCTGATGCCGAGTGATATGGAGCACTTTTTCATGTGTCTGTTGGCCATCTGGATGTCTTCTTTGCAGAAATGTCTGTTCATGTCCTCTGCCCATTTCTTGATTGGATTATTTGTTCTTTGGGTGTTGAGTTTGCTAAGTTCTTTATAGATTTTGGACACTAGCCCTTTATCTGATATGTCATTTGCAAATATCTTCTCCCATTCTGTCAGTTGTCTTTTGGTTTTGTTCACTGTTTCCTTTGCTGTGCAAAAGCTTTTGATCTTGATAAAATCCCAATAGTTCATTTTTGCCCTTGCTTCCCTTGCCTTTGGCGATCGATGTTCCTAGGAAGATGTTTCTGCGGCTGAGGTCGAAGAGGTTGTTGCCTGTGTTCTCCTCGAGGATTTTGATGGATTCCTTTCTCACATTGAGATCCTTCATCCATTTTGAGTCTATTTTCGTGTGTGGTGTAAGGAAATAGTCCAATTTCATTTTCCTGCATGTGGCTGTCCAATTTTCCCAACACCATTTATTGAAGAGGCTGTCTTTTTTCCATTGGACATTCTTTCCTGCTTTGTCGAAAATTAGTTGACCATAGAGTTGAGGGTCTATTTCTGGGCTCTCTATTCTGTTCCATTGATCTATGTGTCTGTTTTTGTGCCAGTACCATGCTGTCTTGATGATGACAGCTTTGTAATAGAGCTTGAAGTCCGGAATTGTGATGCCACCAACTTTGGCTTTCTTTTTCAATATTCCTTTGGCTATTTGAGGTCTTTTCTGGTTCCATATAAATTTTAGGATTATTTGTTCCATTTCTTTGAAAAAAATGGATGGTACTTTGATAGGAATTGCATTAAATGTGTAGATTGCTTTAGGTAGCATAGACATTTTCACAATATTTATTCTTCCAATCCAGGAGCATGGAACATTTTTCCATTTCTTTGTGTCTTCCTCAATTTCTTTCATGAGTACTTTATAGTTTTCTGTATATAGATTCTTAGTCTCTTTGGTTAGGTTTATTCCTAGGTATCTTATAGTTTTGGGTGCAATTGTAAATGGGATGGACTCCTTAATTTCTCTTTCTTCTGTCTTGTTGTTGGTGTAGAGAAATGCAACTGATTTCTGTGCATTGATTTTATATCCTGACACTTTACTGAATTCCTGTACCAGTTCTAGCAGTTTTGGAGTGGAGTCTTTTGGGTTTTCCACATATAGTATCATATCATCTGCAAAGAGTGATAGTTTGACTTCTTCTTTGCCGATTTGGATGCCTTTAATTTCCTTTTGTTGTCTGATTGCTGAGGCTAGGACTTCTAGTACTATGTTGAATAGCAGTGGTGATAACGGACATCCCTGCCGTGTTCCTGACCTTAGCGGAAAAGCTTTCAGTTTTTCTCCATTGAGAATGATATTTGCGGTGGGTTTTTCATAGGTGGCTTTGATAATATTGAGGTATGTGCCTTCTATCCCTACACTTTGAAGGGTTTTGATCAGGAAGGGATGCTGTACTTTGTCAAATGCTTTTTCAGCATCTATGGAGAGTATCATATAGTTCTTGTTCTTTCTTTTATTAATGTGTTGTATCACATTGATTGATTTGCGGATGTTGAACCAACCTTGCAGCCCTGGAATAAATCCCACTTGGTCGTGGTGAATAATCCTTTTAATGTACTGTTGAATCCTATTGGCTAGTATTTTGGTGAGAATTTTTGCATCTGTGTTCATCAAGGATATTGGTCTGTAGTTCTCTTTTTTTTGAAGGGATCCTTGTCTGGTTTTGGGATCAAGGTGATGCTGGCCTCATAAAATGAGTTTGGAAGTTTTCCTTCTATTTGTATTTTTTGGAACAGTTTCAGGAGAATAGGAATTAGTTCTTCTTTAAATGTTTGGTAGAATTCCCCTGGGAAGCCGTCTGGCCCTGGGCTTTTGTTTGTTTGGAGATTTTTTTTTTTTTTAAAGATTTTATTTATTTATTTGACAGAGAGAGATCACAAGTAGACAGAGAGGCAGGCAGAGAGAGAGAGAGAGAAGCAGGCTCCCCGCTGAGCAGAGAGCCCGATGCGGGCCTCGATCCCAGGACCCTGAGATCATGACCCGAGCCGAAGGCAGCGGCTTAACCCACTGAGCCACCCAGGCACCCTGTTTGGAGATTTTTGCTGACTGTTTCAATCTCCTTATTGCTTATGGGTCTGTTGAGGCTTTCTATTTCTTCCTGGTTCAGTTGTGGTAGTTTATATGTCTCTAAGAATGCATCCATTTCTTCCAAATTGTCAAATTTGTTGGCGTAGAGTTGCTCATAGTATGTTCTTATAATTGTCTGTATTTCTTTGGTGTTCGTTGTGATCTCTCCTCTTTCATTCATGATTTTATTTATTTGGGTCCTTTCTCTTTTCTTTTTGATAAGTCTGGCCAGGGGTTTATCAATCTTATTAATTCTTTCAAAGAACCAGCTCCTAGTTTCGTTGATTTGTTCTATTGTTTTTTTGGTTTCCATTTCATTGATTTCTGCTCTGATCTTTATGATTTCTCTTCTCCTGCTGGGTTTAGGGTTTCTTTCTTGTTCTTTCTCCAGCTCCTTTAGGTGTAGGATTAGGTTGTGTACCTGAGACCTTTCTTGTTTCTTGAGAAAGGCTTGTACCGCTATATATTTTCCCCTCAGGACTGCCTTTGTTGTGTCCCACAGATTCTGAACCGTTGTGTTTTCATTATCATTTGTTTCCATGAATTTTTTCAATTCTTCTTTAATTTCCTGGTTGACCCATTCATTCTTTAGAAGGATGCTGTTTAGTCTCCATGTATTTGAGTTCTTTCCAAATTTCTTCTTGTTATTGAGTTCTAGCTTCAGAGCATTGTGGTCTGAAAATATGCAGGGAATGATCCCAATCTTTTGATACCGGTTGAGACTTGATTTAGGACCAAGAATGTGATCTATTCTGGAGAATGTTCCATGTGCACTAGAGAAGAATGTGTATTCTGTTGCTTTGGGATGAAATGTTCTGAATATATCTGTGATGTCCATCTGGTCCAGTGTGTCATTTAAGGCCTTGATTTCCTTGTTGATCTTTTGCTTGGATGATCTGTCCATTTCAGTGAGGGGAGTGTTAAAATCCCCTACTATTATTGTATTCTTGTCGATGTGTTTCTTTGATTTTGTTATTAATTGGTTTATATAGTTGGCTGCTCCCACGTTAGGGGCATAGATATTTAAAATTGTTAGATCTTCTTGTTGGACAGTTCCTTTGAGTATGATATAGTGTCCTTCCTCATCTCTTATTATAGTCTTTGGCTTAAAATCTAATTGATCTGATATAAGGATTGCCACTCCTGCTTTCTTCTGATGTCCATTAGCATGGTAAATTCTTTTCCACCCCCTCACTTTAAACCTGGAGGTGTCTTCGGGTTTAAGATGAGTTTCTTGTAGGCAACATATAGATGGGTTTTGTTTTTTTATCCATTCTGATACCCGGTGTCTTTTGATTGGGGCATTTAGCCCATTAACATTCAGGGTAAAGGGGCGCCTGGGTGGCTCAGTGGGTTAAGCCGCTGCCTTCGGCTCAGGTCATGATCCCAGGTCCTGGGTTAGAGCCCCACATAGGGCTTTCTGCTCAGCAGGGAGCCTGCTTCCTCCTCTCTCTCTGCCTGCCTCTCTGCCTACTTGTGATTTCTCTCTGTCAAATAAATAAAATCTTTAAAAAAAAAAACATTCAGGGTAAGTATTGAGAGATATGAATTTAGTGTATAGGCACATTTTTTATTGCTCAGAAATGCTTGTCAAGAATTTAGATTAAAAAATAAATAAACTTGTCAAGAAGCAAAATGTGGTATAAATCAATTTGCTGTCATTGTCCAAACTGAAAAGATTTTAAAAACAATTACCTTAAAGAACGGTCAAAGTGTTTTTCTAGTTTTCATCCCTTATGAAAATATTCACATTGTAACACTCAATGTAACACTCACCGTTTTTTACATGAGAAATCATACATATGAAAAATGATTAAAATACAAACCTGTTTATTTTTCTTTAAAATACTTCTGTAACTTGAAATGAATACACTCAATTTCACATATATCCTTTTGGAAAGGAAGAATACTAGAAAGAGATTTGAGGGGAGCATGCTGAGCCACTTTCCAACTGAAGTCCCTCCAGAGAACTGGGTTTCTGAATTTGAAGGACAAGACCACATTATTTATTTGGGAAGGAGGGAAGATATTGCAGAACTCTAATAAGAAATATTTAAGGAACCTCACCTTTTCTTCCAACTAGTTTAGGAGCCAGAAATACCTTCTTCTTGCCAGATACACCATTCATGGGCAATCATTCAGAGTGGCCTGGCCACCATTTATGAAATCTCTGCTCAGCTGTTTGTTTTCCACGTGTGTTCATAAAAATTAAAGTTAATAGTTGAAATGCGGGGGGGGGGGGAGGAATTTAATGATAAGACAGTGAATTTGGAGTCCCAAATTTGCATCTGTTTGACTCCAGGACTCAAAAGTCCTCAGATGAGTTGAGGCTAAGAAGATGATGAATGAAGCCGGGTGATGGAATGGATTCCAAGTTCTGAAGCTAGGAAGGACAGAACAGCAGGTCCAGGGGACAGGCTGCTAGGAACCTCTCAATACTGTCAGAATTCAGGGGATAATCCAGGACCTGTGACAAACCACACTCAAAACACAAGAAACACATCCAGACAAATCTAGACAGCATAATTTTTCACTGGCTGGTTTAAATCACCAAATTAAGGTCTGGATTTTGCTTTTATCAAAATTCTTACTAAATAAAAGTCTCAGCTCAATGTGGTACCGTACAATTTTGACCATCACATTCAAATCGTTCTTGACAGCATCCAAGTCTAAAACAGATTGAAAGTTCAGGAGGCAACACCAATTCATTTCTACGGAGCTCATTTTGTTCTTCTCTAAACAGTGGTAAAGGAAAGACATTTCTCAGATCTTCAGCCGTGCCCTTGCATTCTTAGCAAGGAGGCCAGAATTAAATGAACTGTAACTAATGCCCTTTCACCCCTGGACCCAAAGTGCAGGTCGATTGGCAATTCTTCCAGTGCAATGGCCTGCGTTCTTGTACTCATTCTAGAGCACTGGGATCTCCATTATCAGCACCATCAATGCAATTATGAAGACTGTGTTTTTCAAAGGGCTCACTCCTGAGCCCCCTCCCTTTCTTTCCCTGTGTGTGTGTTTGTGTGTGAGGGAGAGAGAGAGAGATATATACTGGAAGGAGAGGATATCAAATTTCTTCTGAAGCAGCACTGGCCAGCCACATACATAATTTAAAATTCTCTAGTAGCCACATGAACAGATAAAAATAGGTGAAATTACTTTAATTCTATCCTACTTAACCCAGTGTATCAAAAATATTCTCATTTCAATATGTGATCAATGTAAAAAGTTGTCAGTAAGATATGATTCATCCCTTTTTATACTGTGTATTTGAAATCTATGGTATGTTTTACATCCCACCGCAAGGCCTCAATTTGGATGAGGCACACTTCTGCTCAAAGAACCCCATTTGGCCGGTAGCTGTTAGATCGGACGGACTTGATCTGGAACATAGCTCCCTCTTAGCCAACGGTATCCCATTTGAAATGCCTCACTTCTGACGTCGCAGCTCTCTATCTGAATATGTTTCTCTTTACAGAAGAAATCCATGTGTGTAAATATTTTCATCCAGATTCTAATACACACACACATACACACACTAACAGCTGAGTCCGAATGGCCTATCCCAATTTCCTTCTACAAAAGTCTGAAAAATAAACTATCTCCTCTCTCCAGGGCTGTCTGAGGAAGCATGTGTGCCTATGGGTTCCCGTATTTAATGTTGTCAGAGCTGCTGACTCATTGCCTCTGAAAGGCGCTGCTGCCCATGGCAATGGTTGGACAGAATGCCAATAACGCCTGCCCACAGCTTCTGAAAAGCTGATCTTGGAACAACATCCACATTCTTTGGGTTGGTTTTGCTGACATACTCTCAACTCAAAAACTGTTTTTAAAACAAAAGCATAATGAAGTATTGAGCTTCTAAAGCAATTGTATTTCAGTTCACTAGATTATCTGAGGGTGTCAAAGAGGGCAAAGCAGCAAGGAAATGAGTCTTCAGAGGGAACCATCCTTGAAAGTTGACATTTGAGCTTCAGGCATATAATTCTTAGGAACTATGTTCTAAGACAGCATGGGTATCCAAATGAAACAAGGCTGTCATGGGATATGTTTTTCGACTTTCTCAAGAACCTTTATTAGTTCTATATTACTGATCTATTTAACATTCTATTTAATTTTGTCTTAAAAGTGCCAAATTTATCCCATTCCCCATCCTAAAAATGTTCTCCTCAAATTAAGCTTCTAAGCAAAGGGATATAAGTTGTCCTCCATCAATTAATAAAGACTAAGCTACTATTAAATACTTAAAACAGGGATCAAATTAACCAGTAACTACTCAATACAGTTCTGGCTAGTGGGTGAGATGATCCTTCACACTAGACTCATCTATACATGTCTGTACAGTCTAATATTCACTAAACATTAAAATTACCATATGACTCACATCTCACAGGGAATAGCCAGAGCTGGCTTTGCTGATTTTAGCGAGTTTCACATACACGCGAGCTCAACTGTGTTCAGTTTGTTGTTTTGGCACTTTCTCACCACTAGGGGGAGATCAAGGCTCCTCTCTATCCTCTGTTCCCACCCTTGAACCCCCAGTGAGTGGTGATAGAGCACAGCCAAAGGGAGGTGCTGTCCTTACAGGGCACAAGCTCTTCATTTCAATTCCATCACTACCATCCTTTTATTTTTCCCAACACTGAAATCAAATATCAGATATAAATAAGATTGCATTGTTGTTTTCTTGTTGTAAAAAGCTTTGTTGTCTGGTTTTTTTGTGTTTTTTTTTTCCACTCAGGTCACTATCAAAAGCGGTAAAAATAAAACATAGGCCAACAGAATCTCTTATACTTTCAAGGAAAGTTAGAGAGAGCATATTTCTTTGACGTAGTAAAAAATATTCATAGAGGTAAAATACGCAGGTACGTTGTGTCTGGGTTCTGCTGGGCTTCTACCCACGTATCTACCCATTTCCATCAGTTATATAGGCCTATGAGCTTAGCATTCTCCAGCACTCAGTCTCTTTGTCAGAGTACAAGATCCATATGCACGTGTGTATACACATATGCGTGTGCGCGCGCACACACACACATACACCCCTTGCCCTTTGTTGAAGCAAATACCCTCTTTTTCCCTTTTCTCCTTAGCATCCATTTCCTTGAATTCAATTTTCTCCACAAAGTGGTAAAATCTAGAGGACTGAGATCCGGGCAAGGGTAAACATTGTTGGAAACACGTTTCTCAAGTGTTTGTTCTAGGTCTTAGGCAAAAGGGGTCCCTTTGACTCCTCGTGATCTAGCTTTCTGATCATAGTGTAAACTGTTGGTAATACCTGCCTCCCACACGTGATAAGGGATTGGGAGATCATGGGTCCCCGTCAAGATACCATCTCTCATTTGTCACCACTAACTCTAACTACCAAGAAATACCTCTCATGACTGACTACACCAGGATTTGTAAGATCAGCATTTGCAGGGCAAATCTTTGTAGTCAACATAGTGGGGGCAGGGGCACATCTGTATCCATTCCGTACACACAGAGGAAATGCAGAAATAAAGTTGGATTGGTGTAGCACAAGGAAATTCCCACAAGTGCAGCAGATATTCTGATTTACTCACTTCATTGCTTCTTGATCTTAAAAACAAGTGGTAACAGGGGCATCTGGGTGGCTCAGTCAGTTAAGCATCTGACTTTGGCTCAGGTTGTGATCTCAGGGTCCTGGGATAGAGCCCCCTGTTCGGCTCCCTGCTCAGCAGGGAGTCTGCTTGTGCCTCCCCTCTGCCCTTCCCTCCACTTGTGCTCTCTCTCAAATAAGTGAATAAAATGTTTTTTTTTTAAAGGTGGTAATATGGGCGCCTGGGTGGCTCAGTGGGTGAAAGCTTCGGCCTTCAGCTCAGGTCGTGATCCCAGGGTCCTGGGATCAAGCCCCGCATTGGGCTCTCTGCTCTGTGGGGAGCCTGCTTCCCTTCCTCTCTCTCTGCCTGCCTCTCTGCCTACTTGTGATCTCTGTCAAATAAATAAATAAAATCTGAAAAAAAAGGTGGTAATATAAATATTAGCAATCATTGTTGACATCTGTCGCATTTACTGTATGTCAGGGGCTATACTAAGTGATCTTCTTTCATCTTTGGAACAACCCTGTGAGGTAAGATCTGTTATTCCTATTTTTGAAGTGTGGTACATGGGGCTTAGAGTGGCTATGTAATTTGCCCAATATCGCAGAGATTCTGTTCAATCTCAGAGTCTTCACTCAACCACCTTACAATATTCCCTCTCTATTAGGGCAGTGGTTCTCAAAGTGAAGTCCCCAAGACAGTCTTAGGGGATCCTTGAGATCAATCTACTTTAACAATAACTCTAACATGTTATTGGCTATTTTTACCATGTGGACATTTGCAGTGATGATGCAGAAGTAATAGTGGGTATAACCGACTGTCACTTTATTACAATCAAGGCAATGGCACCAGCGTGTCCTGGTAGAAATTATATTCTTCACTGCTGTGCATTTACAGTAAAAAATAAAGCAAGAAAGGTCAGCAACAACAACAACAAAAATCTAATTAAATCTTGAAACTCAAGTACACATCCTTTTAATAATCTGTGTGGAGAAATGGACAGTGAGCATAAAGCTCTTAAAATGTATTAAGGGACAGTGGTTGCCTACAAGTAGAATTGTTCGGTACGCAAATTGAACTAGCCACTTCTTTTCTAGAACAATACATTTACTTAAGAAAGAATGGCTGGCAAACAAACTATGGTTCTTCAGACCTGGTATTTGGCAACAATTTCCTTGAAAATGAATGAAGTCAGCCTGTCACTTCAGAGAAAACGAATAGTATTTTCTGACAATGAAAAAAATTCAAACTCTGAAGTAAAAATTAGAATCTTGGAAAGCTCGCATCTGCCACCATGAACTTGACAGCTTCCCAATACCTAAAAGCCTTTTCTGATGAGATTGATGGTGAGATTAACAAATAGGGTTTTTTGTCATTGACAATGAAAGGCATCAACATTTGGAAGATCTGCATACCTCCGTGAGCCAAAACTACCCAAAGAGCCAACGTTATGATGAAATCATACAGTAGTAAAAAAATCTACACAAAGTACAAGACAGATAATGAATTTTAACGCCATGGACAATGCAGAGTTCACGGATGTGGCTCAGGTTCCACACTGCCACTCACCTTTAAGAAACAACTGCTTGCTGAGTTTCAGGGTCATAGCAAGAAAACTATCCTCAGTCACCTGAAAGACTCTTATGTACCACTTTTGCAAATTGCATGTCTGTGTAAATGTGGAGTTTCTTCATGTTCTTCGACTAAAACAGCTTATTGCCATGAATGCAAAAGCAGATAGGAAAATCCAGCTACCTTCTTTCTGTTAAGCCAAACATTTTTTTTAAAGATTATATTTATTTATTTGACAGACAGAGATCACAAGTAGGCAGAGAGGCAGACAGAGAGAGAGAGAGAGAGGAAGAAGCAGGATTCCTGCTGAGCAGAGAGCCCGATGTCGGACTCCATCCCAGGACTCTGGAATCATGACCTGAGCTGAAGGCAGAGGCTTTAACCCACGAGCCACCCAGGTGCCCCAAGCCAAACATTTTTAAAGAGACTTCCCAAAATGTAAAACCATGCCATATGTCTCACTATATTTTTTTGTTTTGGGAAAATATTGCTATTTTTATTAAAAATAGATATCATTTATGTTATATCAAATGGGTTTGTCATTGTTACATAAATAAATCTATAAGTAAATACTTTAAGTCAATAAATAAATATTTTAAGTCAATTTCTAATAGGAGATATTGATAGATCGAACACACAGAAACAGAAGCTTTTTCGGGTTTTCACTACAAAATGTCTGTGAACCTTATGATATGGGAAATAGCATTTTTTTTTAACTTCAAAGTGGCATGGCACCTTACTCATATCAAATTAAATGCTATATCTTTTACCTTCATTTTTAAAAAAGATACTCCTCTCCTCTGAGTCAGATGAAAATGGTGAGTCAGATTCTCAGTAGCCCTCAGGTGGCTACTAAGCATATGGCATATTCAAGGCCATCAGTCAAGGTAGAAGTACATTACTGAAGGGCAAGGCCTGAACATTCATTCCCAGAATCAGATCCTTCTTTCCCTTTATGATTTCCAGAAAAGAAAAAAAAAAAAAAAAAAAGATTTCTTTGTCTAAGAAAAGACCCATCCAGATTATTCACATAAATATTTGTTTCTGAGGAAACAAGATGTACAAGAAATATTGCAAGGAAATAAAGAAGTAAGAATCTGGTTTTCATGCCAGAGAATTTGTCACTGAAATTGCATCCCAATAACAGCTGCATTTGCATACATGTTGTTTTATGAGCTTGAGCTTTATGGCTAGGTTTTATGCCTCTTAGAGAAGAGTAATGTTTTTCAAAAATGTGGAATTCCGTGTCTTAGTACAAAAAATTAACTTAGGGTATTTGTGGGAGGTTTGGTACCCTGCAGACAACATTTACTCCCCTATCCAGCCACCCGGTCCCCACCCCTGCTACCCCCCCTCCCGGCATTTTTAATGTCACTAAGATAGCTGGCGAAGGTCCTAGAAAATCTTTTTTGAATTTTTGCTTTTTTCCCCCCTATATCCAGTTTCATGACTTCCTTCCTTCCTTTCTTCTTTTCTATTTGTTTTAATCTTTACATCATGGTAAAATCAAACAGACACACTCACATCAAGTCCCATTGTATCATTAGTCTCTTCAAACGGGCCAGCACTTTAACAAATGAATAAACACAAAATCTGAGTGTGATAATGCTGGTCACGTCTTCCTAGGGAGATTTCAGTAGAATCTATGATATACCTGTGTGTGGCTAATTAAAAAGTTGTCTTCTTAAAAATTAATTGAATTCATGTTTGGCACATTACGATTTAACCTTCCAAGTTCAACGTAATTCTCTTTTTGACCAAATTGGCAGTATACTGTATGCAAGAGACAAAAGACTGATCTTGGGTAAATATATTTTTTTTTCCCCTGGGCAACAAAAATATGTTAATCTTTTTGCCCTACTTGGAATTAGTTTCAAAATGGAGAGTTTAAAGGTTTAATGAGGTCATCACTATGGAGTGCATATTGCCTGTGATTTGTTTTAGTTGCCTGTTCTTAATTCATGAGATGAGATGTTCATCTAAGAAAACAGGAGATACTTAAGTTTAGTGATTGTTTGTGTGAGTAAAGGAAACACTCATTGGTTTGCAATTGTACATTTTAAAAAGATACTGTAGGAGATAATCACTCTGTTTTTAAATGTGTAATCTGGGAAAATGACTCCTCTTTATCTTATATTTTGGGATACATGGATTTTGTGCAACAGAGGTTTCTGTAACAAAATAAGCACTACTAAAGATGATCTACTGCCTTACCCTGAAAGGGAGCAGAAATGTGGTTTGTGTGAAAGTGAGTGTGTTAAAGTACTGAAAGAAGACGAAGAGTCATTTCATGACTACAGATGTCCCATAACTTCATATATGTCGTATCCTTTCATTAAGAAGTTTGATTAAATAGTAAACCTGGCGATTCACAGACCTGTACCCCTGGAGCTAATAATACATTATATGTTAATAAAAAAATTTTTTTTTAAAGTTTGATTAAATAATCTCATAGCCAAATAAAGCAGAGGTATCAGGATGCCTGCGTGGCTCAGTCAGTTAAGCATCCAACTCTTGATTTTGGCTAAGTCATATCTCCGGGTCATGAGATCCAGCCATGAATTGGGCTCTGCACTCAGAGGGGAGTATGCTTGAGATTTTCTCTCTCCCTTTGCCTTTGCCTCTCCCCCACCGGGTGCATGTGCTCTCTCTCGCTCGCTCTCAAATAAATAAATCTTTTGAGCGAGGGTGGTCATGAGCAGGGAGTAGGACAAAGGGAGAGGGGGAAGCGGACTCCCTGCTGAGCAGGGAACCCAATGTGCAGCCGGATCCCAGGACCCTGGGATCATGACCTGAGCCAAACGCAGACACTTAACCAACTGAGCCACCCAGGCACCCCTAAATAAATAAATCTTTTAAAATAAGGGGGGGTGAGTACTTACGCTGAATATGTATGGATCACTAATAATAGAATACAAAAAGTAAAATAAACAAAAAACTTCCAACAAAATTATATATAGTTTACAATCCCTCAATTTCACTAAAAATTATGTGTGTGTATATATGTGTGTGCAAATATATATGTGTGTATATTAATTGGAAGTAAATGTATAGGGGCGCCTAGGTGTCTCAGTGGGTTAAAGCTTCTGCCTTCTGCTCAGGTCATGATCTCAGAGTCCTGGGATCGAGCCCCGCATCGGGCTCTCTGCTCAGTGGGGAGCCTGCTTCCCCCTCTCTCTGTCTGCCTCTCTGCCTACTTGTGATCTCTCTCTGTCAAATAAATAAATAAAATGTTTTAAAAAAAAGGAAGTAAATGTATAAAATCTTCACAGGGATTGCCTCTGGGCAGCATAATGTGGGTGACATTTATTTTTTTATTTTTTTAATTAACTTTCTTTATAATGTATTATATTTTCCACATTTCTTAAAAAGAAAGTTATTACTTTGATTACCAAATAACTTCGTAAGTTTCCAAAGTGGATCTCTTGATCCATTTTTATTAAACTGGTTTATTCATACATACTAGCATATAACTAATTATTTTTTACACTGGTTATTTTCAGAGAGGAAAAAAAGCTATGGCCCTTAAGTGAGTTCTTAGTGGCTGAACCCCTCTTTGAGGAGCACTGGCCAGGTGCAGTGCGCGTCACTAAACACACAGGGTGAGGGATGTCTTTTTAAAATGCAAATATCATCTGGGTACGCAACTGCCTTATCCTTACGGTAGGATACAAAGAAAGAAACACAAAGGCAGTGCCTATGAAAAAAACGCCGCACACAAAACAGATCTGAGACTTTCTGTATAAACCCCCTTCTTCCTTTTTGGTACCTTTAAGACAGTTGACTGAGTACCCAGTTGAACTGATGTTAACAGGCAAGTCACCATAGTCTTTCCTTCAGAACTCCTGAATGTCAGCAGGCCTCTGGCTTTATGCTGTAAAAAATTCTCCATTCATTGCTGAACGTGTACGTCCATTCCCTCTGACGGCTGTTTTGTCCAAATGTTGTTGTTCTTTCTGCTTTATCTTATTCTAGCCCAAGTGAGGAAGAATGATGTTTTAGCCTTGTCTGTTGGTGAAATATCAGGAGGGAAACTGAATAGCCCGCTGCTGTCTCACACTGGCTCAAATATTCTCTCGTGGTCTTCTGATGTGCTACAGGGAGTAGGAAAGGAGGTGACAGAGGGGCAGTCTGGCAGGGACTCTACTTTCCCTGTATAGGAACGTATTTTTTTTATTTTATTTATTTATTTGACAGAGAGAGAGATCACAAGTAGGCAGAGAGGCGGATAGAGAGAGAGGGGGAAGCAGGCTCCCCGCTGAGCAGAGAGCCCGATGCGGGGCTCGATCCCATGACCCTGAGATCATGACCTGAGCCAAAGGCAGAGACTTAACCCTGAGCCACCCAGGCGCCCCCCCTATGTTTTGTAAATTGTGAGGTATATCCCATGTTTCTGAAACATTAAACTATAATTTGACAGAAACGACAGGTGTACAACTCCTGCTGAAATTAATGTCCTTATTTGGACAGATGTAAGAACTTCATAGAGACAGATGCAGCCAGGCTCGCTAGGGCTTCCCTTGGGACCTAGAATCCCAGGAGGGAGGAGTCCACCAGGCTCTGTGATCTTGCCTTTCTGTGATGGGGCCACACTGGATCTGAACAGCTCAATTGTCCCAGAGCCACAGCCTTCTCATCGTAAGAGCTTGAAGCAACAGTCTGTTATGATGCCCTTAATAGGAAATATGTAGAAATAGCCAAGACCTGCCTAGTTCTCATGCTGAACTCTGTGTCAACAAGAACAAATCCTTAGAATAGAGAGGGTGCCCAACTGTCCCTGAGCACTAGTCTGTCCCCGGCTTTAAAGCCATCCAGAAAGGCCTCCTTTCCAGCAGTCTTCTCCCTGACTCTGCCCTACTATCATTGTGTCTGGGGTGATTCTCAATTTCGTCCCATTTGTGTCTGTGTCTACCCCACAGCCATCTTACCGTAGCTTCCTAAGGCACTTTGACATTCTTAAGCCAATAAATAATAATCTGGCGAGATGATCTGGATAGGTTTATATCACAAGCCTGTGTAGGTACCAGGTGAGAAAATGATGAGCTTCATGTTCCGTTCGCTGATTGTTCCACCGATCAGTGATTTACTCAGACATGTAGTGAGGATGATTATCCCTCATGAAAGATGATTGCTCAAGATGATGAGGAAATGAACAAGACAGTCCTTGCCCTCCCATTGCACATGTTCTTATGGAGACATAAGAAAATCACTGGCAGTTTGACACGGTCACATGTGCTATAAGGAAGGACCTCAGAGGCTGTTGTGGAACCAAGGTCTGGGGGTGGAGGGCACCTAAGAACAGAGCTGGGAGGTAGAGGAAGGAGCTCGGTGTGGTATGTAGAGTTGGAGGAAGCTCCAGAAGGGGAATTAAGCTTATCTTGTGCAACTTCAGAGGTCTAGATGGGACCAGTGGTAAAATTATAGAATGATATTGGTAATAGGGAGGTACTTGAAGTGTCTACACCGGGTTTAGATGGTTCTGAATGGCATGACTGTCATTTTGGGCTGGATAATCATTTTCTGTTGGGGGCTGTGCTGTACATAGTAGGATATTCAGTAGCATCCCTGCTAGAGGCTGGTTGCACCTCTCTTCCCTCCACAACTAAAAATACCTCTGACATCACCAAATGTCCCTGAGGTGGTTCAAAATCACCTCAGGGTTGAGAACCTTTGGTCTAGACCAACACTCTCAGTTTACTCTGAAAAAACAGAAACCCAGTTAACAGTAAATGACTTGTCCAATACTTAGTAGAGAGACAAAAATAAAACCCCAACTTCTGATCACAGTTCTGTCCCCTTTCTATAGCACCAGAATATGCTGCGGGGACCTTTCAGAATTGTTTCTCCTCCCCTTCCAGCTTCTTTGTCATTGAGGATCTGACTGATGCTATGTCTGCTGAAGAGGGGCGGCCAGGACCCTGAGCTCGGCCTCAGCTCTGGCATGAGGCCCTAGCATGCCAATTGTTAATGTGACAACAAAAAGTCACTCATAAACAAAACAGAACCTATGTCAGTCGTTGAGAAATTATTTAGACAAGTAGATGCTGTTTCTCAAGCGACTTTCATCATTCTTAGCCAAAATGCTTTAATAGCCCCTACAGACAACGTCTGTAGCCAACAGACAATGTCAAACACCAGAAAAGACAGAGTTTCATATGTTTCTGAATGCCGTGTGGCTCTCCATCTTTGCATTTCTCTGGAACACCCCTTGCAAGTCTATGGTCGTCATCACCTGTAGCTGCTTCTCATAACATGGAACCGGCCCCCTATGACCTGGACAGGATCTGAAAGCGAGCTCCCTTCCAACTTCTGAAATCTAGTAGATTAGAATCGTAGCACAATAGTCTCCCAAGCATAGCTAAAAAAGAAGACGAGGGCATAAACACTGGAGAGCACCATCTCCAAACCTCCTTTTAATCCGTTGACAACCTTTCTCCTCCATAACAGTGAAAATAGACAAAATGCCTACTTGTTTTCTTTATTTTTCTCAATGTGAGTAAAGGCCTTTGAATTCCTCCAACTGTGATGAAACTATTTTTAGCATGGTGCGAACTAATAGGGGTAAGAAAGAGGAAACTGGGCCAATTATTTATAAGAAAGGAGAAATGTAAAAAAGAGAGAGAGAGAAATTCAAATCTTTATGTATTATTCATGCCATAAATAGTACTGCAGGCCTGCTCTGTGTCAGGCAGTGTTCAAAGCATCAGGGATATAGTAGTGAACAAGATTCCTGCCTTTGTGGAGCTTCTATTCTAACGTAAAGTGACAATGAATAAATAATAATAGTTCACGTGCTATGTGGGAAAATATATCAGAGTGAGCAGTAGATCGTGAGGAGAGAGTAGTATTTTAGGTGGGAAGATCAGCAAGGACATAAATATAGACAAAAAAATTAACTCCACTCCAGTCTAATATCTGGTTGGCTCCCACGTGATCTCAGTTGGGAGGGACCACTTCTACCATCCTTGTGTAAGGAATGCACATGCTTGACAGAATCCCACCATCACAGGTGATATTACTGAGCCTTCAGTTGAGCTGATACCATTAGTTTAAAAATTACTATCCTTTTTAGGTGGCCCATTCTATTTTTGTGTGTTCTGTGTTGAGGGGTTTCTTTTATTAAGCAAAAATCTGCTTCCTGCCACTTCTGCCCAACCCATATGTCTAAAATATGGCACCCCAAATTAACAAAATGCTCCTTTCTCTTGTGGTAAGATATTGACTCCTACCTTCAATCAGACAGTGACTGAACGCTTTTCAGGGAGCTAGAAAAAAGAGACTGTATTTTATCTCATGACACTAAGTTTTAATTTCTTGTCACAAGTTATTCAAATGAGAATTTAGTAGCTGATACAGAATTTAAATAAGATTTCGAAGGGAGGAAGGTATTGTTTTTATTCCCACCCAATGTTCACTTGCGACTTTTGCTTTGCAAGTGGACTGCAGCAAGACGAGAGTTGGATGGATGCCTTTAATTCTGTGGCACTTTGGGAGACCGTCACCCTGCGGCTCAGAGTAGAAAGGATTTTAGATATTTGGTTTCTGCGTGATCTAGAGTCGTCGCAGGATAGAAGCCAAGAGGGATAGGGTGAGAACTGCCTCCAGATTCAACCTCTGCTTTTGATCACTGTCTGTGCCAGACAAGCTGAAACAGAGCCACTCCTAGGTGGGGAAAGAACATCAAGCAAGAAAGCTAGCTCACAATCAAGGTATCACTCAATTTACAACCTTTACTGGAGTTGTAGATCTCGGGTAAGGCATGCAGCCCAGGCCATCCATGGGCTATTTCAATATAGCTTCTCCATCTGAGCATTGTTTCCCTCCTAGTCACTTACAGTCTGAGATAACCCAGGGACCTACACAGAAAACAAAAATGCAAAACATCTTTATCCAAGTTGCCGAGTAGAAGAGCAGAAACCAACAGCATGATCCTAAGAGATCCCCAGGCCAGTACCAAAGGCTATCTTGAGTGACTCTCGATTGTAGATACAGCTAGATGTCAGTTTCTCTGTGTGTGATATACATTCTATAGTCTTATATAAAAGCATATAAGATTGTTTAAGAGTTCCACTTTATTTCCTGATGTTGGGGCTCACAGAGCTGCCTTCATGAAGGAGAGAGAATATTTTTAATACATAACTTATTCCCAGATGCATAGCTCTAATTTACCTGAATCCCCAATTAAAAAAAAAAAAAAGCTAACATGTACTTTGAGAAAGCAAAAAATGTTGAAAGCACTACTGTTGTAATATACATTTAACTCAAAAAATGACAAATCCATGTATGTATCTAGAATCTAAGTACAGAGAAAGATGGCTGGGTTCTAATGTGACAAAGAACAAGGGTTCGTTATGTTGTGAAAATGTCTTTATCTCCTATGAGACAAATCTCCTCCAATAATGAATATATCTGAAAACTTGGATTAGAGCAAGGGGGTGTTATCATATAGAATTTTCTCTAGGAACCTAGAATCACAGGATGCCAGAAGCAATGAGAGCTAAAATAATTACCATAATCCTTATGGAGAACTGGGGTTGAAGAAGTCAGCTGGGAGGGAATGTGGAGGCGTGGGGCTGGAGACAGAGGGCATCTTTCTCCCATCCGGGGTGCAGAACTAGGCTCCTGTCCCTTCCTTTTCCACCCCCACTGTCATCAGACGCCTTCTCCCCTTCAACATCTGTGATCCCTTCCCACTCTTTTCCTTCATGTTAGCATGGGATTTCCTGAGCTTCAACTCCCTGCAGCTTCAAGCTCGCCAGCCCCTGGGATAGTAACATCCAGCCTGTACAGTTGGTAAGGAGAAGGGACAAGGGACGGATGAGAGAGATTGTTGGGAAAGATGAGCTGGTGGCAGACGGTGAGTGGGTGCCTGGGTCACCACTGGGAAATCTTCTGGGAACTACCATCTCAAACCGCTCTCTCCCACTTTTACTCTGTGAGTTTTCCCAGAAGGCAAAAGATGAGAAAATCGTTCAGCTTTGTTAAAAAACATTAATGGGCAATTTTACGAACTATTTATTATTTGTTATTACTACATAATGTAATAAATCATATGCATCATTAAATAATGTCAGGTTGCCTGTGTGGTAGTCAACTCTTGTAGGATATCTACTTAGGATTGCTCAGGCCTAAGTCATTATAAGAAATGCTGGTCTGAGGACTCTGACCTCAGCTGTAATTTCCTTGACTTTGGTAGAAATTATGGTGACACAACATTCCAGAAAATTACTTACTTGGGAAAGATTCCATGTTTTCCCCTTTCTGGGTTTTCAATCAACTAAAACTAAAGAGGTGTATCAGATGCCCAAGGTTCAAGGCCACTGTCTGTTAGTAACCAGCTGCTTAATCTTAGACAGTCACCACACACACACACACACACACACACACACACACTCGGGCCTCACTATCCTCATCTATAAAGTGACTTCTAGCACAAATATCCATTTTCCTAAATATTTCTTATGGTAAATGAAAACCAAGGTTATGAGTTGAGTACTACAGACCATTATTAGTGTATGGGGGATTTGTAAAATACTGTATGTTCTAGATCTGTAATAAAGATGTAAGTAGGGCGCCTGGGTGGCTCAGTGGGTTAAGCCGCTGCCTTCGGCTCAGGTCACGATCCCAGGTCCTGGGTTCAAGCCCCGCATCGGGCTTTCTGCTCAGCGGGGAGCCTGCTTCCTCCTCTCTCTCTGCCTGCCTCTCTGCCTGCTTGTGATTTCTCTCTGTCAAATAAATAAATAAAATCTTAAAAAAAAAAAAATAAAGATGTAAGTATAAGTTGCTTAGCTAAATAAAAGTATATTTTCCCATTGCAGATAAATAAGATTTACCAATCCCTGGATGAAGTTCTTGGGAAGTCTTTAGATGCCATAGTCAACTGCCATTTCAAAGAAGAGAAAATAGATGGTTTTGGAAAGTTCATGCTATTTCTTCATTGAATTTTAGGTGAGTGTGTCTACAGCAAAGAATTTAAGATGGACATTGCACTATTTTCCCTTAAAAGTGCTTCTCTCCTTTGCATGAAATGAAAATGGGGTTGAATGTTATCGGTGTTCTGTACTTCTGGTGAGGGGCCACATGGTAAAGTTTCTGTGCCTTTCATGGTTTTGTTGTTGTTGTCAGGAATCTCCTGAAGTATGAGGTATGAGATGCAGACACCCTGACATTCTTCCAGGCTCCCATTAAGCAAATGCTGGAATACTTCATTCAATTCTAAAGGTCATCTCATTTTTTAAATATGTAGAAGGATTTAGTATCAGAGTAATAAGTCAGAATGAGGCAAAACTGCTAGAGGAAAATTTGATGGCGGTAGTGAACATTGAATCGGTACCAAGTCTGTGTGTGCAGTACAAGGGTAACTTTCCAGAGGCACCCATGGGGTGATTTTATCCTGCTTAAATTCAAGTAGGACATGGTTTAGGTTAGGTGTGGTTTTTAAACTACTATGTATGATTAAGCACACACAAGTATTAGAGAAAAAATGAACAAGGATTACTTGCTTCTGCCAAGAAAAATGATTCTCAGGAGGTACACTTCAAGTGTACATTAAGCTTGGTTTTGCTTGGCCATAAAAAGGGTGAGTAAATATTTTTTACATCATCATCCGTAATTACCTTGCCATGCTACAAAACACAAAAGCCTGCAAATTGGTGCTTTACTATTAATTGGCAATCTACCATTATCATTTCTCAGCAGAATGGAAAGGAATGGAGAAACTGAGTGGTGGTCTTCTTTAGGAAATTGTGTGGTTTTCCACCTTTTCCAGAGTCCAGTTTTCAAAGTGTGGTTTTATGATCTACTTTGAAGAATGGTGATTTCCAGAATGTCAGAATAAACCTCTGTTCACAATTCTGAATAGAACAATGCAACTGATAGAGCATTGACCACTTTCTTAATCTAAACCAGAAAATACTGATGTTTCCTTTATACTTTTTATTAACTTCAAAGTAAAGGTGCTCATTCTCTCATAATCTTTGGGGTGTGTAAATTTGTTTTATTGAGATTATATGTGGAACTAAAATGGTGATTTCATTTATTTACAAGATATTTTTGGAACATACTTACCAGGCACTAAGCGTAGAGTGCTTTATCAGTATCAGTAAATCAGTTCGCCTAGCATAACACTCTGGAGGAGAAAATGAAAATGAGAAACATGTTTACTGAATACTGTTTTTCAGTTCTGCTGGTCTGTGACAGCTTTTACCTTCTTGTCCATTCCTTGCTCTGCTCCTACTCTACTGGTTCCATGGGGACTGACCCCTATGGGCAATATTTCCTCCCACCAAGACTCACCCCCATTGTCTCCAGCTTACCCCAGTGACCTTGAACTCTGAGCTCCACTAATATCACCTCTTCCCTTTCTCCCTTGAGACCTGTGGGTGGTAATGCCTTTGGCCTCCTGCCTCTGCTGATCTCCCAGTTGATCCCCTGTTTAGCTCAAAATTCTTCCATCATCCATGTAACCATTTCTCTAGATTAAATTCCATCTGTTTAAAATATTTAGAGTGTTTTCCCTTTTCTTGGTTAGATTCTAATTGACCAACCAGGCCTTCATTAATTTCTCCCACAAGTATTAGAGAAAAAATGAACAAGGATTACTTGCTTCTGCCAAGAAAAGTGATTCTCAGGAGGTACACTTCAAGTTAAACATAGAGTTGGATTTTTCTACACTGAAAAAAATTTAACTTAATATATCGAAAGCCATATTCTAAGCTGTACAATGTTGTAGCATTAATTTGTTGCTGCTAACAAAATTGTTGTCATATTCTTATTTTGCATATCAAATTAATAGGAAAATTTTTAAATTCTCAGAAATGGGGATACCTAGGTGGCTTAGTCAGTTAAGTGGCTGCCTTTGGCTCAGGTCATGATCCCAGGACCCTGAGATGGAGTTGGGCCACCTGCTCAGCAGGGAGTCTGCTTCTCTCTCGTCCTCTGCACCTCCCCCTGCTTGTGTGCTCACTCTCTTTCTCTCTCTCTCTCTCAAATAAATAGATAAAATCTTCTAAAAAAATTATCAGATATATACCAAATATGATTTTATGATTTTAAATTCATTTCACAAAGTACAGATAAGAACTGCTTCTTCGGGCCTCAGTCCCATTCCTGCATTCACGTTTAAGTCCAGAGCTTCAGATCTATTTGACTATGGATCCGACCTCTCCCTTTTGGTAATGGTTGTCTGCTACTTGAAGATGCCTTATGATCTGATCTGCTCCCATTTCCTATAATAAATACTGACTCTGTTAGAAAGTTAAGTGATCGGATGCCACTTTGTATCTGTCTTTTTTGGGCAGGTAAACAATATCCCGCTATAAAGGGCTTCCTTGATATTAAACTAGCTTTTCATGAAATCACTTCCCTGAGTTATTTTAATGCTTAAACCTTGCTTTTTTTCATTTCCTTCTCATTTATTTATGTAGACATTTTCCTTTTCAATCTTTTCTCAGAGGTTATCATGTCTATTCATCTGTCCGTTTTAATATATTGTGGGTACCTTCAAAAGGACATGGTGTCCCTCCTACCAACAATTTTCATTTGTTCAAACAATGTCAATGTTAAACCTGCAATGCCTAATTGAGAATCCTTTCAGACAATGTGAAAATGCCATCACAAGCAGAATTACTTGGATCCTTTGATAACCGAAAATTGAGAGACACAGGAATGAATAGCTTTATGGTGTGGTTTAAGATGCACTGCATAACTGATATTCTCCAAACAAAGCTTCCTTAGGTTTGGTATAGCACTGAAGATTCTAATCATTAACATTTCTCTCCAGCTTATGGAAATGAGGCTTTATAAAGTCATGTTTAGAAAAAAAATACTCTTGGGGAAAGAAATGCATCCATTAATAATACATAGTACATCACACACAAGTCTAATGAATTAGCAGGCTAGAGACTCCTGAGGGAGTAAACACTCAGCTTCTCAGGATTTGGTACGCATAAGTAGGAGGGGACTATGGAACTAATCTCACTAACTTCATGATGTTGCCCAGTTGGTCAAGGGAAACACGTCATAAAGGAAAGCTCAGGCTGAACAGATCTTAATGTCATATTGGAGGAAGGGTGGAGGAGAGGAGGCATTATTCCTTACTCTCCATTGTAAATGGAAATTTTAAATCACTGGTGCCGAAATAATGCAGGAAAGTGCTTTGAACAAGAGGTAATCAGGAGTATCTCTGCTGAGCCACAAAGTATGATATTGGAAAGAATCAAATATGTTTAAAGGCAGAAATCATCTGTAATCCATCCTTGGTATTCCTGGAAACTGGCCTAATCCTTGGTTGACTGTAGATAATTTCTAAATAAATGGTTGGGGAATGAAGACTAAGGCCCAAAGCAAGGATAGCTAATGCTTACTGAGTTCTTACTTTATGCCAAACACTATTCTATATAGACATATACTTCATTTCATGCTTAAACAATCCTATGTAATAGGTAATATTATATCTCCTTATTTAAAGAAAAGGAAACTAGGGCCAAGGAAGTTAAATCATCTGCTGAGGTTAAGTTGGGGGTAAAAATTCAAATCTAGACAGTCTGGCTTCAGACCCTGCACTCTTAATTATTACGCTCACTCTCTCTCATGTAATATAATCATGAAGTATCTTTCAAACACAGAAGCAACATTTTTTTATTATTAAAAATCTTACATCATTTCAGAACATGCCTATATATTAAGAGATCTCACCCTAATCTTGAATGGCCTCACTTTGAACCACAAATTCCCTCTTTCAGTGTTCCTATTCTCCTTTTCTTTTAAAACATGGCCATCTAAATCAACTTCCTAATTTACATTCAAATTTCATTAGTCCCATGCTTTAATGGTTTAACCTGAAATTCATATTTTAAAAATCCTATTCCTCCTTTTATTTCATTTGCTCCATTGAAGAATGTGTAATCTTGAGCAGTGAGTTACTTAACCTCCCAGAGCCTTAGATCCTTACCTGAAAAGTTACGTATAATTTGTCATGAAGACTAGAAAAGGAGATCCATAAAACAACAAAGCACAGTTTCTGGTACATCACAGATGCCCAATGAACAGGAGCCAACAAGATCTAATCACCCTAAGCCACTTCAGTCTCGAAGCCAGTGCTGGCTGCCCCATCGACTGCAGAACAAAATCCATCCCATGTATTCCCTAGTGTGTCACAATACAGGCACAACAGACCTCTTGAGCTTCAAGTCCACTTTGCTCCTCATCAGTTGATCTTGGCTAGCTCAGGAATCATCTGATCCACCTTCTCTAAGCCGTGCTCTTTGTGCTTTGACTTTTGCTCACGCTGGTTCCTCTGCCTAGACGCTCCTGGCATCCGTGCTCCTCTGCAAACCCCTGTCACCCATGTACACACAGGCAATCTCCAGGGACTTGCGATATCCCAGTCCTTGTGCAAGATCCATCAGAGCTGTTTCTGCTACCATCTCACTGAAGTCCTTGATGACCTCCTCCTGGGTCAGCAGTTGTCATCTGTCTTTCTCTGAATTCACATGGCCCTTTAGGCCATTACCGGATCAGCTCCAGTTATAGACAAGAGAAAGAAAAGGGATCTCATTCAATCACTCACAGCCTCATGCCTTTTCTCCTGTTATCTGTCTATCTTTCCTCTAAAATTTTCACCAAGGACAAATGCCAAGTATTTTCTTTCTCTTTGAATCACCTATACCAAGCTCACAGCAGCCTCCTTTTTTGGTTTTGAATGAAGTCTGGGGTGTCTTATTTGGAGATGTACTACGTGCTTCGAGTGTGGTGAATGAAGATCATAGCACTTTGTCCAGCATTACTAGCAAAGGGAGAGCTCCCTTAGATCACCTTACAGAGGGGATCTAGTGGCATTGTGCCAAGCACCCAAGCACATGCTCCCTGAACATTATCTAATTTAATTTTCATAATATCCTCTCAAATTAGCTATTGTTTCCCTCCTTATTCAGATAGGAAAACTAGGGTTCCAAGAGCGTAGATAACTTGCCAATGTCACGTATCTGTTAAGTGGCAGAATGAAGGTGTGAAGTCCTCTTTCCACTGCAGCAAACTGCATCACTAAAAGAGCTTTCCAGTTTAATCCTAGAAGAAGAATATGTATGTAAGATAATGCTAGAATTTTCCATTTAAAATACTTCTGAGAAGCAAGCTATTTATAAGTCTATAGATCTGTTTCTCATTGGCAAATAAGTTTATGCTTAGGCTGATGCTAAAATTAGGACTATTCTGTGGAACAAGATTGTCTAAGGTACAGCACCTTGTGGTTCTGAGACTATGCAAAAACCTCATGTATCGATGAAGCTCGGAAATGATGTCTTAACACTATTGACTGATAGAATTTTAGGGCTATATGTTATATAGAATCACCACCAGTGCTGGGGCCTTTTGAAGGCAAGGATTTCTGCCCCCTTTTCTTTTTTCTCCTTAAAAATATTTTCAAATGAATATTTATAATTAATTATAAAAATTTGTATGAAAATAAAAATTCTGTAGGCATAACACTGTTGTCCCTTCTTAACAGAGTACATAAATGTGTCTGAATTTTTCTAAAAATCACACTATTCAAATATCATGTATAAGAATAATAACTGGTATGAATAAAACTAAAAATTTTCCCAAACCACTCTCTGACTTAATTTTAATTGCAAAAGTCAGTATCCATAAAGAAGGGATTCTTCCACTGATGAAAAATCCTGATGATGCTTAGGCCACATTTATACCTATAATGATCATTCACTCATTTTTTTCTTTAAATATATATTATACATCTCTGAGGTTCCCAGGCTCTGTGCTAGGCCCCTGGGGGCCTGAGATAAATAAGGCATAATTATTTCAGGTAACATCCTACTTTGATTTGCCACAGATTATGTCTTAGAATCACAGGATTTAAGTATCAGAAAGGATATTTCAGATTATTTAACCTGGATCCCTGTCTTATTCCATTCAAGCCTCTATAACAAAATCCCAGAGACTGGGCAGCTTATAAAAGATGGAGATTTATCTCTCATTGTTCCACAGGCTGGGAAGTACAAGATCAAGACACCAACCAGCAGGGTCACATTCTAGTGAGGGCCCATTTCCTGGTTCAAAGCAGCCGCTTGCTCTCTGTGTCCTCACATGCAGAAGGGGCTAGGGAGCCCTGTTAGGCCTCCTTTATAAAAGCACTCATCCCACCCATGAGGGCTCCACCCCCATGACCTAATCAACCCCAGATCCCACATTTGGCATTAGGATTTCAACGTATGAATTTCAGGACAACACAAACATTGAGACCGTAGCAACTCTTAATTTTACATTTGCAAAAGTTGAGGCCGAGAGGTTAAGTACAACCCCCCAAATTAGCAGCAAAGTCACGACTAGGACCTGGGTGAGTCTCCTACCACCTACCTCCTGTCCATCATACAGCTAGCCAGTATTAGTATATTCTTGATCTTATTTTCCTCCGAGAGGAGTTCCGACTTGTAAGAAAAGACTAAGAAAACAAGGTCGATTTGGGTTTTATTTACAATACAAAGAAGTAGATTTACTGTTCATCAAGTACTTATCGAGAACTATCGGGAGCTTTGCTAGGTGTTGGACATATGGCTGAGCAAAAGCAGAGTTGCTTTCCTGGCTCACATCCTGCTTATTGTCTGGTGTGCACGTGTATGAGACCCCAGCACAAAAGCCGTAAACTGCCCTTGAATGGGAAGACCAAAAGAGTCCAGGCGCTGACAGGCAGAATGTGGCGCTAAAAATGGCAGTTAAAGGGACTGTAGCATATTCATTTCTCTTAAAAATGTAAAATAGTAAAATCTATAAATACCCCATCTATTAAAAAAAAAACAGAAAGATACAGGCCTGTGTCTTTGGTCTCCTGCTGTTGTATGGATAACTTTTTCATATTACAGAGTGAAAAAGAATTTTTTAAAAAATACAAGTATCATAGGTACACTGCAGGGCCTATCTTTGAGTAAAAGAAATTTATAGTATCTTAGAAAAAATAATACTTCTATTCACAGCCCCAGGTTATGTCGCTGCTTGTTGAGTTCTCTTTTGTGTGCCAATTTCCCCTTTAATTTCCCAGAAGAGTTTGCAGGATGCTGTTTACCTTTATGTAAGTATGATTTTTAAAACTGCGATCATCAGAAGAATGGATGGAACAATGCTTTCCTATCGAAAACTAAGGATTATGATGTGTTTACAAAAGTTAATCATAACGTGCTTTGATGTTAGTGCATTCATACGAGTGACAGTTTATCATTTTAGCCTGTATTTCAACCACCAGTTGATTTTTATAACTTTCAAAACCTGACTTTTAAATCTGTACACTTTATTTCAGCAAAATCTTCCACCGTGAATCGGATAGTTTCAAATGATCAAAATAGATGAATACCTTAGCTCTCTTTTCTGTCACTCTTTACAATTCCGTAACAGTGGGCTGGAAGTTTTTCTGTGTTTATGTGTGTGTAGAATACACATTCAGACTCAAATAAATATTTGCCATAATTTTTCTTCCAGTTCTAGCTGCATAGATAGATAAGTGAGGTGGCTGTCTTTTTCTGAGAGCATGTTCTTATTATGACATTGTCCCTTCCTGACATGTACGAACAGCTCTGAAGTTGAATTTCTTCCCAGACTAGTAGCATCCACAGAAGGCACATTTGGAGATTTAAAAAAAAAAAAAAAGGCTCATCGTGTTCCAGAGAAGGCTCCCTTCTTCCCATTCAGTGACTGCAAATGAGCCTCTCATGACCTCAATTCGGGAGAGTTCCGTTTGATACCTGCACAGACAGAGCCCTGCTCGGCTCATGAACCTCCTGCGTGGTCAACAGTGCCACCACGAGTAACACGAAGCATGCCACCTCCTGAATCCCTGGCAATTCCCACAGCGCTTCCAAGTCTCTTTGGCAAGAAACATTTGCAGACATTGAGTACAGTGGTAAAATTACCCGGATATAAACACCCTCAGCCTACCCCCCACCCCAGCCCACCCCCCACCCCCCACCCCCCACCATTCCCACTCCCCACCGTCCATAGAGCAAAAGGGGCCTGAGAAGCAGGGCTTGTGAATCCCTGTCCCAGACGCAGTTCTTAAAGGGAATTCCTCCATCTGATAAAAAGGATTCCTCTGAGGCTTCCCACAGCCTCCAGCTCTGAGGCTCTTGTGTCGGTTGTACCTGCAAACATGAAGGTTGTCAGTCAAGTGTTATTAATCCGCGTTCTGAAAAATAGGGAAGTCCCCTGCGTTGTGTCCTACTTCATAACAAAGATAACAGTTTGGTTCGGCTCACGACTGCCTTCTCATTAAAATAGATCGTTTCCAAATTCACACATAAGAGTTCCCGCTTAATGTGGACTAAGTGCGGAAAGCTGTGGTTGCCTAGGAACCAGGGGAGGTGTGTCCAAGAGGCTGGAGAACATAAATGAGTAACTGAAACGTTGACATTAGTTTCAGCTGGGTGACCTAAGCCTCGATTCAGCCCTAGCCATTCCAGACCTTTCTCATCCGCTGGTGAAACCGCTTCCTCAGAAGTAGCTCATTAAGTCATAACAATGAGAATTAGCATTTAATACAATATTCTTCTCGATGGTGTGATGGGGACAAGAGAATGACTGAAAAGGCAACAAGACCAGATCCTAACGTCTTTGATATACTGTGTCCAGAATAGAGAATGAAATGTCTGCTGGGACTCATGTTCTCAAACAGCTATTTCCAAATGTGTATGGTTCTCTTCGATCGGTTTGGGAGGGGAAAACATTTCAGTCTTCTTTTTTAAAGATGTGTTTATTTATTTGAGAGAGAGAGAGGGAGAGAGAGCATGTTATTTCAGAGAATGGTTTCACTTTTCCACTCGTAATTCCCTTGACATGTTCCTTTATGTGGGCATCTGCTGCTTCTCAGTGCTTCCAGGGATGGCGACCGGAACCCTACTACCCCTTGAGGCTCTTCTTGGACCTTGAGTCACCACCCAGCCTGTGCCTCAGCCACGGGGAATCTTTTGCCATGTCCTCGTCCACCAACATTTTCTTTTCTCCCCGTCAGCCTCTTTTTTGGGTGAAGGGACCTTTCCCAGAAACTCCCTGTATTCCTTTTCTAGGGACGTTATAACAAATGATCGCAAACTTGGTGGCTTAAAAATAACAGCTATCTGTTCTCTCATGGTTCTGGAGGAGAGAATTCTGAAATCCAGATGTGGGCAGGGCCATGCTCCCTCTAAAGACTCTGGGGAAGACTCCTTCCTTGACTCTTCCTAACTTCTGGTGGCTCCAGTGATTGTTGGCTTCCTTGGCTTATATCTGAATCACTCAGATCTCTGCCCCCATCTTCCCGTGGCCTTCTCTTGAGTATTTTTTCTCATTGTCCTCTCCTCTTAGGATATAGTCATGGCACTTAGGGCCCACTTTAACCCAGTATGAGCACCTCTTGATCCTTAATTAATTACATCTGCAAAGACTATTTCCAAATAAGGCCACATTCCAAGTTTCTTGGTGACTATGAGTTTTTGAGGACCATTACTTGTAGTAGAATTCTCTAGAGAAACAAATAGGACATGTAGAGAAGGAGATTTTTTTTTTTTTTAATCAGGGATTGACTCACACAATTATGGAAGCTGAGAAGCCCCTATCTCTGCAAGGCCAGAGGACCAGGAAAGCCAATGAAGTAGGTTCTAGTATGAGTCCAAAGGCAAGAGAAGACCAATGTCCCAAATCAAAGACCATCAAGCAGAAAGAGAAAATTCATTCTTGTTCAGCATTGCCTTCTATTCAAGCATTCAACAGATTGTATGACTCAACCTTATTGGGGAGGGCAATCTGCTTTACTAAATCTATCCATTCAAATGTTAATCTCATCCAGAAACACCCACAGAGACACATCCAGAATATTATTTAACAAAATATATGGACACCCCATGGCCCAGTCAAGCTGGTACATAAAATTAACCATCACACTGCTCAATGCACTACACTCCCCATAGCAGATTTCCCTTTATATTTTACTGGCACCACCGGTGAGGGGATTACAAGAGCAGTGATTGACTTTGACCCTTTCCTTGAGGCCTATGGCGGAAGTATGGATGAATGAAACGAGATGGGATTGGGAGGGAGACAAAGCCTAAGAGACTCTTTATCTCACAAAACAAACTGAGGGTTGCTGGGGGTAGGAGGGTTAGGAAGAGGGTGGTTGGATTATGGACATTGGGGAGGGTATGTGATATGATGAGTGGTGTGAAATGTGTAAGCCCGATGATTCACAGACCTGTACCCCTGGGGCAAATAATACATTATATGTTAATAAAAATAATTAATAATAAAAAAATTCTGCCAGCAAAGAAAAATGGATATTAGGTAAGCAACAAGTCCATTATATTTCCAAATATTTCTTTTTTGTGAAATAGACCCATCTATATTAGTTTATGCCTTGTGTTGGCAAGTGACAAAAAAAAAAAAAATTTTTTTTTTAAATCACTCAGGCTATGGGTGCCTGGGTGGCTCAGTGGGTGAAGCGACTGCCTTGGGCTCAGGTCATGATCCCAAGATCCTGGGATCAAGCCCTGCACTGGGCTCCCTGCTCAGCAGAGAGCCTGCTTCTCCCTCTCCCTCTGCACCACCCACCCTGTCCTGCTTATGTTCTCTCTTTCTCACCCAAATAAAAGCTTAAAAAAAAAAAAAATCACTTAGGCTAACAACAAAATAGGAATGTTTAGGCTTCAAATAAGGGTAGATTCAAAAGTTCAAAGGTTATGCTCAGGACCTTGTTTCTTACCCCTTTCTCAGCCCTGTTTTCCTCTGGTGTTGAATTAATACTTAAGGAGCCTCTAACAATGCAATGATAAAGAAAGCCACCAGCACCTCCCATCATACAAAATCCACCCATCCGTAGACCACAGGGCAAGAGCTTAACTCTGCTTCCTACAGAACTTTGATTTGTGCTGCTTAAGTGCTAAGTTCAGTGTACCCATGAATGATCCAATCAATACATTCCTCATATCCAGAAATAAATCCCTCCACATGACCTCAGCCATTACTTCTTTGAACCAGTCCGCCATCAGAAAAGCAAGCAAGATATCCCCCTCTCCAAACACCACATTCTACCCTTCCAGCTCTTTTGTTCTGATCTCCACACTTGCTATTCTTTGCATTTGTTACAGAATCTTTTTGTCTTGGTTCTTTCTCACTGTCCAAAACCCATCTCTCCTGTCTTTACTTCCCTCTTTGCCTGGTTAGATTCCATGGTCCATCTCCTTTTATGTACCTTCAACTCCCTTGCATATCTTTCCTCCCGTCATATTCACCAGGCAATAGCCAAGCCAGGTAGATGAACCCCTTCACCTGACTTACCCATACGTTTTTGGTTGAGCTTTGTTAAAGCCACACAGCTGAGCATCCTAGACTCATGATCACTGCATCAGATGTGCTTGCAACACTCTATGGCTCTCCTACTCTCTCCGTAGCCACTCTCTAACTCTCCATAATGATTAGCTCATTATTTCTCCCCTTGCACAAAAATTCTTCTCCCCATTCCTCATTCCGAGCTAGCAACCTTGCTTCTTACTTCACTGAAATGATAGTAGTCACTAGATAGAAACCCCCTCTTTCCTTGCCTAATTGTACACGTACACCCCCATTTTCATCCTCCTCTCATGTCACAGGTGAGGCAGTTTCTCTACATATACTCTGTATCTTGTCCCCATTTACCTTCTTAGGACTGCACACATGCAGTCAGCTATTTTCTCTCCCATATCATCAGTCTTTCTGCCTTTAATGGGCCACTCTTCTCAGCATGTAAATGTTTTCTAGAGTCTACTATATTTGAAATATTCTCTTGATTTTATGTTTCCTTTCACTTGCTCCCCTACTTCTGCTCTCCTACAAATCCAGCTTTCTCTCCCCGCCACCAAAAAATCATTTACCTAATCTGACTCCACTTCCTTACCCCTCATTTTTCTGTCCCTCACCATTTCATGAAAAAGGTTTTCATTAAGGTGGTCATTATCGCCATATTCTAAAGCTAATATACTTTTCCTGTTCTCATCTTACTCAACATCTCAGTAGCTTTCAACCCAAAGACCACCCCTTCCTTCTTGAAGAACTCCCATGTAGCTTCCATAGAAATACACTCACAAGGATTTCCTCTTACTTCCCTGGCCCTTTTCCTTAGAGAGGAGTCTTGAGTACGCTTCTCCACGTAGATGTTCTCCTTTTACCAGGGTTTTAAAAAACGTACCCACAGCTCTTGCCAGTACATCTCCATTCAAGCCCTATATTCAGGGCTTCAGGTAAATACAGACACAGCCTATGTGACATTACTGCTTAACTGACTCAGAGACATGTTTTAGAAACTGCTTCCACTACTGATAGGAATTCCCTATGACCTGGACCTTGTTCCCCAAGTCCAGAAGTTACACCCATTTCCCCTGGCTCTAGTCACCAGACCCTTCCTCTTTCCAGTTAATAACTCTCACTTTTCCAGCTATACCAACCATAATGAAGGGAGCGTTTTTTTTTCTCTCTGTTACACAGGGTGGCTTAATGTCTCTTCCTTCATCACTTTCTTGTGGAGTAGTTTATAATATAAACAGTAGCCCCATTAAAGTTTATTCCCAAAAAAGAGCATTCTTCCTCAAAGATAGTCATGAAGACTGTAGCTTCCTTTAGACTATGGAAAAGGCTACAGTTTTAAAAGTAACAATTCATTTTATTTTACTTCTCTTTTTTGCATTTTTACTTATTTTTATCATTCTTTTTTTTTAATGATTTTTATTTATTTATTTATTTGACAGACAGAGATCACAAGTAGGCAGAGATGCAGGCAGAGACAGAGCAAGAGGGAAGCAGGCTCCCTGCCGAGCAGAGAGCTGGATGCGGGGCTCGATCCCAGGACCCTTGGATCATGACCTGAGCTGAAGGCAGAGGCTTTAACCCACTGAGCCACCCAGGCGCCCCTATTTTTATCATTCTTGAAGTATATCTCCGTGTGTATTTTTAGTTAATTAAATTTTTAATTTTAATTTCAGTATAGTTAGCATACGGTTTTTATATTCGTTTCAGGTGTTCAGTACACTGATTGAATAATTCTATACATGGTTCAGTGCTCACAGTGATAAGTGTACTCTTGATCCCCATTGCCATTTCAACCATTCAACCATCCATTTGAAAATCAAGCTACATAGTTACTTAGAGACAGATATGGATAAGTAAATAACAAAAATATTAATTGTGGCTAGTGAAAGTGTAAGTGAACAGAAAATATTTTGCATTACTTTCATTTTTTCACTGGTCTGCAATGTTTATCAAAGATACCGTAAAGCCTACATAGATGACACAAATAGTGTTTGTGTTTAACACTTTGCATATTATTGCTAAAAGTAGGAGAGTATGGGCGGGCGATCCAAGCCACAGGATCTGATGTATGACTTAAGGTTTCTTCTTCTCGATGTGCGTATATAGGAACATATAAACACATAACTGTGTTTCCATTGGGATGTAAAGTGTCTTTACGTGTATGATGAATGCGAGTGGCTAACATCCTCTAAAAAGACTATTCATCTGCGATGAACAAAGTAGAAACTAATGTCTCTCTGCCTTATATTATTTACATGCCATAAGTTTGATATTATGTCAGGAGTCCTTTCCCATGTCTCACCTGGCAAACACAAATTGTGGTGCCTTCAGTAAAAAATGAAGAACACCTGCTCACCATTATTTATGTGCAGATAGCCTTTCAAACGCTTAAGTGCCTCCCTCCCAGGCTTCTAGGTTACTTCCCTTCCGGTTCATTGTTAACCATTGTACAATGCTTTCTCCGGTTTCTCCATTGCACATTCACTGTGAGTGAGGCTCTAAACAGAACGCAGTGGCCTGATGGGGAATTAACCAGTGTGAAATATGGAGCAAGGATAACCGTGAACTCCTTCGTATCACATATGGGAACGTCTGACACATCAGATGAATGATCTCTACTGATGCAGTGTTTCCCACCAGAGACATCCAGAAGGGTCTAAAGTGCCTAAAAGCTTCATATCATGGGTCAATTTATATAAAATGTGTTCAACTATCAAATGGACCCTTCTTCATTCATTCCAATAACGGAATTCATTTAGGTATAAATTTTGCTATGTGTTCTCTTTAACCACGTATGCTTCTTTTTTTAATCTTTTCCCTTAAATCACCGTATATCCTTTTCCAATATTTCAGTCTGTGTTTTCCTTAATAATTTCTTCTCCTACAGTCTTGCCTTTAATCATTCTCCTGACTTGCTTCATTTTATAATACCCTTTATTTTTATCAAAGTCAGCATCAATAATTAACTTTTTATTGAGTGCCTGCAGGGTACATAACATTGAACTTGCTTCCTAATCTCTCTATCTCATTACCTATGGTATATACACACATATTACTGGAGAAGCAGCTACTACTCATTGTCCCCCCTCACATTGCCACCAACTACCTAATTACTTATCCTTTCTCAGGAGTACATTACAGGGGAAGAGAAAACTCAGTAGCTTTTATGGCTTCTACATCTAATCTTGGTCACTGCATATGCTCTTAGGGTACATCAGGCATCCCTCCATCAAGCTGTAGCATGTATACTGTGCAAATGTAGTTCAAGTACCCAAATACAAAGTAAAAGAATCTGGGAAAATACGCCTAATATCCCAGTAGCCAACTGCTTTCCAAGCATGGGGCACCCTGAATGGGTGATTTCCTCCTCCTTTGTGTTCTGCTTAAACTGACCTAATTATCTATCTACTCCTGAGACAATTATATTTTTTTCATATATTATATATACAGCTATATTTTCTTTATCCATATTCTATCTCCCCATCTAGGTTGTAGGCTATTTATATTCTTTGCCTACACCTATACAATATGTGGTTTGAGAAGACACTTAATTAAAATTTATTGAATTAGAATAAATCATCTTATTTTAGAATAAGTCACACAGAAGGGATCAAGAGATAATAATCTCTGTGTACTGCATATTCAGACTAAGAAAATGAATAATTTCAAGAGTAAATTCTCAGGAATAAGGCTGTTTCCTTGACTTTGTGAGTAGACTCGATTTTCAGGAATGTTCTTCCGTGTTCCCTCTAACTGAGAAAGAATATATTCTGTCAAACGAAGACATCATTATGGCTGTGCAAACACACCTGGGTTTCCAGGATATAGAATTGTCACAGAGGATGACCAGACAAGTACTTCTTCCCCTGCCCCTACAAGTGACCTAACAGGCTGCCACTCAAACCCCACAGATCTTCTGTTTTTCTAACAGAACACAAGACCATAAAAGACCTCGGGGTCTATCAAAGAGCTTTGCCTAATTTTATGTCAATTTAAACTCACCAACTTCAAGAGCATCCTGACCTCTCAACTCTCTGGGAAGCTTTTTCCATTGTGTTCTCCTCAGGACAGATTTTTGACCTGAGGGAGTATTTGCTGCTTCTCAGGATCTTCTCTGCTTTGCTATCAAGTGAAAGGTGACTGTAGCGATGCTGCCATGTGGATTCTCTCTGACAGAAAAATAAAAAATAAAACTGTGTTATCCACCTCCATGGAATTCCCATTCCTGCCTCAGACTCTGGAGCACATTGGTGGAGTTTCACAGAGGACACCAAACCAGCACTGGAAAGGAGAACCTCAGAGATGAATTGCCTTTGAGAGTGAGCAGGGTGAAATGAGAGAAAGCTGAGTGGACTCACAAAGATCTCCTGTCTGGTTCTTGCACAGGAAGAATTCGTAGCAGGACTTTGAGCCAGTCATCTCACCTCAGTTTCCTCGTCAATAAAATGAAATATTCCACTGAATTATAAGGATGGGTCTTCCAATTCCAAAATGCTATGCTTAAAGAAGAAAAAAATAAAATTCTATACTTAAAATTTCTAACTTAAACTCAGTAATTCCCCCTCCTGCACAGCAATCTATTCTAAGGAAATAACCCAAGATATAACCCAAAATTTCCATACAAAGATATATTGTTTATATAAAGAAACCTGGAAGAAGACTAAATATATGTTTGACAATGAGGGATGGCTAAGTGAATTCTGATACATCCAAATAGTGAAATTTTATGCAACTATTAAAAAATATTTTCCACGCAGAGAGCCTGCTTCCTCCTCTCTCTCTCTGCCTGCCTCTCTGCCTACTTGTGATCTGTCAAATAAATAAATTTAAAAATCTTAAAAATATTTTCCACGAATCTGTAATATCATACTGTGTTTATTTTACCTGTCTTTCTTTAAGCAGACGAAAACTATAGTCAAAATTATCCAGGATTTTTAGTACATAAAATTAAGAAATACATTAAAATGTCAATACTGGTTACCTCCGATAGTTAAATTTATATGTGTTTTTAATGTTATTTCATAAATCTTTCTATATTTTTCAACTTTCCTACATTGGATTTGTGATACTACCTTTCAGTGAGAAAATGGGCAAGTGATGTCATTTTTATTAAGTTTCAAAACCAAGTGTGTTTTTCACTAAGGAAGAATCCAGACTATAACTGTATAATTGAGAATTTTGAAGAGGTGACGAATCCAAACGCAGAAATTTGGGAATAAATTTCCATATATGAACAAAACAGAATGATTCGGGGATCCCAATAAGTTATGTGTAGAATGTGTAGCCGTCAATTTCACAGTGCTGTTTAGACACAGATATTTATAGGCCCGTTAATACAATTCAAAAGAGAAGTGCGTGTTTTGAAAACATCTTAAGGGGAAAATAGGATATCTTGATATTGAATTATGTAAACCAAGATGCCTTGCAATAGCCTTGTTCTTTCATAAGAAATTTTCATGAGTAGAACAGATACTAATCCGATTAATATTTTTTAGGTCAGCCGCTCAAAGCAGCCCAAGAAACTATGTGCCTGCAAAAAATATTCAATAGATCACAATCTTTTTTGTTGTTGCTGTGAACAAGCTCTCCTATTTGATTTAAACTAGTGTCCTGACAGTAAAGCTCTTTGTGGTATTATAAAATAACAATTTTAAGATGTGACCTGAAGTCATGATCTCAGGGTCCTGGGATCGAGTCCCGCGTCGGGCTCTCTGCTTAGCAGGGAGCCTGCTTCCTCCTCTCTCTCTGCCTGCCTCTCTGTCTACTTGTGATCTCTCTCTGTCAAATAAATAAATAAAATCTTTAAAAAAAAAAAAAAAAAGATGTGACCTGAAAAAAATTGATTTTGCAGGGGCGCCTGGGTGGCTCAGTGGGTTAAGCTGCTGCCTTCGGCTCGGGTCATGATCTCAGGGTCCTGGGATCGAGTCCCGCATCGGGCTCTCTGCTCAGCGGGGAGCCTGCTTCCTCCTCTCTCTCTCTGCCTGCCTCTCTGTCTACTTGTGATCTCTCTCTGTCAAATAAATAAATAAAAATCTTTTAAAAAAAAATTTGATTTTGCAGAGGTTCAAATTGTTTTTGTCTTGTTTTAATTTCACTAACATTAACAGCCAGTTTGTTTTGGTTTGGTTTATTTTGTTTGTTTGTTTGTTTGTTTGTTTGGGGTTTTTTTTTGTTTTTGTTTTTGGTAGCCTTGCTGCTTAACTCAAGGGTGTGACCTCTGAGCCCACGTTGTTACCTTGAGTTTGTGGGATTTTAGGTGCCCTTGTGTCTGAAGAGAGAGCGGTGAAGCAAACAATCTTATAAGCTCTCTCCCAGGTCTCTGCGTCCCCCTGGGCTTCGCACATCTTCCCAGGGTACATTCTGAAGCATTATGTCTCAAAGACTATTTTTCCCTCGGTGATTGGATTCTTCATATGAAATTAAGTGGGTCACATCAGCACGGATCATGTTACAAATTTTGTTCCCACTGAGCAAGAAGTTAATCTTAACATTTGCAAAAGGGGGATTTGAGACCCTGTGAAACCAAACATATTGACATCATATTTCCCTAATGCTTAAGAGAGAGAATCAAACAAGTTGCTTAACATCTGACAAAAGCTGTTTGCTAATCATAGTTATGCTCTAGGAATAGTCTCCATTAACTAGATAAATGATGGGCTCTTCAGTTTACAAAATGAGGAACGGTGAGATGCCTAACCAACCTGTAGGAGGAAAAAGACACAAAGTAAAGACTCCCGAAGAAATGAAGACGAGCAGTGAGTTTCTTTTCAGCTAGCCACACATGAGAGTAATTATGAATTATTGAAATCATGGTTCCATTCGTCTTTCCTTCATCCACTGTCCTGAAGAGGATTAAGGGGCTCTGACTTTCCAGGGTATATGCTTCTTGCCTTTTTTTTTTTTTTTTTTTGCCTGTTCTGCCTCACTTACATGCTTTATAGGACTGTGTCATCATGAGTCACAACGTTGAAGGATTTTTCGGAGTTGTACCAAGTGCCAAAGCTATTTTAATAATCTCTACTGGTTTGTTGTAGGGCTTTTTTTTTAAATGATAGAGAAATCTCACAATGCACAACATTCATTTTGTTCTTTATAGCAACTTTTTGCCATGAAAGTTCTTTTTATCCACCATAGGTTTTTGTTTTGTTGTTGTTGTTTCTTGGTTTTGAGTTTTATTGTTTTTGTTTTGTTTTTTTAAACCTTGGCTGCTTCTTTGCACTATAAGGCTTCAAAGGGATTTTCATGCTAATTTTCCCATGTAGCTGGCTTTGGTGTCTGGTCATTTCCTGAGTTAGATGACTGGAGAAAAGCAACTAAGAAGTCTGTAGTGGTGAGCCCTTTACAGGCCCTGTTACGGATCAGGATCAAGGTGACCTTTCAAAGGCTGCTGTTAAGCTAACACCTGTAAACTGTTAAAAATGTAATCTCTGTACATAATTTCTATTCTGAGGCTCTTTATGATGGCAATTCTTTATACCCCATTTTGATTTGAACAAAACCTGCTAGTAACATATAAGCCGCTTATTGAAAATTCTATATAAATATCAAAATGAACTGCTTTATTTCATGTTTTTCATATTAAAAAGATTTTTTTAATTGACCAACTTTAATATTCTTTTTACAGTCCATTTCACACTGGGAATATGTTAAAACCTTTTGACTGGTCATCTCCTCTAGATGGTTTTTAAGTAGGAGCAGGCAATCCAGGCTGGTTGCCTAAAATGATCACTGTATTATGCTCATATTATGAAGCATATAATTGAAAATGTGTATGTGGTTGAAAATGACAGTTTTATCAGCAAGGGAAAGTCAGGAGTCGATGAACTTTCTTGTTGTCCTTTTTGTTCAAAACTCATAAACAGGGCGCCTGGGTGGCTCAGTGGGTTAAAGCCGCTGCCTTCGGCTCAGGTCAAGGTCCCAGGGTCCTGGGATCGAGCCCCACATTGGGCTCTCTGCTCACCAGGGAGCCTGCTTCCTCCTCTCTCTCTGCCTGCCTCTCTGCCTACTTGTGATCTCTGTCTGTAAAATGAATAAATAAAATCTAAAAAAAAAAAAACAAACTCATAAACAGTTTGGCTAAACAACACTAGTGGTAATTTATTGAGTGCTTACTATGTTTCAAGCACAGTGCTTAGTATTTTCCTTGGGTTATCTCATTTAATTCCTTGTCATAACTCTTTAAAGTAGAAATTTTACAAAATTTTAACGGGGTTTAGAGAGTTTAAATGGTCTATCCAAGATCACAAAGCTAGCCTGGGTAGAACTTCAAACCCACATCCGAGTAATTTCCTGGCTGCTCTTCCTAAGAGCTACTGTTGCCTGCCTCCCTTTGCAGCGTGGAATAATAAGGAAGATCCTGTGCAAACCCCTCAGGGGTTGAACCACCACAGAGAATGCTGTGAGCACGACGCTGGAGGAGCTGAGCTTTCCTCCACTGTGCTGACACAAAGCGTTCATTCCCTGCTTCATCCATTCAAGCAATAGCCAGTGAGCCCTACGTTATTCCAAATCCTTTGCTAGTGTTACATGGTAGGCAAAGATGAGTAAGACCGCATTCCCCTTTCTGGGGGAGGGGTCCATGGCGAAAGAGAGAGAACAGATATGTCAACGAATTATTCTGAAATATGAGCTAAATTTGGAAAGTAAGCAAATCTGGGGAAGCAGGAGAGTGGCAGTGAGAACCCCAGGGATAAAGTAGCTGCTGGCTGGGGGGTAGAAAGCGGTAGCTATGAAGGATGTCCATGGTGGGAAGGAGGGACTACAGCTGACAAGAGGTCAAGCCTGTTGCCCAGGCCTCCCGTCAGGCTTCCTTAAGTACTGGGAATAAACCAAAGGTGGTTCCTTAAATCATAATTACATAGCCATGGGTTTAGGGGGATAGGGGCAGACTCTTCAGAGTTGCTGTTGTCCTAACTCCAAAATTCCTACCCTTAAGATAGAGCCCCCAAGTATGGTTTGGTTCATTCTACCAGGCTGTGTCACCACAGATCCAAATCTATGATCACTTGAAATAGGACTGAGACTTAATCTGTTTAAGTAATGGTTAAACACAGGGTTAGATGAAAAGAAGAGGGAGAATTTTACCTCCCACCTCTGAGCTGTGATTAGAAGTTTGCTCTAGGAAAACACTTTGAGACTAGCCCTTCCTACCCTGATGTCGTGTTTTCAGCATCCATGTTGACTGTATTATTTAACTTTTATATATATATATATATATATATATATATATATATATATATATATATATATATTTAAAGGGGCTGTGAGATCGATCGTTGCTGCATTTCTCTATTGAGTTAGTAACTGGCAAAAATACTTGGTTGGAAGAAGTAGCAGCTAATGACCAGTATCTTGGATTAGTGGCGACTGAAAAATGCATATAGTTATTTTGCTTGTTTAAAGGCTTCGGGGTCCTCTTATTCTTACACCTCTGCTGTTCGTTTATCTTTTTTTTTTCTTCTTCCTTGCTCACGAAGTTGAGTCAGCACCAGAAACATATTCAAATTAGACTTGTCATACAGAAAAAAAAAAAAAAAACACAAAACTCTGACTTTGTCAGGGTGGGTGGAGGGGGAAAAAGGCAACTTTTTGTCAGTCTTTTGTATTTCAGCAGCTGGATTCATTGCTACCATGGCAACGGACCACATGATGAGGTGTATTAGATTGCTGTGTGTTGAGCACAAGGGGAAGAATGAACACAGCGTTTTATTGAAGTTAAAGGTTGCTTTGGAGTTTCTTCTGTGGAAATGTGTAAGGTCAAATACTATGGCTCTCAGCATATGTAGGACTTTAGGGGAAGAATTAGGGGCAAGTTCGTGCAGTTCACTACAAAACCAGGTAAGGCACCACCGAATTTATGAAACTGAACTCTTCTGTTGCAGGAGCATAACTTGCTGGGTGGAATTTCACCGGGGCCCCCACCCCCCAAGCCCTCCATGGGCACAGGACAAATTTCTCCTGTCCCCCTCCCACCCCCAGCTCCCTCCCCTCCGATTTCACCCTTTATTAATTTGAAAGTCTGAAACGTTGTGAATTTCTCTAGTTCTTTGGTAGTGTGTGTGAGGGTGTGCGTGCAAGTAAAAGAAGGAAAGCTGGAAAGAAGTAGTAAGAATGCCGTAATTCGCGTCTTCGGGTCAATGTAAAACTTGGGCAAAGTGCTTCCTTGCTTTGATCTTTGAAAATGGTCCCCTTTTCCGAGAGGACACCTGATGAGCGGCATCCGGGGTCCCAAGCTGTTTTGTCCGGTATACTAAATTAAGCCAGAGGACAAAGTCCTCCCACATGTTACTTTGTGTATTTCTCGTATCTGCGCATTTGTTCCTCTTGCATCATATTCCTGACAGCCTCATCTCACAGGAGCGGTTCAGTGTTATCTATAATTTTTACAGCATATTTTATTTCCATTAGTATTCTGTCCTTTCAGTATTCTGTCCTATACTGTGGTTCTGTGTGCCTCGGAGGATTTAAAAATAGAAGCAAATACAATACGGGTTAGCATAAAATGAACTCTAGCTTGGAGGCTGGGGAGAGCCGAATGTAAACAATGCAGGGTGGTGTGGGGAAGCAGCCATTCCCAGAGCTCAGAAGCCTCCTCCTGCGTTGTTTACTTGGCCCCCTAGCAGCTTGCTTCAAAAGAAGTGGCTTTGATATCCCCAGAGCAATTTAGAGGACCAGAAAATGTCTTGACTAGTAACTTACGTTCCTGCCTTCTTCACGGTTTCTACTTGATGTCTGGTCTTTCTCATAAGACATTAGGATTTACTTTAGTTTTTTTAGCCAAGGGCTAACCCACCCAGCCAACTTTTCTGAACTCAGAACAAATAGAACAAAGTTGTCCTGGCAGCTTTAGGGACAAAGCCTGACCAAAACAGGAGCATACACCCCCCCAACCCCTACTCCCCCACCTCCCCCACCCACACCCTCCCCCATTTCTCAGGCGGATTCACTCTCTACCTGGAGTGTTTTCATCAGAGAAAGTAGTATTTTCCTGGCTAAAATCGGTTATTTGCCACTAGACTGATTTGGATGCAAGCCAAGCAAATGATCCCAAGTTTGGCCATATATCACTCTTTCTTCAAAAAGGGAAACGGATTTTCTGAAACCCATTCGGCCTCTGTGGTTTTCATTGTTATTTCCTTCGTCTCTCTGGTTTTTATACATCTGGGTCATCTTCTAAATTTGAGCAAGAAGTTATAATTACTTTTCAAAACAATTTTTTTGGCCATAATTGCGAACAGAGGGCACTATTTCTATGATAACAAATATCAGAAGCATTATACTAACAGTGAACATGTGTAAAATGCCCATATTGTGTCTGAAATTATTCTTTCCTTTTACCCTGTGTTGTTTGGAATATAGAACAAGCTATGAGCATCAACTCTGAAACATCAAATATTTTCACAAGCATAAGTTGTTATTAGCTAAGAATAAGAAGTTCCCAAGAAGGAGTGAAAGATGGTTCCTGGCAAAATATTTTGAAGTGTGAAGTTCTCAATACTGACAATATCTGAGGTAGAAAGTGATATATTAAAGGAAAAATAAAAGAGGGAGGGGGGCAGAGAAGAAGGGAGAGAAAGTCAGAGACACAAAGAGAAGACACAAGAGAGATAGATGAGAAGTAAAGACAAACATGTAAATGATCTCTTAACCACGCTATATTCTTTCCCAGCTGTGCTGGAATGGGTTAAATCTTTCTTCATAAAAGAAGCGAGATGGAGTAGTGTGGATGAGGTGGAATTACTGAAAAGTACTAGCATTCCACTATCCCGTATTTGAAATACTTGATCAGGCCTAGATCCATTCTATAACTGGAGTGACAAATAACTATTTTTCAGTTCCGGTAGTTCCTATTTTCTCTGTCCTTGCTGCTGTGGGCTAAGATATCAGCCAGCTGAGACATTAGAGTGAGATATGTGTAAAAATGAATATATACCCAGATTTCTGTGATCTTTATACACCTGACACTAGGCCATATGTACATGTCCATTTCTCAGGTTAGCATAACTGAGAGGTCCATATAATGCAAGATCCTTTTAAGTTTTGTTTTTTAAATAATAACTATATATTTAAGTTGTAAACATAATTCGATACACACATATACATAGTGAAATGATTACCACAGTCAAGCTAATTAATGTATCTTTTCCTCACCTAGGTATTGCTTTTTGGTATGTAGTAAGAGCACTTGAGATCTACTCTCTTAGCAAATTTCCAGTATGCAGTAATACAGTATTATTACCTACAGTCATTATGCTATACATTAGCTTTCTAGACTTATTTATCACACATAACTGCAAAGTTGTACCTGCTGACCAACATCTCCTCATTTCCCCCACTTCCCCATCTCTGGTAACCACCATTCTACCCTCTGCTTCAATGTATTTCACTTTTTTAGATTCCACATGTAAGTGAGAACTTGCGGTATTTTTCTTTCTGTGTCTGGCTTATTTCACTTAGTATAATGTCTTTAAGGTTCATTCATGTTGTTGCACATGGCAAGATCTCCTTTACAAATACTCCATTGTATGAGTATACCACAATGTCTTTATCCATTCATATGTCGGTAACACACCATTTCCATATCTTGGTTATTGTGAATAATGCTGCAGTGAGCATCGGAGCGCAGATATCTCTTCCATGTACTTATTTAACTTCCTTTGAGGATATACTCAGAAATACTCAGATTGCTGGATCATATGGTAGTTCTATTTTTAGTTTTTCGAGAAACCTCTACACTGTTTTCCATAATGGCTTTAAGGAAGTTTCTTTTCTAGTTGTTTTGATACTTACATTCTTAGGATGTGAAATGATTTTTGATATGCTCGTTTTTAAATTAGAAATGTTGCCAAGGTGTTTTAATTAAATCGTATTTTTGTCAACATTTCTTTAAATCATGCTGTATTGTTCATTTTGAATGATTGGATGTGTTTCTGAACATTTTAGCTTTAATTTCTAGAACTCCCTAACCTCTCAGGCAAACAGCTAATTATCTACATCTACCTCTATTAAGGAGATAGATGTTCAACAGAGGCATGATGAAGAAGAATTATAGTGACTATTATAGCTTCTTCAATAAAATTAATGGTAACTCTTGAACCCCAAGACAATATTTCTAAAGTAAAGTTCCATTTTTAGGTATTGTTATTTTTAAACCTGTAACTTCACTAAAGTGTATTTTATTATTGACAACCATGTAATTTTTGCATAAAAAGAATTGGACTTTTAAAAAATATTCTTAAAATGTTTCATATGGAAAAAAAAAGTAATGACACCATGATGATGATCATGACGACAGTGGCCATAATGATTAATTCAGGGAATAAAATAGACTTTATTAGAAAGTTCTAAGCCCTGTATATAGTAAAAGGCCAATGTTTCTAAAAAGAAAACAGAAATTTCTGAGGTACTTGGGTTGCTCAGTTGTTTAAGCGTCTGCCTTCAGCTCAAGTCATGATCCCAGGGTCCTGGGATCAAGTCCCTTGTTGGCCTCTCTGCTCATTGGGGAGTCTGCTTCTCCCTGTCCTTTGCCCCCGCTTCTGCTCTCTCTCATGCACACACACTCTCTCTCTCTCAAATAAATGAATAAAATCTTTAAAAAAAAAAAAAAGTAGAAATTTCTAATGGGGGGTATGATTTTCAGATATTTATTTTCTAATTTAATTAATTCCATTAATAACATTTAGAAAGCTCTAACAACAGGTGAGTTTGCTATAGTTTCATCGGAGCTTATTATAAAGGATGTTGAATTTTTTCAATAAGCAATAGAGTCTTTCATCAATGACAATTAAATTTACCAATAATTGTGCAGTGTGATAGTAAAAGAGTAAGCTCATTGCTGGTAGTGAATAATTTGTCTTAATGTACAAAAAGGGAACAATCAACTGGTTCCATTCTCATAGTATTAGCCTGATAAATTTTAAAGTAATATTATTATAGTAATTCCCCACTACCTGGTATGCATATTATCAAATAATCACTATTGACACCACTTTAATATTTTAATCATCTGTATAAATTCTAAATTTTTATTTTTTATTTTTTTATTTTTTTGAGAAAGAGAAAAAGAGAGAGGGCATGCACACAACCGGGGGAGTAACAGAGGGAGAAAGAGAGAAAGCATCTCAAGCAGACTACCACTGTATGTGAAGCTTGACACAGGGCTCAGTCACACAACCCTGAGATTATAAGCTGGTTTGAAATCGAGAGTTGGACGTTTAACTGACTGAGCCACCCAGGAGCCCCCTTAAATGATTTGTTCTAAATAAATAACAATGTTTTATGTCTGAAGTCTATTAATTTGGCTTTTTTGGGAGAAAATTATACTCTTTTTTTTTTTTTTTTGCCTCTACCTACCTTCATATGAAAGAAAATGCCATATGGATTGACAATTCCAATGTGTAATGTGGTATATATAAAGTAGTAGAAGAAAATATGGAACTTGAGATGGAAAAGCATGTTTGCAAAGGCAGAAATCACAAAGGAATGGTTACATGAAAAGTTATTACACATCTGGATAGCTTCTACTATTATCAACATGACTTAACAGAATTGTACATTTTTTACCAAGGATGAACCTACACTGATACATCATAATCATGAAAAGATCATAGTTTACCTCAGGGTTCACTCTTGACATTGTCCATTCTGTGGGTCTGGACAAATGTATAATATCTATCCATTATTATAACATCACACAGAGTATTTTCAGTGTCCTAAAAATCCTCTGTGCTCTGCCTTTTTATCTCTCCCTACGCCACCCTCTTTCCTGGAAACCACTGATCTTTTTATTGTTTCTATAGCTTTGCCTTTTGCCAGAATGTCAGATAGTTGGAATCATATATCATGTAGCCTTCTCAGATTGGCTTCCTCTACTTAGTAATACACATTTAAGGTTCCTTTGTGTCATGTCATGTCTTGATAGCTCATTTCTTTTTAGCACTGAATAATACTACATTATCTGGATATATCACAGTTTATTTATTCATTCACCTACTGAAGGACATCTTGGTTGCTTCCAAGTTTGGGCGGTTATGATTAAGCTGCTACAGACATCCATGTTCAGGGTTTTGTGTAGGCATAAGTTTTCAACTCCTTTGGGAAATAACAGGGAGTATGATTGCTGAGTCATATGGTAAGAGATGTTTAGTTTGGTAAGAAAATTCCACACTGTCTTCTTAAGTGGTTGTACCATTTTGAATTCCCACCAGCAATGAACGAGTATTCCTATGAGTCCACACGTCACCAATATTTGATGTTGTTGGTGTTCTGGACTTTGAGCATTCTAATAGTTGTACAGTGATATCTCATTGTTTTAATTTGCCTTTTCCTAGTAACATATTATGTGAACATCTTTTCATATGCCTATTTGCCATCTGTATATCTTCTTCAGTAAAGTGTTTGTTTTGGGTCATTGGCCCATATTTTAATTGGGTTGTTTGCTTTTTAATTGTTATTTTAAGAGTTCTTTGTATATCTTTGATAACAGTCCTTTATCTGATGTGTCTTTTGCAAATGTATTCTCCCAGTCTGTGGCTTGTCTTCTCATTCTCTTGAGATTGTCTTTCACAGAGCAGAAGTTTTTAATTTTAATGAAGCCTAGCTTATCAATTATTTCTTTCATGGATTGTGCCTTTCACATTATATAAAACTAGTTATTTTTAAATACCTACAAATTAAACAAATATCATTTAATCCTTAGCAAATCTTTTTAAAAGAGAGAATCAGGAGGAGGAGAGGGAGGTAATACCCAATGTTAGGGAGGTGTGGAAAATGGAAGCTCACATACAATCCTATTGAAAGTACAAATTGATACTTTTGGAAGAGGGTAGGGCCAACATGGCAGTGTGTATTAAAGGTATTAAAGGCTTTAATTACATACCTTTGGACCCAACAGTTCTACTACAAGGAAAAATCCTAACAAAATAAATAGTCAAACATATATTTACAGGCTTTTTTATTGTTGTGCTGTTTATGTGTAAACAAGGGCAGCCATTCTGAAGAAGAAAAAAAAAAACCTGAGAAATTAACAAACACACCAGCTTATATTTCTGCTCTGATAGCTATAAAGCCAAAAGAAGTCAGAGACATGGCTATATGCTTATCGAACTGTTCCACTTCTCTACTCTTTACTATAAAACATGAATAGGCAACATAGTATAGAGAAAAGGGCCTTGGCTGGTTTAAGACTCAGAATGCCTGAGTGCTGCTATGGACTCGTTGAAATAATGTAAATATAGAAATATAAGGCATTATTAAAATATTAATGTTAGGGAGTAGAAGATAAAAAAAATCTGTGGGTCCCTTTATCCATTTATTTGCATTTGTCTTCACAACTGATCTTGCAAATAAAAAGTCCAATATCAAGTGGAAGAGAGAGGGTATATTGTTACAATTGCACCAGAAGGAAATGCCAAATGGTAAAACCTGGAATGCCTTGACTTTGATAGAAAAGCAGTAAAATATTTTGGATAGAATATACTTCCCAATTATTATTGTTCAAAAATTACTCAAAAGAAATTTCTGCTTACATAAGGATGAGCAGAGGATAATTGGTCTCAAATGTAAACCAGCCTTTAGGTGTAGTGCAGTGGGCAGAGATCTAGTGCAGTGTTGGTCAGTAGAACCTTCCATGGTGGGGTGCTTGGGTGGCTCAGTCTGTTACACATCTGACTCTTGATTTCAGCTCAGATCATGATCTCAGTGTCATGGGATTGAGCCTCATGTCAAGCCCGGTTTGGGTTCCACGCTCAACAAGTAGTCTGCTTGAGGATTCGCTCTCCCTTTGCCCCTCCCCACCCGACACACACACATTTTTGCAATCTTTCTCTAAAATAAATAAGTAAGTATGAAAAAAAGAACCTTCCATGGTCTATGTCTGCATTGTCCAATGGTAACTACTAATCACCTGTAGTTGAGCCCTCAAAATATGGCCAGTGTCATTGAGGAACTGTATATTTAATTTTATTTAATACTAAGTAATTTAAATTCAAATAGCCATCTCTGATTAGCACTGTCTTACTGGACAGTGTGGCTCTAGAATTAAGGACAACAAATTAGGTCTTTTTTTTAATGCAGTGATTCATTTCAAACATCTCTGATGAATAAGGGTGATAAAGGGCAAGAAGGTAAATATCTTTGTGAAATTTTCCTTTCATTCAAAGAAATACTTAACAGGGAGATCCTTTAATTCTGTGACTGTAAGTTCAAGATTGTTCAGAGAAGTCTTGGTCTCAAATATTCTTTAGCCTTGCTCACTTAAGAATTCTAATGTTCACTCATTGTTTCACTTGCCAAAAAGAAAACACAAGTTGAATTTATGTGTCATGTGTAAAAAAAAAAAAAAAAGATACTTTGTTTTCCTTTATTCTCACACTACTACCACCCTTAAAACACTTCTGACACCAGATGTGTAGATTTCCCACACCAAACAATTCTAACTGCCTGGAGTTACTGTCAGATCCCACAGGTGAAGGTCTCAGTCTCACAGGACGGCCTGTCCCACCTCACTCATATGCCAGTGATTAGTCCAGGTTATCACCTGTGTTTCTGACCAATTGGCTATAAATCAAAGGTTTCCATGACCCCCTCCTCAGATTTAATCATTTGCTAGAACAGCTCACAGAACTCAAGGAAACACTTACTTAATGTTTGCTGTTTTATTGCATACCAGAGACTGCAAGAAACAATACCAATGAACAAACAGATGAAGAGATACACAGGCTGAGTTCCAGAAGAGTTCTGAGGGCAGGCACTTCTGTCCCTGTGGAGTTGGGGTGCACCACGTGCCCGTCACAGGGGTGTATTCACCAACCCAGAAGCTCCCCAAATCCCACACTTTGGGGATTTTTTACGGAGGTTTCATCAGTTTGGATACAATCAGTCATGAATCATGGTCCCTAGAGAATCATTGTCCCTGGGGATGGAGTTGGAAGTTCCAAGCTCCTAGGTATGACTTTTAGTCTTTCTGGTGACCAGCCCCATCCCAAAGCTATCCAAGATTCACCCTTAGAACAAAGACACTTACTCCTATCACCTGGAAAATTCCAAAGTATTTAGGAATTTTGTATCAGGTGCCAGGGACAAGGACCAAAATTAGAACGAAAGATGCTCCTAATGTTCTTATCACTTAGGAAATTACAAGGGTTTTAGGAGCTCTGTGCCAGGGCCTAGGGATGGAGACCAATATCTCTTTTCTATTATTTCACATTCAGACACTGGACTTGACATTGAAAACACAACAGAAGTCTAGAGTCCCTAGATTCAAAGTTTCCTTGGAATATGATTAGGAATCATATGACACAGACCAGATGTTACAGAGAAGGGGTGAAAAAGTGGTTTGTGTAGAAGGAAGCATTGGGGAAAACTTTAAAAATAGCATTAAATAGGAGACTAGGGAAAAAAAGATTGATAGAGAGGGAACAGTTGGGAAAAATCAGGGAAAGGTGAGAATCGGAAATCTCCGAAAATGTAAGCTCATGAAGGTGTAACAAGAATAGAACTCAGAAAGCATTCAGAAACCAGATCACCATCACCACTGCCATCACCACCGCCGTCACCACCACCTTTGTCACCGTCATCATCACATCATCCTTACATCATTGTCACCATCATTATCACTGCAATCGCAGTAACCATATACTGGCCACTAGGCATTAGATTAAGCATTTTTCATGCATTATTTAATTCTTGCCATGACCCTATGAAGCAAATACTGCCCTAATGTATTGATGAGAAAATTGCACTGCCAATGATTGCCAAACGAGGATGTCAAGCCAGGGGCAGCCCTGTTAAACCACACTGAGTTTCCACTTTTGCCGAGTAGTTTCATCTCTCTTCTATGGAATTTAAACTGCTTTATCCTGAATACTCTGGGAAGCCGTCTGAGAAAAGTCATACCAGGAGCAAGGTAGAAAATAGACTAGGAGGAAGACAGACTAGCTAGACAGAAATAAGGGAAGAAGTTAATGGCACAGTTAGAACAAGGGTGAGGGAGGGCCGTTCTAACCTCAGGGAGGGAAAGTAGAATTTGAAAAGGAGTTGATTTGAGAGGGGTTTTGGCAATTATCTGTCTTTACAGTGAGTCAGGTAGAGAACATCTGACTTATTTTTTAAGCCCCCTTGAAAATTGTCAATTACCGCATGCAGCGCTTCAGCAAGATTATTGTGGCCAAGGAAACAGAGCTTATCTCGTAATATGCAAGTTTTCCTAACAAGACTAACTTGCACAAATCACCCTTGTTGGAAATAAGTGCCACTTACTGTCATCTTTATTCTTGAAGCATGTGGCACATCATGATATTGTTTGGAGATGTGATATAATGGAAATATAACTTTATATTTATGAAATAATCCCTTTATGAAAGTATCTCTTTCATTAAAACCTTAATGTTCGGGTGCCTGGGTGGCTCAGTGGTTAAAGCCTCTGCCTTCGGCTCGGGTCATGATTCCAGGGTCCTGGAATCGAGCCTCACATCGGGCTCTCTGCTCATCAGGGAGCCTGCCTCCTCCTCCTTTCTCTCTCTGCCTGCCTCTCTGACTACTTGTGATCTGTCTGTCAAATAAATAAAAAATCTTTAAAAAAAAAAAACTTTAATGTTCTTTGATAAGGGCATATAGTGATTTTTTTTCTTTCTAACACATAGGATTTTTAGAATATATAATTAGAGCTCATTTAGAAAGGTCAAAATACCGTTCCCTTTATCGTTGTGGAAGCAGGTCTTCTAAATGAATTTCTGACTTGGGAACATTATTATTCTCCTGCCTTTACCCATTGAGGTGGATTTTTTTTTTTTTCCTCTCTCTTGGCTGTATATCCTGATTCACTTATGGATTGGAAAGATAATAGAAGCTGTTACTTCCAGCATCAGGGCCTCCACTGTTTTCCAAGAAGTTACTTTTGATTTCTTCCAAAGTCTTATGATCACTGTGGTTGGAAAAGAGTGTTGAGAAATGCAGAATAAGGTGGAGGAGGTGAATGTGGTCTTGACAATAAAGAGAGCTGAAAGGACAGGGGTATGTCCTGAGAGGATGCGCAGTAGCCTGGCTGTCAGAAGGATCAACCAAAAAGGATAAGGAGGGAATAGCAGAGAATAGCAATGTACTGACCATGTAGTTCTTTCCAGGATGTTGGACAGCAGTGGAAAACCCAAACATGCAGGAGGACACAGCACATCATGTGAGTGTTCTGTGCATTCTCTGATGTAATAAAGGAGCACACTTTCTAAGTGCCAGATACTATTCGCAGTGTGTTTAGTTTACTCATTTTTTTAAAGATTTTTTTAATTCATTTGACAGAGAGAGAGAGAGAGAAAACACGGGAGCTCAAGCAGAGGGAGGGACAGCAAGAAAGAGAAGCAGAATGCCCACTGAGCAGGGAGCCCTCCTCAGGGCTCAATCCCAGGACCCAGGGTCATAACCTGAGCTGAAGGTTCACCTAGCCACCTAACCAATGAGTCACCCAGGCACCCCAAGTTTACTCATCTAATTTCAAGTTAATGAATCCTCATTTAGAGAACAATACCTAGCACATAGAAGTCACTGAATACAGTTCTTATCTCTGTTAATCATTACAACAAGCCCATGAGCCTTTTGTTATATATCACCTTTAGATTACGCATGAAAAAGTCAAGGCCAGAGAGGTTAACTAATCTCCCCAAGGTTTACAGTTAATAAGAGAGCTGTAGTTAGTGGGCTCAACCACTATGCCATCTTGTCTACCCTTAATCTATGTGAAGCCTATTATATGAAAAGGGATAATACCTATAAAGTACTTACAGAGCACTTGACATACAGTAAATTCCTAAAGCTGCTAGCAATTGTTATTATGTAATAAGATTTAGAAGATGTTCTGATATTTGTATCATGCTACACCACACGGCTCAGAAATAGTAAGATTGTTAGGGCAGCTTTGGTTTTATTCTCAAGTAAGTTTGAGTAAAGCTTTGTTGACGAGCATGCCCATTAAAAATTGGAGGAACCCTCTTTTTACTCAAACATTATCAGTCTGACTGGCACTTGAAGTTTTCACCTCAAAAAATGTGCCTCATAGAAGTGTTCCATATACACATCTATGCAGCTCTGCCCTTTTGGTAGAGAATGACTGCAGCTAACGGTCTTAATTCTTAATGCCAGCAAGGGAAATTCCCTTCCTTGCTTGGTATTTGCATAATATGTCAATTTGTTCATTGTGGTCTGACATTTGTATAACCTAAGGGAGTTAGTGGGGGGGGGGGGCAGGAAAAGGAATCAGGCCAGAGGCTGGAAAGGCATGGTCATAATGGAATGGATTGGTAATAGAGTTCTCAAGGTCATGCAGGTGGTCCTGGGCAGAACTCAACCCAACCAGACCCTAGAACAAAGTCAAACAGAAACTTGAGTTCTGATCTGTTTTCCCTATAACATGGGTTAGTTGGAGGTAGTGGACTGTCCTCCTCTGTACAGAATAATTTAATGGAAAATGAGGTGACTTGCAATCTAACTGAAGTAAGAATGTCAACAGATGCAAAATTAAAGATTACCATTATCTTACCATTGTAGATAGAGACAGTGAAAGGACAGCTCTGTTCTTGGAATTCCTGGAGAGAATGGTAGTGCTGCGGACTGTGCGTGAAAAATGAGCAGAGGAGGTTTGAGGACGCTATGGCTCAGGGTGGCAGAAATGTGAGAACTCTGGAAGGAGTCAGGGGATTGCAGAAGAGAGCGAGCAAGGGAAGGCCTCAGGATGGGTGACCAGGAGTTCCCTTGTCTTCTGCATCTGTCACTCCCATAGCCCCCTTTGTCTATCTATGACTAGTGTTTTAGCCAATGATGTAACTGGGCAAGTGTGCTAGGTACCACCCCCCATAAGAGGATGACGCAGGAGACCAGCAGATCTCCCTCCACTCTGCTACTTAGGGAAGGGCAGGCTGGGGGACAAGGTGGGAAAATCTGTCTTTAGATATTATCCTCCTCTATGGAACCTTCATGTCAGATGACTACATCTCCATGACCTTAATTGGCCATAGTTTCTTTGAACATTTAGGGACTATGTGAATAATGTTATTATTCACAGTGTTTCCAAAGTAATATCTGCAAATGTTATGTGTCATTTATTATCTGGAGAAGTAATAAGCTTTTATTAACCATAATGACTAACATGTATATGTGATCTACTGTTTGTATAGTATTTCGGTGGCATTACATTTAAATCTCCTAATAATCTTGCAAGGGAGATAACATCATTATCCTCTTCTTAAAAATGAATGAATGAATTTCTTGGAGGCACTGAATTAGCCAGCAAAGCATAGATTTTAATTTACTGACTTACTATTACATGCTGTTCACTGGAAGTCCCTCTTAACTTCAGATGCAAAAATCACCTCAGTGATAGCAATTTGCCTTTTAAAAAACTTCTATTACAAATGAAGAGCTCTTGCATTTATTTAGATAATTCAGATTGCATCCTCTTTCTTCTTCATACTTCAAGGTAGTTTATGTACACAGTAGGTATTTAATAAGTGTTAACCGCCTTGTTATTGTCTCTTTGTATTCTCACAAGTAATCACTTTGATTTGTAAACATCTGATGAAAAAATCACTATGGAATAAAGAGAATACTCAGAAACTGTAATTCCCAATGTGGGAAGCTAATGTGAATAAAAATGAGACGCAATTCTTTTTAGTTTAAGGAAAGGCTGTCCCCTCCAACATCTACATGAGTGGATTTTAAATAATTCAAATGGCCAAAACCGGAAGACAACAAGGCAGATGCTTTATGCCTGTGTAAAACTCATAAAAGGCAATTATTAGGAGCCTCCAAACTAGTCTCTCCGGTAGTCACCCAACAACGAAACAATATATTATTTTATCCTACCAACATAGTGTCCTGTTCTATTCCTAGGTGTGTGTTTGTCCTTCATACTACACATTCTTCTTTACCACTGCTCGTGAGTGTAGCCGTCTTTCTTGTCTCCCAGAAATATCAAAAATACTCTTGCCCCTGGCCGATTCCCCGCGAGAACTGATGTTAAAGTCTCAGCAGGAGAAACAAAGCCAGAGGGGCTGCCCCTCAGCAACTGGTGTTTCCAACCTCCCAACACTGAGGGTCCCTACTTCCGTGAGCGTTGCTTCCAGTCGGCCTTCCTCCTGCTTATCCTTTTCCTTAAAACATACAAGAAACCGTTCTGAATTGCAACGTTTATTACCTTTGGTAATAAACAAATAATACCATTTGAAAATGGTCTTAAAGGAATCATTTGGGTTTGAATGTTCTCTTCTGACAGAAATGCTAAATTCTGAGACTCTTGTTGAGGATTAGGGTTAGGCAAGAAGAGAACGAAGATGAAGGGCAGCTTTTCTTAGCAGCTAGTAAATATATTACAAAGTTATCATTATAATTAAGCTGAACTATAATTAAAGATGGTATTGATATAGAGAAAACCCTGGGGTGTAAACAAATACTGGCATACGTGTTAATATATGCTAGACGGGGCAGTATGTATCGATAGGGATGATGATTATTATTACGCAGTAAGTCTTATGGGGAGGGAGAAGGTCTTCATTCATACTACAATATAAATTCCAACTAGAGGGGCGCCTGGGTAGCTCAGTGGGTTCAAGCCTCTGCCTTCAGCTCAGGTCATGATCTCAGGGTCCTCGGATCGAACCCAGTATCGGGCTCTCTGCTCAGCTGGGAGCCTGCTTCCTCCTCTCTCTGTGTCTGCCTCACTGCCTACTTGTGATCTCTGTCTGTCAAATAAATAAAATTTAAAAATAAATAAATAAATAAATAAATCCCAACTAGATTAGACTTAAACACTGATAATAAATCAAACTATGGGAATTAGAAAAAAGTATAGAGGAATTTTTAAAATAGCTCTATGAAGATATAATTGACAATGACCCCTTATTGACAGTGTACGAATCAGTATGTTTTGACCTAATGTGTACACCCTTTAAACCACCTCTAGAATCCAGATAGTGAGCATCTCCATCATCCCCAAATTTTCTGTGCCCCTTGGTAATGCTGCCCTCTCACCCCCTCCTCATTCCCAAGCAAGCACAGGACCCCTTTTGGTCATCATAAAATAGTTTTGTGTTTTCTGGTGTTTCCTATATGGAATCATACAGAGGATACTCATTTTGTCTAATTTCTTTCATTCAGCATAATTGTTTTCAGATTCAACCTTGTCATTGCATGAATCATGAATATGCTCATTTTTATTGCTGTGTTTGTTTATTGTTTGTCCATTAATCCATTGATGGACATTGGGGTGGTTTCCAGGTTTTTACTATTACAAATAAAGCCACTATGAACATTCATGTTAAAATATTTAAATATATACATACACACACACACACACACACACACACGCATGTATTTCCTTTTGACTAAATACCGGGAGATATTTAAATGACCTTTGAAAATGCCTTATAAATATAAAAATGGAGATTCATAATGGAAAAAAAAGTTGTATTTGACAACATTAACCCTTGTAATTTCTTCACATCAAAAAATATCATTAATAAAATTCTAGGTTAGGGACGTCTGGGTGGCTCAGTGGGTTAAAACCTCTGCCTTCAGCTCGGGTCGTGATCCCAGGGTCCTGGGATCGAGCCCCACGTCGGACTCTCTATTCAGCAGGGAGCCCGCTTCCTCCTCTCGCTCTCTCTCTGCCTGCCTCTCTGCCTATTTGTGATCTCTATCTGTCAAATAAATAAATAAAATCTTTTAAAAAAATAAGATAAATAAAATAAAGTTCTAGGTTAAATGATAGTCAAGGAAAATAAATAAGTAATAGCTAACAGTGGTGAGAACTCGCTATGGGCAAGGCATCAGAAATTGTATGATGTCTGCAGTATCAGTCACTCTTCACAATAGTCCTGAAAGGTAGACACTGTTATCCCAGGAGAAGGCACTCTGGATCTTAACCCACGTTCTGTGCTGCCTCCCTGCGTGGAGACAGGGCACAAGTTAATGCAGATGTGGCCATACTTGGCAGGGGAAGTCCAGCGTCCTAATGCAGAAAAGCATATGTGAAACAGAATAGAAACAGCATAAAATGAATGTCTGGTCCACACATGGGAGATAATAGGTCGGTAGCCTCCATGTAAAGAACTTGTGCAGACCCTGCAGGAAAACACAAAGAGGTAAAAAGAGAAAGGGATGTAAATAGATAGTTCATACCCAAGTAAAAGTAAGACTATATGAAAAAATATTAAACTTCACTTATAATCAAAGAAATTAAAACATTGCTGTAACACCTTTCAAAGGAGCAAATATTTTTTAGATATTTTGCTGTTGGGTTGTTTTGCTTTGATGGTGGCAACATGTCATGTTAGTGGGATTGGAAGCCATTTCTCACACTTTATGGGTGGAAGTATAAATTAATACAGTGATTCTGGAAAATAATTTGACAACATCAGTAAGTATCAATGACTTTGAAAATATTTATACCCTTTGGTTAAAATTTGCTTTTTGGAATCACCTAGAGAAGTGTGAAGTGGATACAAAGATTTAACGTACAGACATCTTTCTTTTTTAGTTTTATTTATAGTAGTGAAAAATTGGAAATATCTTGTAACATGAAAATTAGCAGCTGAAGTCATTCTATAGATAAGAAATCCTATGCAGCTACCAAAGGGGTAGCTTATGAAGCTACTTCATAAATTATTGGTAGGAGTGGAACTTACTACAAATTTTTTGGAGAGCAGCTCGATAATACTTTTAATTGACTTAAAATACTTCTGAGCATTGACTTAGTGATTCTGCTTTTCAGACTGTAAAATGGAAATACTTTTGCACAAAATTAAAATAATATTTTTAAAACAAATACCCAACAATGGATAAATTAAATAATTTAATAAATTCAATAGGTTATTTAATAAATTAAATTATGGCACATTCATTTGATGAAACCATTTAAAATGTCTTTTTTTTTTAACAATTATTTATTTATTTATTTATTTGACAGAGAGAGAGAGCACAAGTAGGCAGAGCGGCAGGCAGAGGGAGAGGGAGAAGCAGGCTCTCTGCTGAGCAAGGAGCCTGATGTGGGACTCGATCCCAGGACCCTGGGATCATGACCTGAGCCAAAGGCAGCCGCTTAACCAACTGAGCCACCCAGGCGCCCCAAAAACCATTTTAAAATGTCTTATAAGTAGTGAGAGAGGAGATACCTTTTAATAAAATATTATCTACCATTGAGTCCTGATATTGAAATTGAAAAGTAAAGAAAGATAGAAAGAAGAAAACAAAATGTCAGTAATGATTAATCTGTGGATAATATTTAATTTCTGTCCTTACTTCCCTGTGTTTCCTGAGCTTTCTCCAGCGGATATATACTACTTTTACAATGCTATGATGCATATTAGGTTATAGAGGCAGAATTTGAAATTGAATACTCAATATGAATGCAGCTTTGTACAGAAAAGAGGCAAAAAGGGAATCAAACAAAACATCAGTAGTATGGGTTTTTGTTTTTTTCTGTATAATTTTTGGAATTTTTCTAAGTAGTAAAGAATCAAGGCAAAAACTATTTTGAGAAAGAGAGGGGAAAAAAACAAGTCCCTCTCTTTTATTTTTCTTTTGAAGTTTTTATTTATTTATTTGAGGGAGAGAGAGCATGGGCAGAGGGAGAGGACAGAGGGAAAGCAGACTCCCTTTTGGGCAGGGAGCCCGCCCGCGGGGCTGGATCCCAGGACCCTAAGATCATGACCTGAGCTAAACACAGATGCTTGACTGACTGAGCCACCCAGGCACCCCCAAGGCCCTCTCTTTAATCTGAGAAAAATAATGCGTGAGAACAGAAGGGAATTATAATAGGCTCCTCCTACTACAACAAAACATACCTCTCTAGCCAGTTTAAAAAGATGAACTGGTTGATATAAATAAAAAGAGCCCAGGTGCACTTGGCTTCAGACTTGTTTAAACTCTGGAGATCGAGAGGACATCCCCCAAGTGCTATCTTTTCCTGTCTCCAGGCCCTGCTAGTTTCTGCTTAACTGTATTCCTGTTGAGTCCTATCCAAATTGCATAACCATTTCTTGTGTCTCTCACTCACCCATGGACAGGGGCTTTCCAAGTGGCAAGTAGGATGGCCACCAGCAGTCCCAAATCACATACTGTCCCCCTTCACATCCCCAGCAGGGAATTGCTCTTGGTACCTCCAACAAGACCCCAGCAAGTAAGTGGCAAAAGGCTGTCTTGGGTTTTGTGCACAGCCCTGCACAATCACCATGGCTGGTGGGACTGGGTCATGGGCTATTCTACTTCTCTGTCTGAAGGGAAACAAAGTCATCCCCACAGCAAACACATGGAAAAGATGACAAGAGAGGTTACAGGAGAAAAGGAGGAAAGGGAATGTTGGAAGGGCAGTGTGACAGATGTCAGTGACAGAAACTAGAAGGTACAGTGCCAGGCATTTGACAAAATTACCTCATTCGGTCCCCAGAATTACAGAAAAGTGAAGGTCAGAGAAGGAAATGGAGAGTAAGAGAAACTTAAGTTATTTGCCCCAAAACCTGCAGGTAGAACATGGCAGTGAGGAGACTGGAGCTAAGGTATGTCTAAAGCCATAGCCAAACTATCCCCCCCGCCCCCAATGTTTGTCTTTCTTCAGCTTTATGGTGGCTTCATCTGCAGTCGAGGAACAGAGAGACATTCTGTGTTGTCACATGTGTGGAATGGCGAGGGGGTGAGCAAAAGCTCTAACCTTCCAAAGGAAACATCCAGGCGACCGCCTCTCTCTGCTCCAAGAACACTGCTGAGAAGAGCTAACACGGAATAATATATGAGAGCGGGTGCCGTAGGTAAAATGGTGGGTATTTTCCCGACACTAAAATCAGCTATGGGATTCATATACATTAAAAGAATTTCACACTTCAATTTTTAAACTTTTTCCAAGAAAGTTGGGCTTATTCCATGTTGGCATTCAAAGAGTATTTTCAACAGCATACCAGGCACTCTCAGAGATCTAAAAGTAAACATCATCTAAATGAGGACACAGAGACAAGCAATGGGAAATTCAAGGTAGAAAGACATAAATGGCAACTTGGGATAAATGGCCCTTGTTGGTCTGGCGGTTCCCCAGACAAAGCAGCCAATCTAAAAGGAACCTAAGTTTATTTATACCTGCTGAGGATTTACTCTACCTAGTGATTAAACCTTTAGGACACCCTTCCTAAGTTTAGTAGAGCTTTAAGAACTCAGGCTTTGCATTTCCTTAACCTTCTTGCTTCCTGTCCTTGGTTCTGCATGAAAAAACTCATCTCCTCACAGTTCCAAGAAATAATTCCAAAAATAAATGTAGGCATTTGCTTTAACCAGGACATTATGTCCCCAGTTTTCTTTCCAAATCCTACAGGATGTACACGTTGCTCTTGATGTCTGTCTACAAGCACAGCAAAATCCAAGTTCTACATTTGCTCCCCAGCTGAGTGTCTCTGCTTGGCAAGGCTGCATCTAGCAGATAATACCCATGAAGGAACAGCTGGATGAGTGATTTGTAGTAAAAAAGCACCAACAACTCCTTGGGATTTATTTAGCACAATTTATTTAATTCTTTATTCAGAAGTAAAATTCCATACATTAAGTAACATTATGTAGAAGTACTTCGGCTGTTTATCATTAAAGGGGCGCACAATTATTGGGGATTCTGATGTGAGAATCATCAGCCATTTGGTCAGTCTGGCACTAATTCCCTCCAGAGTCATAGGGGGTGAGAGGAATATTGCCTTATGACCCCCTGTGTCCTTCTTGACAAAACTGAGGAAGCATGACAAAGTAGGAAGAGTACAGATCTTGAAATCAGATTTAGGTTCAAATATAAACTTTTTTAAGGATTTTATTTATTTATTTGACAGATCACAAGTAGGCAGAGAGGCAGGCAGAGAGAGAGGGGGAAGCAGGCTCCCCGCTGAGCAGAGAGCCCAATGTGGGGCTGGATCCCAGGACCCTGGGATCATGACCTGAGCCGAAGGCAAAGGCTTTAACCCACTGAGCCACCCAGACGTCCCGAGGTTCAAATATAATTTTTATGTAATAACTGGTTTTGAGATCTCTCTGAGTTCCTGTGTCCTCATTTGGATAATCCAATTATCAGACAGAACTTCCTACCCCCTTGGGGAGTCAGATAAAGTTGGTGTGAACCAATCTGAAAGTGTAAACCCTTCCCACAACCTTTGGGAATTCTTGGGGGTTACTGTCCCTTAACCTGTTATTTGTCTGGCTCCAACAGTATGCAAGCTGTGATCTCTTTTCCCCCTTCATCGGATTGCAAGTGAAACTTGACCCCTAGCCAGCATCCATGAATACGTACATCCACTCAGTACCGACATGTCTAGTAACTTCACTGAAGATATGGGCTTGGCAAGGTTTGGTAGAGCTGGGGGAGGTGGGGGACTGAGGGCACACAGCTTTTTTCATCTCTCTACCAATGTCATTCTTACTTTTCCTCTTCTTTTTTGCTCCAGATTGTTTCTTAGGAACTACAGATATTTTTCCTCTTGCTATGCAGAGAAGTTGAGCTCTCTTCTGTTCTTATTCCAAACTTACATATTCAAAATAAATCAAGATGCTAGCAGAACAAAGGGGTTTCCAATGGCTTCTTCAGAAGGTAGTCAAGGTTATAAATAGAAAAAAGGAAATTTTCCACGATCTTTTCTTTCTTTTCTTTCCTTCTTTATTTCTTTCTTCCTTCCTTTCTTTCTTTTTTTTTAAAGGAACAGGGGTGCCTGGATGGCTCAGTGGGTTAAAGCCTCTGCCTTCGGCTCAGGTCATGATCCCAGGGTCCTGGGATGGAGCCCCACATCAGGATCTCTGCTCAGCGGGGAGCCTGCTTCCTCCTCTCTCTCTGCCTGCCTCTCTGCCTGCTTGTGATCTTTGTCTGTCAAATAAATAAATAAAATCTTTAAAAAAGAAAAGGAACAATAATAATACCTACCTCGATACTTTCCAAGATTTGTGTGAATTTAGGTACAAGGGATGTAAAATTCCTAGCACATTGTATGTTCATAATAAATCCTGCTGCCGATAATGATGATTCTGTGTCAGGTAGCTGTTGTCTGCAGTAATTGTACTTCTCTGGGTATCACTATCACAACTATAGGTAACTATTTTTGCCGTCATATTTTCATGTCTGTCTCCCCCATAAGCTGTAAGTTTCCTGAGGGCTGAAACTATTTCTGTCTTGTTTACCACTATGTCACCAATGACTCATACTGTGCCTGGCCCACGTATTTAACTCTTGACTGCATTAATAAATAGATGAATGAATAAATGGAGAGATATTAGGATTGGGGGATTTTTCTCTTTCTTTAGAGGTAGTGATTTTATAGGAAGAAGTGATAGGGCAGGTGAGGGATGGGGAAGTCACAGAAGATGTTCTCCAAATAGTATAAGCTCTTGACGAATTTGGGAAAGATTAGCAGAGCCCCCAGCTTCTTCATTCACCCCATGTTTCTCTGCATTTTCTGCCCCCCGTATATATAAAATATATATTATTTTATATCAGATTAGCCTCCTACCAATTCCAGTGGGTTTATCAGTCTCCCTAAAGCTTAAAAAAAGACTACTTGTTTGCCTATCTCTACCCTGTTTCACTAATACAAACCATGATCATTAGGCTTTTAGACTAGTCCAGGAAAACCTGTCTTACCCATAATTTATGTGTAATAGCTACATTTTTCCCTAGCGTTTTCCCATGGTAGATATTTCACTTTTTAGTTACCTGGTTGGATCACCTAACTTTACCTGGTTGGATCATCTAACTTTAACGTTACAGCATTTCCTGAACAGGAATATGTGCTGTAATGAAACTTATAAATTAACTTTAGACAAGATGGGATCGGGAGGGAGACAAACCATAAGAGTCTTAATCTCACAAAACAAACTGAGGGTTGCAGGGGCCGGGGTGTGGGGGGAGGGGCTTGGGTTATGGACCCCGGGGGAAGCTATGTGCTATGGTGAGTGCCATGAAGTGTGTAAGCCTGATGATTCACAGACCTATACCCCTAGGGCTAATAATATATTATATGTTAATAAAAAATAAAAAATTAAAAAAATAAATTAACTTTAGGATTATAACTCCTTTCTGGACTGCAGAGTTGCCTTTATATGCAGGAACTGCTTATTGTAAAGCAAAGACCCTGGATTTATAGTCACCCTCTGCTGTGGGCCTCCTCTTCTCATCGGACAGTGAGGAGTCCTGGCCAAACAAATGGATTTTCAACAGTAGCAAAGGATGGGAGCCTGAGTGGGCTAGGTTCAGCCCTCCTTCCCCTCTTTTGCCTGCCAGAGCAACTGTTATTATTTTTTTTTAGATGCTTGGCTCCAGTGAAGGAATTAATTTGAAGAAAAGATTCCATGGTAAAAATTAAAAGCAGCAAACTGGAAGAGACTTTTCTATAATCCAAAGTAAAGAAAATTAAATCACCCAACAAATATTTCCTGAGTCTAGGGAGCTATTTCAGTAGGACTGTCAGATAAAATACAGGATGTGAAGTTAAGTTTCAATTTCAGGAACAATGAATAATTGTATAGTGGAAGTATGTCCTATATTCAAGTCATACTTCCACGAAATCTGGCAACCTTAGAATATGCTAGGCACTTTAAGAATGAGAGACAAGCAGCATACACCAAGAAGAGCACAAAGACATGATAAAAGGAGTTAAATTTTTTGCTGTAGATATTATTATTATTATTATTATATCATACAGAGTCCTCATCCCAACCCATCCCCAGTGACTACTTCCTATGTCTTTACTACTTCTGGAATTTATTGCTCATTTGAAAATTTTGAAATCAGTGGAAAATTGGTGTTTAGTATACAGAATCTAACTTTACAGCAAGTATACACAAAAGACATCTATGCCATGGAGTTGGAAATTCTGCTTCAAAACCCTGCATTAAAAATAACCTATCTGGGGGTGCCTGGGTGGCTCAGTCAGTTAATCATCTGCCTTTGGCTCAGGTCCTGGGATCGATCTCCACATTGGGCTCCCCAGTCAGTAGGGAGTCTGCTACTCCCTCTCCCTCTTCCTCTCCCCCCAGCTTTTACTCTCTCAAGCTCACTCTCTCTCTCTCAAATAAATAAATAAAATCTTTTTGAAAAATGACCTATCTGGTTCTAGAAATGACAGAATCTGGGGGATGATTCTCTACCTGTTACTCATATGATATGTTCTTCCTATTGGACCTCAAGTCCTCAGTTTTGTCCAGAGGGCATGACAGGCCTTAGGGCAACACTTGTCATCTTCGATGCAGGGCACAGTTCGCTCTGTTCAAATAGGGGAGTAGTAAAAATGAATTTGTATTCATTTTTAAACTCCTGTATAGTGAAAGTATCAGTATTTGGAGGATAATTTGTATCTTTGGAAATATTCAGAGTTATCCCAAATTGACCATTTGGGGCTTATGTGAAACAAGACTATTTTGGATGTACATAAAGACTATCTTAATCATCAAAGAAAGAGCTAACTTATACTAAGGAGGGAGGCTGAGTCAAATGGTACCTATCAATGTTACTATTATCTAAGTTCTTATACACAGATAGCCTACAGTTTAAAAGTTAAAATCATATATAAGCATGCAAAATTATTTTGTGAAATAATCACAAAACTTCACTTATTGAGGTGAAATCTTCATTATTCCTCCTCAGATAGTCTTTTCTTCTTTACCACATCTCCCCATCTCTTAAAAATATATCTGAAGCCATAAGAGGAAAAGCAAATGATTTCTCTCATTTTTTTAATTTTAAATTTTTTAATTTTAAAATGTTTTAATTTAAAAATTTTTTAATTTTACAATTTTTTTAATTTAAAAATTTTTTAATTTTAAAATTACCATATAATGTATTATTTGCCCCAGGGGTATAGGTCTGTGAATCATCAGGCTTACACACTTTACAGCACTCACCATAGCACATACCCTCCCCAATGTCCATAACCCAACCACCTTCTCCATATCCCCCTCCCCCTGGCAACTCTCTGTTTTGTGAGATTAAGAGTCTTTTATGGTTTGTCTCCCTCCCGATCACATCTTGTTTCATTTCTTCCGTCTCTACCCCCCTAACTCCCCACTATGTCTCTCAAATCCCTCATATCAGGGAGATCATATGATAATTGTCTTTCTCTGATTGACTTCTTTCGCTCAGCATAATACCCTCTAGTTCCATCCACATCGTCCCAAATGGCAAGATTTCATTTCTTTTGATGGCTGCATAGTATTCCATTGTATATATACACCACCTCTTCTTTATCCATTCATCTGTTGATGGACATCTAGGTTCTTTCCATAGTTTGGCTATTGTGGACATTGCTGCTATAAACATTCAGGTGCACATGCCCCTTCGGATCACTGCATTTGTATCTTTAGGGTAAATACCCAGTAGTGCGATTGCTGGGTCATAGGGTAGCTCTATTTTCAGCTTTTTGAGGAACCTCCATGCTGTTTTCCAGAGTGGCTGCATCAGCTTGCATTCCCACCAACAGTGTAGGAGGGTTCCTCTTTCTCCACATCCTGACAATTTGTTGTTTCCTGACTTGTTAATTTTAGCCATTCTGACTGGTGTGAGATGGTATCTCATTGTGGTTTTGATTTGTATTTCCCTGATGCCGAGTGATGTGGAGCACTTTTTCATGTGTCTGTTGGCCATCTGGATGTCTTCTTTGCAGAAATGTCTGTTCATGTCCTCTTCCCATTTCCTGATTGGATTATTTCTTCTTTGGGTGTTGAGTTTGATAAGTTCTTTATAGATTTTGGATAATAGCCTTTTATCTGATATGTCATTTGCAAATATCTTCTCCCATTCTGTCAGTTGTCTTTTGGTTTTGTTGACTGTTTCCATTGCTGTGCAAAAGATTTTGATCTTGATGAAATCCCAATAGTTCATTTTTGCCCTTGCTTCCCTTGCCTTGGTGATGTTTCTAGGAAGAAGCTGCTGCAGCTGAGGTCAAAGAGGTTGCTGCCTGGGTTCCCCTCAAGGATTTTGATGGATTCCTTTCTCACATTGAGGTCTTTCATCCATTTTGAGTCTATTTTTGTGTGTGTTGTAAGGAAATGGTCCAGTTTCATTTTTCTGCATGTGGCTGTCCAATTTTCCCAACACCATTTGTTGAAGAGACTCTCTTTTTTTTTTTTTTTAAGATTTTATTTATTTATTTATTTGTCAGAGAGAGAGAGAGGAAGAGAGAGCAAGCACAGGCAGACAGAATGGCAGGCAGAGGCAGAGGGAGAAGCAGGCTCCCTGATAAGCAAGGAGCCCGATGTGGGACTCGATCCCAGGACACTGGGATCATGACCTGAGCCGAAGGCAGCTGCTTAACCAACTGAGCCACCCAGGCGTCCCGAAGAGACTCTCTTTTATCCATTGGACATTCTTTCCATTTGTCGAAGATTAGTTGACCATAGAGTTGAGGGTCTGTTTCTCTATTCTGTTCCATTGATCTATGTGTCTGTTTTTGTGCCAGTACCATACTGTCTTGATGATGGCAGCTTTGTAATAGAGCTTAAAGTCTGGAATTGTGATGCCACCAACTTTGGCTTTCTTTTTCAACATTCCTCTGGCTATTCAAGGTCTTTTCTGGTTCCATATAAATTTTAGGAGTATTTGTTCCATTTCTTTGAAAAAAAATTGATGGTATTTTGATAAGGATTGCATTAAATGTGTAGCTTGCTTTGGGTAGCATAGACATTTTCACAATATTTGTTCTTCCAATTCATGAGCATGGAACGTTCTTTCATTTCTTTGTGTCTTCCTCAATTTCTTTCATGAGTACTTTGTAGTTTTCTGAGTACAGATTCTTTGCTTCTTTGGTTAGGTTTATTCCTAGGTATCTTATTGTTTTGGATGCAGTTCTAAATGGGATCAACTCCTTAATTTCTCTTTCTTCTGTCTTGTTATTGGTATATAAAAATGCAACTGATTTCTGTGTGTTGATTTTATATCCTGATACTTTACTGAATTCCTGTACAAGTTCTAGCAATTTTGGAGTGGAGTCTTTTGGGTTTTCCACATAAAGTATCATATCATCTGCAAAGAGTAAGAGTTTAACTTCTTCTTTGCCAGTTTGGATGCCTTTAATTTCTTTTTGTTGTCTGATTGCTGAGGCTAGGACTTCTAGTACTGTGTTGAATAGCAGTGGTGGTAATGGACATCCCTACCGTGTTCCTGACCTTAGTGGAATAGCTCTCAGCTTTTCTCCATTGAGAATGATATTTGCTGTGGGTTTTTTGTAGATGGCTTTGATGATATTGAGGTATGTACCCTCCATCCCTACACTTTGAAGAGTTTTGATCAAGAAAGGATGCTGTATTTTGTCAGTTGCTTTTCAGCATCTATTGAGGGTATCATATGGTTCTTGTTCTTTCTTTTATTAATGTATTGTATCATACTGATTGATTTGCAGATGTTAAACCAACCTTACAGCCCTGGAATAAATCCCACTTGATCGTGGTGAATAATCCTTTTAATGTACTGTTGAATCCTATTGGCTAGTATTTTGGTGAGAATTTTCGCATCTGTGTTCATCAAGGATATTGGTGTGTAATCCTCTTTTTTGATGTGGTCTGTGTCTGGTTTGGGATCAAGGTAATGCTGGCCTCATACAATGGAAGTTTTTGGAAGTTATCCTTCCATTTCTATTTTTTGGAACAGTTTCAGGAAAATAGGTATTAATTCTTTAAATGTTTGGTAGAATTCCCCTGGGAAGCCATCTGGCCCTGGGCTCTTGTTTGTTGGGAGATTTTTGATGACTGCTTCAATCTCCTTACTGGTTATGGATCTGTTCAGGTTTTCTATTTCTTCCTGGTTCAGTTTTGGTAGTTTATATGTCTCTAGGAATGCATCCATTTCTTCCAGATTGTCAAATTTGCTGGCATAGAGTTGCTCATATAATTGTTTGTATTTCTTTGATGTTGGTTGTGATCTTTCCCCTTTCATTCATGATTTTATTTGGGTCCTTTCTCTTTTCTTTTTGATAAGTCTGGCCAGGGGTTTATCAATCTTATTAATTCTTTCAAAGAACCAGCTCTTAGTTTCATTGATTTGTTCTACTGTTTTTTTTTGTATTTTGTTGTTGTTTGTTTCTATTTCATTGATTTATGCTCTGAACTTTATTATTTCTCTTCTTCTGCTGGGTTTATGCTTTCTTTGTTGTTCTTTCTCCAGCACCTTTAGGTGCAGGGTTAGGTTGTATACTTGAGACCTTTCTTGTTTCTTGAGAAAGGCTTGTATTGCTATATACTTTCCTCTCAGGTCTACCTTTGCTGTATCCCACAGCTTATCAGTTGTGTTTTCATTATCATTTGTTTCCATGAATTTTTTTCAATTCTTCTTTAATTTCCTGGTTGACCCATTCATTCTTTAGTAGGATGCTCTTTAGCCTCCATGTATTTGAGTTCTTTCCAACATTCATCTTGTGATTGAGTTCTAGCTTTAGAGCATTGTGGTCTGAAAATATGCAGGGAATGATCCCAGCCTTTTGGTACCAGTTGAGACCTGACTTGTGACCCAGGGTGTGATCTATTCTGCAGACTGTTCCATGTGCACTAGAGAAGAATGTGTATTCTGTTGCTTTGGGATGGAATGTTTTGAATGTATCTGTGATGTCCATCTGGTCCAGTGTGTCATTTAAGGCCTTTATTTCCTTGTTGATCTTTTGCATGGATGATCTGTCCCATTTCAGTGAAGGGAGTGTTAAAGTCCCTACTATTATTGTATTACTGTTGATGTGTTTCTTTGATTTTGTTATTAATTGGTTTATATAGTTGGCTGCTCCAATGTCAGAGGGATAGATACTTAAAATTGTTAGATCTTCTTGTTGGACAGACCCTTTGAGTATGATATAGTGTCCTTCCTCATCTCTTATTATAGTCTTTGGCTTAAAATCCAATTTATCTGATATAAGGATTGCCACCCCCACTTTCTTTTGATGTCCATTAGCATGGTAAATTGTTTTCCATCCCCTCACTTTCAATCTGGAGGTGTCTTTGGGTCCAAAATGCATTTCTTGTAGACCGCATATTGATGGGTTTTGTTTTTTATCCATTCTGATACTCTGTGTCTTTTGATTGGGGCATTTAGCCCATTTACATTCTGGGTAACTATTAAAAGATATGAATTTAGTGCCATTGTATTGCCTGTAAGGTGACTATTACTGTATTTTGTCTCTGTTCCTTTCTGGTCTACTACTTTTAGGCTCTCTCTTTGCTTAGAGGACCCCTATCAGTATTTCCTGTAGGGCTGGTTTGGTATTTACAAATTTGTTTAGTTTTTATTTGTCCTGGAAACTTTTTATCTCTCCTTCTATTTTCAATGATAGCCTAGCTGGATATAGTATTCTTGGATGCATGTTTTTCTCATTTAGTGCTCTGAATATATCATGCCAGTTCTTTCTGGCCTGCCAGGTCTCTGTGGATAAGTCTCCTGCCAATCTAATATTTTTACCATTGTACGTTACAGACTTCTTGTCCCAGGCTGCTTTCAGGATTTTCTCTTTGTCACTAAGACTTGTAAGTTTTACTATTATATGACGGGGTATGGACCTATTTTTATTGATTTTGAGGGGGATTCTCTGTGCCTCCTGGATTTTGATGCTTCTTCCCTTTGCTGTATTAGGGAAATTCTCTACTATAATTCACTCCAATATACCTTCTGCCCCCCATCTCTTTCCTCTTCTTCTGGAATTTCATCTTATGGTATCACTTATCTCTCAAATTCTCCCCTTGTGGTCCAGTAGTTGTTTGTCTTTCTTCTCAGCTTCTTTATTCTCCATCATTTGGTCTTCTATATCACTAATTCTCTCTTTTGCCTCATTTATCCTAGCAGTAAGAGCCTCCATTTTTTATTGCACCTCATTAATAACTTTTTTTTATTTAAGCTTGGTTAGATTTTAGTTATTTTATTTCTCCAGAAAGGGCTTTTATTTCTCCAGATACTGTTTCTCTAATATCTTCCATGCCTTTTTTGAGCCCAGCTAGCACCTTGATAATTGTCATTCTGAACTCTAGTTCTGACATCTTACTAATGTCCGTATTGATTAGGTCCCTAGCCTTCAGTATTGCTTCTTGTTCTTTTTTTTGTGGTGAGTTTTTCTGCCTTGTCATTTTATCCAGATAAGAATATATGAACGAGAGAATAAAATACTGAAAGGGTGGCAAAGACCGCAGAAAAATGTATTTTACATATATATATATATGCATACATATATATATATATATATATATATATATATATATATATATATTAGACTGGTGAATAGAACAGAGCCACCCACTTTATTTTGGGTGTATTTTGGTCTCTTAGAAGAAACTACCTCCCAAAATTTTAAAGAAAGAAAAACATACACACACATACACACACACACACTCACACTCACACACAAATAAGGGTAAACACGATGAAGGGATGGACTATGACTGTAAAGATGAAAATTTTTTTTTAATTTTATTTATTTATTTGACAGACAGAGATCACAAGTAGGCAGAGAGAAAGGAAGGGAAGTAGACTCCCCGCTGAGCAGAGAGCCCGATGCGGGGTCCTATCCCAGGACCCTGGGATCATGACCTGAGCCGAAAGCAGCGGCTTTAACCCACTGAGCCACCCAGGTGCCCCATAAAGATGAAAAATTTTTTTAAATTTCTAAAAAAGGAATTGATAAGTTGGTTGGAAAAAGAAAGAAAAAGAAAGTGGAGATAATGTGCTTAGGCTGGAGACTAGAACAAAGCCCTGTGCTAGATTTAGAGTATATGTTGATCTATTAGAAGAAATTGTATCCCAAAATTTTTTAGAAGAAAAAACCCTATATGTATACAAAAAATAAAGTTAGATACAATGAAGGATAAACTATGACTATAATAATGAAGGTTTAAAAAGGGTTTCTTTAGAGAGGTATTGTTAAGATAAACTAGTTAAAAAAAATTAAAAGAGGAAAAGTTAAAAAAATTAGGATAAGAAAGAAATAAAATTTTAAAAATTTAATTAACTTTGCAAGACTAAAAAATCATGGGGAGAAAACCATGAATTCCATACTTTGCTTTCCCCTCCTCTGGAATTCCGCTGTTCTCCTTGATCAGTGAGCTTGGTCTTGGCTGGATGTTCTTGCTGATCTTCTGGGGGAGGGGCCTGTTGCAGTGATTCTCAAATGTCTTTGCCTGAGGCGGAATTGCACCACCCTTGCCAGGGGCTGGGCTAAGTAATCTGCTCGGGTTCGCTCTTGGGAGCTTTAGTTCCCTGAACACTTTCCATACCGGTTTGGAGGACGGGAATGAAAATGGTAGCTTCCCAGTCTCCGGCCTGGAGGAGCCGAGAGCTCCGGGCCCCTCTCCTCGGTGCGCCCTCAGAGAAAAGAGTTCAATCACTCCTGTCTCCCTGGTCTCCGGTCATGCTCCGAGCTCACCCAGCCTGTGACCGAGCATTTCTGTCTCTGATGCACGGCCCTGTTTGGAGTCTCCAAACCCAGCAGATTCCTGCTGCTCTGCTCCTCCAGAGGACAAAGGTGAGTGTCCCTGGATCTGCTACATGTGGGGTCCCTGCTCAAAGAGCAGTGATCCGACTGTGCTGTGCATCACAGTTTAAGGTAACCCCAAGCTCAGAGCTCACTCCTCAGCTCCATTTCTGTAGTCGGCTTCCCTACGCTGATACCTGCGAGCTCTGTGACACTCAGACACCCCTGATCCTTCCGTGAACCCACGGGACCTGAGATCACACTGTCCCTGCGAGGGCTTCACCCTTGCTTAGCCTCTGGAGCGATGTCCCTCAGTGGAGCAGACTTCTAAAAGTTTGGATTTTGTGCTCCGTTGCTCCACCGCTTGCTGGGAGACGGTCCCTCCCCCCACAGTCTATCTTCCCATCACTTTGGATTCACTTCTCCGCATGTCCTACCCTTCATAAAGTGGTCAATTTTCTTTTCTAAAATTGCTGCTCTTCTTCTCTTTGATCTCCTGTTGAGTTTGTAGGTGTTCGGAATGGTTTGATAACTATCTAGCTGATCTCCTGCTACCTGATGTTGTCTCAGTCTGCTACTTCTCTGCCATCTTGACTCTCCCTCCTGGAATCTGACATTGGGACCAGGTCCTCACCTGTCAAGTCTCCTTTGAGTCTCGGTGGGACTCTCATTTTATTTATAAGTAGTTTCTCTTAGCCACAACTGAGCCATCTGTGGTGTGGTCCTTCCTCTGAACAGTGTATACAGCAAATGGCTGCTCTGAGAGAGGACAAGCCAAGTTTCACCACCCAACCTTCCGAGTCTGATCTTCTCAGGCTTTTTTTTGTCTCCCCCTTCTCCAATTCACCCTATATATACACTGTCAGATTAATATTCTGTCATTACTGCTTGCAATTTTTAACTCCTGGGCACAGAAATCTTCCAGTGACTCCTTTTTTCCACCTCTGTACAGTGGAAGCCACCCAAATGGCCTGTGGCCAGTGAAATCATCCTCCTTTGCTTCACTCATTCCTTTTAGGCACTAGTGGTACTAATGAACATCCCTGAGATGCTGCATGCCCTTCATGAAACTGAGTCTTATGAGTGATACAGACCCCAAAAAACCAATTTCATAAAGTATTCTATGACTATAATTGTGATAAAAGTTATAAAAGTAAATTATGAGGGCATTATGAAAGCAGACAGCTAGAGTGTATTAGTGAAATTAGGAAAGGTTGCCCTAGGGTAGTGATGCTAATGGGAGCTGGCCAGGTTTGGGGCTGAGAGAGGTTGGGATTTGTACAGGGAAGAGAAAAGAGAATATTCCAGGCAGAGGAAGGGAGGACCCCCAGCCATATGTGACCGCAAGGCAATGAGTGAACAGAGTGACCAGTGATGAACCAGTGGCCAGTGATGAACCTCGGAGCCAGATTGCTCAGATCCTACAGAGACATTTTAAGGATTTGGACTTTAAATTAAAGGTGGTGGGAAGTCCATCCTGCATTTACTTGCTGTTCATCAGAAGGTATCTTAGTTTACTACGGAGTCCGTTAGCTACAAAAGGCAAGGCTCCTGAATGAGCTCATATAATCACAAGCTGCCTTAATAAGGCACGACATCTAAACCAAGAAAAACAGCCACGGTATAGCCTCTGCCAGTGAGAGCCCCAGGGACTCCAGAAATTAAGTAGTGTAGTATGTCTACTTGTTTCAAAACAAAGGTGTTCGTATTTGTGGTTCTACCCTTCTGTGGTTTACTGACAATCCCAATTACTGAGTAAACCAAGGAAAGCCTGGACACCTTTTTTGAGGTTGAGTGGTCACCCTCCTTCAGCTTCTCTGCCTCCTGCTTCTTCTGCACCTTGACCCCTTTATTCTCTCCTTCTATCTGCTGTCCCTTGCCTCTACTCTTGGAGTCTACAGTGTCTATAAGAGGACATTTGACAGTAAGAAAGGCGGATCTCATAGTAATGTCTCTTTCCCACATCCCGTCCATCTATAGTCTCATGCAGAGTTCACAGTCCCGGGCCAGGCTTGGTTCTGAGAGCCCAGGCCCGTGAGCTCACATTAATGGAGGATTAGCATGGAATGCTGTGCTAGAAAAAGTTGCCAAAAGCATGTTGCAAATAATTCTTGACAACTTTTGCAGAGAAAAACTGTAATTAGCTTGAACTTTTTAAACTAAAAAAGGCTCTGATTGTGATTCAGATATAAGCAGGCTCTATATTAAAAATGAACACGGGGTGCCTGGGTGGCTTAGTCAGTTAAGCAGCTGCCTTCGGCTGGGGTCATGATCCCAGGGTTCTGAGATTGAGCCCCACATTATGCTCGCCGCTCAGCGGGAAGCCGGCTTCTCCCTCTCCCATTCCCCTTGCCTATGTTCCCTCTCTCACTGTGCCTCTCTCTGTCAAATAAATAATCTTTAAAAAAATAAGCACACTGGTCATATTTAAAAACTAAAAAATGACCTCTTTTTTTTTTTTTTCTTTTTGCTTGGAGGTGAGAGACTTAGTCTCTTTCTATTCTTCACCATCACAACAAGTCGGCCCCCTACACACCTCCAGAAATTATTGGTGTAATCCTAAAGTTGGGATGAACAAAGGCACACCAGATTTCAAAAAACTGCCATTTCAAGAACTCATTAGCTTGGCTGCTTTGCAGACTATTAATGGAGTTTAGAGAACAATAACTCAAATTTAAAACATTTTCAGGCATATGGTTCCATAGGGCACTGCCTTGCCTTCTTGAGAAGACTTCCGCAGGCCCTTGCGATCATGACAATCATTTGTGAGTGCCAAGGTTCTCATTCCTTACTCCCCGGACCCCCATCCCTAACACCCCATATTAATTTTTTGATAAAAGTTCCCTAAAACATTTGACACTAGGAGCAGTGCCTCAAAGAAATAGATCGGCACATCAGAAAAGAGGAGGAGTGTCATGGACTTGTGAAGGCAGTGTTATCCAATATTGTGGACTGAAAGGCATCTCTAACCAGGACCCAAGAATTTCAATTTTTGATTTTGCTACTTGACTGTGCAGCCTTAACCTATCGCTTGATTTCTGAGTATCGTTGTTCTCACCAAGTGACCCCACAGAGTTGGGAAACTGTATTTTACTGACATATTACAAATGGGGAAATAACAATGAGGAGCTTCTTGGTCTGACTCCTTTATTTACAAAGTTTTTGTTTTTTGGGTTGTTTTGGGGTTTTTTTTGTTTGTGTTTTGGTTATTTGTTTGTTTTGTTTTGTTTTGTTTTTGCCCCTGAAATGTTATGCAGGCTCTTTTATTTGAAATGCCTTGACTTCATGTAACTGTGTAAGAGACAGGACTGATTTGTATTTCAAGCCCAAGAAGATAACAGCTCCCAGCTGGAAGGGAGCCTCGGAGACGGATTTCTACACTACGTGAGCTCAAAGGATGCTGTTGGTCACATAGAGCAACTACCGATGTCCCAGAATCCCTTTCGACAGTTTTTTGGAGCTTTTAAAGAACAGTTTTTCGGTAGTAATTTCCTGCAGTACCTAATCATTTCAGGTAGTAGTTTAGACTCATTACGTCTTTGAAGTCACCAACGTGCTATTAAATGGCTCACTGCTCTGGGGCATTAAATGACAGTGAAATTGTGGGCGCTAGTCTGTGTGGCCAGACCGGCAGGAAACGGCTTGAGTACCTCTCCGCAAAGCCTTTATTTAAAAGGAATGGCTTGTTCGGGCTTGGATGCTGAGCCTGCCGCTTGTTACTCTTTGGTATGTTCTCACGAGGTCCAGGGACACTTGTTTTCATAAATGCAGACACTGGAGCATGACTCTGGAACACTTGCTTTCAGTATTCACAGATTTACAGAACAGACATATAGTTATGCATCACAAGATTGGATTTTTACAATCTCAGAAGCATACCCACGGTGGCATTGATGTTATTTGGCTACAGATGTTTTGTTCGAGGGCTACAGTTCTTACTTTGCCTCTCTGTGACTGTTTCTAGGGGCCTGTCTGTGGTACTGGGGAGTAAGGGTGCCATGGAGTCAGAGAAACGGGGTGTTTGTGCATGTGTGTGTTTTATTTGTTCCATCACCAGTTAAGGTGGGGGTTATGATTCAGTTAGCTTTGTTTTCTGGTCCTCTAGGCAGGTCCGTTTTCTACATAATCGTATTGTATATCACTTTGTGCTTTATATTATGGTAAAAATAACGTGACATAATAAAAAGATGTGATCTTTTAATTGGGTAAATGCAATTCGTTGTAGTATAGGCTTTGGGGGGATCATAAAGTTCCCAGTAGCAGGCACCTCATTTCTAGACGCTTTGGTTAGCTAGCACCTCCTATGTTGCAGAATATTGTATCTATTAGAAGCAGGGTAATCTCCCATCCAGATGATTCTCGATATGTGATAGCTTGGGGTTCTAATGACTCATCTATTGTGATAGTCAGATATGTGATCTCATATCTTAATAATCTGAGAATATTCTTTACTAGATTTACCTCTATTAAATTTGACCATACAAATTAAGCAACCAGAGCTAATTAAATGTGTTGATATACATGGCATCAGAGTGTAGCCTAATTAATTCTAATCATTAAGCCACTGAGATTGAAAGAGCATGTGTCAATGGTAACTGCGTCCAGAGATTCCACCACTAACCATCCGGAGTAGAATATTCCTAGACCATGGTTGATATAGTGACTCCTATATATGTAGATTTGTTCAAGACTTACTGAGGAACAAAGCACTCAAATTTGAGTTTAGGTTTTGTGATGTGTTTAGCATATGCCAAATAAATGTTGGTCAAAAATATATGGCAGAAGGATAGGAAGCTAAAACCTCAGAAGGTGGGGCACCTGGGTGGCTCAGTGGGTTAAGCCTGTGCCTTCAGCTCAGGTGATGATCTCAGGGTCCTAGGATTGAGTCCTGCATTGGGCTCTCTGCTCAGCAGGGAGCCTGCTTCTCCCTCCCCCTCTGGCTGCCTCTCGGCCTACGTGTGATCTCTCTGTCAAATAAATAAATAAAATCTTAAAAAAAAAATTGGAATGACAGAGAGACTGACCTAGGTATAAATTTTAGCTTTTAAAAATCTCTTAGCCTCACTTTTCTCATGTGTAAAATAGGAACAATAACACCTACAGATCTAAGGATTAAATAGGACTGTAAACGTTATAGTAGGTCTCAGTAAATGAATGAATGGTCTTTGCAAGCCAGCAGAGTCTAAGGAGACACAGGATGGTTGTGTAGCAAATAGACTCTCTGGAGAGACTTGTGAATCCAGTCCTGGTTCTGTGGCTACCAGCAATGTGATCGCATGGAAGTTTCCTAACCTTTCAAGCTGGATTAGGGTCCTCTTCTGCTGTAATGAATTATCACGAATTTGTGGCTTAAAGCAATATAAATATATTATCTTACAGTTCTGGAGGTCCAGAAGTCCAAAAGGGTCTGTCTAAAATCAGGGTGTTGGCAGGGTTGCTTTCCTTCTGGAAGTCCTAGAGGAGAATTCATTTCCTCGCCTTTCCCAGCTTCCAGGAGGCCACCTGTGTCCCTCGGTTTGTGGGCCTTACCCCCATCTTCAGTGTGTCTCTTTCCTTTATGAGGACTCATAATTATATTGAACCCACCCACATAATCCAGGATAATCTCATCACAAAATCCTTAATTTAATCACATCTGCAAAGTCCCTTTTGCTATATAAGGTGACATATTCACAAATTTTGGAGACTGGGACCTGAACCTCCTTGGGAGGTCGTTATTCTGCCTACCTCTTCGGACTTGGTTTTCTTCTGTATAAAACAGGGTAGTGTCATATAACCTATCTTAGAATTAGGGTAAGAAATTCAGAGCCTACCCACACAAGGTAAACACTTAATGCATGTTAACTAATAATTGTTATTATTCTCTGCAAATGAATCTCAGAGTCCCTTCCTGTTACATAACCCAGGCAGTCATGCTTCTGCCTCCACAAAATGATCCAGAGGGCCTGCGAGATGCAAGGCTGAGAAAGAAGGCGCCTTCCCACCCGCTATTCTTCCCCACTAAAATTCTTGGCAGCCATCAACTTAGAGCCATGGTTCTCTCAAGAAACAGAGATTTCTTCCAGTCATTCCTTAGTTTCAGACAAATTCTCTTCAAAGGAAGGACATAACGAAGAGGCTTCTAATTCATAGAAACAGATCCAGAGGCAAGAAATAAGGGCTGCCTCTGTTTCTTCTCTTTCCATTCTCTACTCCTGTCAGGCCAGTCAGCCCTCGTCTCAGGGAAAGGACCATAGTGTGCAGAATGCCATTGTTTACTGCTGGGGATCTTGCAGCCATAACTTCTGGCAGCTCATACACTCTGCCTGCTTCTTTTCCATGTGGCCTATTTAATTTTGGCATGTGCGTATATTAACCCCATAGACTTGGCTGGGACTCTACTGGATAGGAATCAGCAGAGTCCCTACAATATCAATGCCATTTTCTGGGTTGTTTTATATTGTATCAGCCTGAGATATTTTCTTCTGAGAGAATTTGAGTAGAGAAAGGAAAAAAATACCATGATATTAAGTAATTTAATATTTAACTACGGGTTAGCCTCCATTCCACTTTTTACCGACAGATTACGCTAGGGTGAAAAGTTGTTAAATGTAGATTCCCTTATTCCTCACTGGAAGTGAGAACAAAATAACTTCTTTTACCATCTAGGATTCTTGAGATTTGCCCTTTGAAAATATTTGTTCTGGCACAAATATATTTTGAGAGACATACAGAAGAATTAGTAAGAAGGAAGGGGGCTTAAAAATAATTTAGTGGACACTCTCATCTTTTCATATCCTTCATGGACTGTATTTGGAACCCTGTGTTCTTTTCATGCTTTGTATTGGTTCTTAATCTGTAAAAAGATAGTGGTGGTCCTATTGACGTCTTCCTGCCTATCTTAGCCCCCTTTCCCCATTTGCCCTCTTGTCATCTTTATCTCAAAGGACAGTTGGGGTGCCTGGGTGGCTCAGTCTGTTAAGTGTTTGGCTCTTATTTTCGGCGAAGGTCATGGTCTCAGGGTCATGACCTCAGGGTCATGAGCCCCACGTTAAGCCCCACTTCAGGGTCCACACTAGGCATGGAACCTGCTTAAGAGTCTCTCTCTCTTCCTCCCCCTTTACCCCTCCCCCATGTTCTCTTGCCTCTCTCTAAAAAAAAAAAAAGAAGAAGAATTTATACCAAATTAATTATACCAAGGTGAGTTTTCTGATTCTCCCAGGGAAATTTGCCTTTTAAAGGCATAAACTTAATTTTCCCAGCTTTATTGAGGCATGATTGACAAATAAAACTATAATATATGTACAATGTACAACATGATTTGATATATCTGTACATTTTGAAATGATTCCCGCAAGCAAGTTACTTAACACACTCCTCACCTCAAGTAGTTACCTTCTTTTGTTTTTATGAGAAAGCTAAAGATGTACTCTCTTAGCAAAGTTCAAGTTTAAAATTCATTACTAACTATAATCATCATGCTGTACATTAGATCCACAGAACTTACTCACCATATAACCTTCTGTTTTCTTTTCCAGCTATCCTTGCTTGATCTTTCTTTCTCAAGCTTAAGAACTGTCTATTTTATTGGTTTGAGTCATAGTCCCTCATACACGTAGAAAGGAAGAAAGTGAAGAAAGGAGAAGAGTTAAGGAAAGGAAAAGAAAGAGCAAGAAGAAGAGTCTGGAGACAGGAAGAGAGAATAAAATGAAAAGAGGAGAGGTGGGAGAACTTGAAGTAGGGAGTGCAGAGGACCTATGAGCTTTATGACCTGTAGGTTTCTTTTCTTAATGAAATCATGCCAGCTCTCAAACCCTTACCACCATCCCACCCAGCTCCCCTTGGCATCCACTAACGCACATCTTCAGGGATGTTCCAGCCTCCTTCATTGTGTGTATGTGTGGGACTGTCCCACCACCACCATCCTCAGAGGAAAACAAGACGTTCCCTTGAGTCTTACTTCATACAATGCCATTTTGGTCTTAAGAAGCCCGGTGGGCTCTGTAGTCAGATATGTCTTGTTTGAAACTCTAAACTGGTCACTTAGGTGATTACTTAATTTCTCAGAAGTTCAGTGTCCACATTGGTAAAATGGGAACACCAATATCAACATACAGTGCTCTTCTAAGAACACAATGAGAAAACTCCTGCATAATGCTTGGTACAGGGCAAGCTTTTTTTGTAACAGGGTAATTGTTTTAAATAGTGTTGTGGTGGTTGTTCTTTTAATCTTATTATTACTATTTCTACCCAGAAAGAGTCTGATTTTCTCATCCTACTGCAGAAAACAGTTTTCTTACCTGACTCTGCCTTTTCAATGTCCCCACACATAACATACCTTAACCCTAAAAAATAAAAAATGGACATTTTAAAGCATACAAGCCTCTCTGGTCTGTATCTTGATTGCTCAATGCCATGTCCTACACTTAATCTCACTTTGTTTTTCCCAGTTCTTCTCCTAGAAGTCACACTTCCAGAAGTTTAGATAACAACTGGCCCATGCATCAGTAACTGCTCCATTTTTTTCCCCATAATGCACTGGAATCAGACAAGGGGGGACCTATCTCTTTCTACTACTCTTCTTATGATCTTTCAAAATAAATATGCATTAGAATCCTTTCAAGCAGCAGGAGTCACACCATAATGTCCTAAAGCACTTGGGATTGATCAGATGTGAGTTTCTGACTGACACGTGAATATGAAGTGTGCAGACACAGGCATGCTGGTTTCTACCATGTGAGGAGCCCATCACAGCCTTCTCCTCGACATCCTTCCTGTTTGCCTGGCCTCAAAAGGCCCCCACAAGCCTTCTTGCACTTTCTCTCTGGGCAGTTTCTTTGCAGATACCCCCATTGTGATTGGCTGCTCCCTTTCACCAACAGTTGGTGCTCCCTATAAAACAAACCTACCTTTGATCCCCACCAATTCCCAGCCTTCTTCTCCTAAACCAGCCCACATAAGCAATTATACTTCCTTTATTTGTGTATCCATGTATGTAAATAAACGTTTTGGTGGGGTGAGGGTCCTTAGCTTTTATCAAATCATTAGAAGGATCTATAACTTAAATGATGGCCTGGACAACATTGCACTGCTTAATGAGCTAATATATCCTGTCATTTTGAAGCCTCATTATTGAGAAGATAAATTTAACTCAGTCACTTGAACAGAATTTGGAATTACAATCTTAACATTTTTCAAAATGTTTTACTCTTATAAATGTCTATGTATATATACAGTATAATCTCACTATTCTAAGTGGGGCTCAAAAATGTAGTTAGAAAGTGGGGGCTGTCCCATTGCAAGATTAATGAAAAATAATCAGTCTTCTACTTATGGAGGGAGAGAACTTTTCACTTAATTTGTTTTCAATTATTAGACGTGTAGGAAAAAGAAACAGACCTCTGTTTATGAGCCGTGACCTCTTACACTGAACTGAGAAAGTCCCAAATGATCAGAAAGCAGTCATTTCCCAGCACCTATCCCCCAGAAGCTAAGAATTAAGAAATCCCAGTAGGAGAACAAAGAAACCTCTCTCTCTCTCTGGTGTTGGGGACAGCCATAGTTCCACCATGACCAGGTGGCCTATACTCTTAACATTATTCCTCTTGGGAAATACAGATATACAAACACACACACACATGCACGCGCGCGCACACACACACACACACACACACAATACCATTGTCCCAAAGGCACATGATATTGAATAAAAGGTGATGTTCTGAAAAATCTTGGGTCCCAGTGCAGTGTTGGCAGCAACACTATAGACGACCCCCTTCTTAGAGTGATCTCCCCTTAGGAGAAGGCCTTTTCATCAAGCTCCTAGACAGGCTCTCCAGTCCATCAGAAACATTCTAATAACTTTGAATCCCACATTACAGAATTCAAATTTTCATCATCTTCCTTCTAAAAGTTTCCTTTTTACTCACACCAAGTTGCTCCCATCCATGCTCTTGCAATCTTTAAAGCCATTACGGCTAATAAGGAGGTGATGGCAGGTGCTAATGAGCAGAAGTCCCAGCCTCTTACCAAGCCAAAAGAAAGCAAACAAAACCAAACAAAAGCAAATGTCCTTAAACACCAGGTACACTCTTACCCCAGAACAGCAGGTTCCTTCCTGACTTGACAGTACCGCTCAGTCATTCTTCCTGGAATAATAATGGTTTTCTAAACTTTTTTTTTTTTTTTAAGATTTTATTTCTTTATTTGACACAGAGAGAGAGAGATCACAAGAGGCAGAGACAGGCGGCGGAGGGGGGCGGGGAAGCAGGCTCTCCTCTGAGCAGAGAGCCCGATGCAGGGCTCCATCCCAGGACCCTGAGATCATGACCTGAGCTGAAGGCAGAGGCTTAACCCACTGAGCCACCCAGGCGCCCCGGTCTTCTCAACTTTTTAATGGCACTTTTTATTTCTTAAAGTTTGCCTCCTTAGGTGCCCATATCATTGTATGTAAATGTTTCTGTATATTCACATCCCCCAAAGAATTAATTGTCTTCTTCCTGGGCTCAAAGTACATTTTTAAAAAAATATTTTATTTATGTTTTCGGCAGAGAGAGATCACAGGTAGGCAGAGAGGCAGGCAGAGAGAGAGAGAAGAAGCAGGCTCCCTGCCAAGGAGAGAGCCCGATGTGGGGCTCAATCCCAGGACCCTGGGATCATGACCTGAGCCGAAGGCAGAGGCTTTAACCCTCTGAGCCACCCAGGTGCCCCTCAAGGTACATTTTTAAAGTGGGTCTTACAAATAAGAGAAAGAAAGCAACATAAGAATTCCACCCTAAAGTTCTGCCAATAGGTTCTGAGGTCAAAGTCAACTACTGTTCTATTTCTAACTCAGGAGTGTGTCAGGAGCACCTGTGGTGCTCTTAAAAACACAAGTGCTGGGGCACCTGGGTGGCTCAGCTGGTTAAGCATCTGCCTTCAGCTCAGGTCTTGATCCCAGTCCTGGGATCAAGCCCCATGCTGGGCTCCCTGCCCCGCAGGGAAACTGCTTCTCCCTCTCCCTCTGCCGCTCCCCCTGCCTGTGCTCTCTCATTCTCTCTTTCAAATAAATAAAATCTTTAAAACAAAACAAAACACAAGTGCTCCATTCCAACCCCAGGTTCAGTAGATCCAGATATCTGCATTTTCACAAGGTCTCCAGGCTAGCGTGATGGGCAGTCACAGCCGAGTACTACTACTATGGTTGGTTCTTTGCAGGGGAGATCAAATCCCAGATGACGCATCCAGCCGGTCATTATAGTAAAATAGTGAGCTCATACCTCTCCCCACCCCCACCATCATAAGACCCAAGTTCCAAGAGCAGAAGATGACATTCAAAATAAAAGAAATCCGAACCCCATTATAGCCATTTATTTTAGTCACAGCGTTTTCCTACTTACAGGGGCTCATCTTGATAAAGGACTGGGAAGTAAAAAGCAAGTGCAATTATACTTTGCCTTGGGAAAGAGCTCTGAATACTTTTTTATTATATTGCCAAAGATGAGGACGAGAATGTAAATCTGAGAAAGTCCTATCAGAGGCTTCTTTCATTAGCAGAAATGGAAACAGGCATTTATATGCCACCAATAAATCAATTAAAGGAGGAAAGGAGCTTGAAATGGCCTTGACTGCAGTTATTAACTTGGGGGATCGCAGGGCCTGGTGATTGCTGAACCCAGCACCCTCGTGTCATCCCGCTGGAGCAGAGCTGAGGGAAATAAAGCCTGGAAACAGGCTCGTCATACTAAGCGCCAAGTCTGCAGGTTTTAAGTGTTTGCCTAAGTGGAGCAGAGGCAAAGCAGAGCCAGACTTTCTAAAAACATTGTCGGCTTGTGTGGATTTAAAACGTTGAGAGTGTGAACCAGTGTGTGCATTGGTGTGTTTCTGCGTGGCTGGGTTTACAACAATCTGGACGCGGGCAATCATTTTCCTGTCCTTGATTGGTTCCAATAGAACACTGGTTCAGAGGAGGAGGATTCTGTTAGGGAGTAGCACACGAAGAAATCTCTCCGGCATTTTGAGAGACCTGTGGACCCATCCTCTCCATTTCCTTTTGGCCTGTCAATCACCCAGTTCTATCAACTTCTTTTCACTTACTAGTTTCAGGAAATCGTAATTGGTATTGAACAGTAGCCGCTGGAGTAAGGCTACTGGCGATTAGAATTCATAGCAGCCTAGGCATTTAAAAAAAAATAAAAAGCCAAAAAAAAAAAAAAGGGGATTAAATGTCTTCCCCTGCTAAAAATGTGTTTTGGGGGAACATTTTTTACCTGCTTGGGGGTCAAGTTTTTCAGGTATCACTGGGGAATAATAATAATATCTCCCCAAATTCTTCACACGATTATAGGGGAGAAGCATTTTATAATCTTCAGAAAGTTATACTAATGTGAGACACCATCAGTTTAAGATCTTACGTTTAAAACTTCTTATGACATGTGGCGTAGAAATGTGTGTTTAGTATGGGTGATGCTGGATTAAAGAACTGTCATGAAGGAAGTAACTCAAGAATGTGATATTTCAATGTGAACTTGTTCTCACTATGCCAAAATACAATTCACATTTCTTCTAACACTCTGTGCCCTGTATTTTGATTTATTCTCTATTTCTTGCTAGTTCCCTCACTGTTCTACTCTGTTATTTCATCCGTCCCCCATAAATAGTGGCAGAGAACACGAGTCCTCCCCGTCCAGTTTTGTGGCCCCCTTTTGATGACAGTGCTGGAAGAAAGTGACTTGATGAACTCACTTTCTGTGAAGCCATTACTGCAACAGATTGCTTTCTCCAGTGTGTGAAGTGGTATGGGAGAGCAAATGCTGATTTGCCTCCGCCACCATTCTTTCCTGGGGACTGCAAATCACCAAGTCCCACTGCATATGCCCTGAATGTCAAATCAATCTTTACCATAACACATATATTCTTCTTCCTGAATTACAGATGTTTCCAGCCAACTGGACTCTTCCCTTAATCATGTGCTCCCATCCCTACCCTCCTTCCTACCTGATCTTTCCTCTACTCAGTATGCTGAAGTTGTCTTGCCAAAACCTAAATCTGTACACATCAGTTTCCTACTTAACCATGGGTGGCATCCGGTCTTCTGGAAAACCTTACACAGTCTAGACCTTCTAGATCTGATGCCTGTTCTGGCATCACTATTCACACTTGAACTCAGCAATACTGAACTATTCCCTATTCCCATATATTTTTGTTAAAGCTCCAAGTTTTTTCCATGATTACCTCTAACTCTGCACTCATTTCTCTCTAGAAAATCCTTGTTTATCCTTTAAAGCGCTGTTCCAGAGTCACCCTTTGATGCCTCCTTCAGATTTCCCAGAAGTAAACTACTATATTTAGTAATACATGTTTTTATTATTGTACATATTATACCAAATACAATTATCATCTGGAATAATTTGTTTTTCCTCCTAACTGTGAGCTTCTTAAAAGCAAGGATCATGTCCTATTCATCCTTGAATCTTGAGCAACTAGCAGAGTATCTGACAAGTTATAGCTACCTTATAAATATTTCTTAAATAAATGAAATGGATAGATTCTCATAAATGAAAACAAGGCACACCCTGTATAATTCATGGGACTGAACCCTAGTAAAGGAAATGACTTAATGGGGCTCATCACTTATTCATCACCTGTTAGTTCCTTTTGCTATTTTGACATTTATGCAATATGGTAAATTCTAAGCTTGCCAGCATCTTGTCTACATGAAGGAGTAACAGAAACACCAAATTAGGCCTGTTGGTGAGCCACACACCTTGTGACATTACTACTGTCACAGATGGGTTCTTTCCCCCTGCATCTCCTCCATATGACTTTGGACAGCTGTTGTAATACGAAATTCATGAAGAGCAGAGCTTCGTGACAATTTCAGAAGCAAAATTGCTCTCTGCAAAAAACCTCCCACCTTCCTCTACTGAAAGTTTTGCTCTTCAGTCTTGCTAAGAAGACAGTCAAGCGGGGCGCCTGGGTGGCTCAGTGGGTTAAGCCACTGCCTTCAGCTCAGGTCATGATCTCAGGGTCCTGGGATCGAGTCCCACATCGGGCTCTCTGCTCAGCAGGAAGCCTGCTTCCCTTCCTCTCTCTCTGCCTGCCTCTCTGCCTACTTGTGATCTCTCTCTGTCAAACAAATAAATAAAATCTTTAAAAAAAAAAAAAAAAGAAGACAGTCAAGCATTATGTGTCTCAAGTCCCACTGATCAGAGTTAAATTGGAAACTAAGGAGCCCACGGTGGTGTTCCTTGGCTGTTCGATTCGTGGACTGACTCTGTCCATCGGTCCCTCTGTTGAATCCATGTAAGCAGTAAACTAGCATGCCTTCCCTTTTTCCTATTATGACTGTGACCAATGGGTAATAAATATGTATTCTCAATTTTATCTAAGAGTGCTGCTTCCCAGGAAACCTTAGTGGTAAAATGAGAAATGTGTTGTTTTCCTTTTATATTTATAATTATGTCCCACGTTTTCTATTCTTTCACACTACTGGGTTTTTCCTTCTTGTCCTTATAAGGTACACATTTTACTCAGAAGTGAGAATTAATTCCTGTTATATAACTCATTATGGTTCTTTTATGAGTTAATTAATCACAAAATGATGATGAATAGACCACATGGTGACATCAATGTAGTTTGCATCTATTTTAACTTCTGTCTTGTAAGACAAGATTTTGCTTTAAAATGTATGGTCCTAGATGGTAATAGATATAAATTAGACTCCCTCATTTCAAATAACTAATTTCTGAAACTGTTGTAACCTGAAATGAGCTCTTCTGTGAGTCAGTTTTGGGAAATATCATTAAAAGTCCTTTTCCTGGGGAACAAACTTAGCTCTTACTGTGCTTTCCTCTTCATTGTCCCTCTTCTTTCCTCTATTTTTTTCATTCCTTTTTTTTTTTTCAATAAATACTATCTAGTCATATCATTTACTGATTGGATTTTACTAGGCACTGTGAAGAATTTAAAACATTTGAAGTCATCGTCCTCACAAATCTTCCAGAGAGACACACAAAAAGTTAACTAGAAAAGAGATGTCACAAACGGTACCGGTTGAGGGGTACAGACAGTAAGCCTGGGTTTGGAGGCCAGTCTGTCCTTCCCTGACATTTTCAGTCAGAGCTTTCTAGCCGGCCATCCATTGTGATTTATTTTTAACAGTTCTTTTCATCTCATTCCAACATACAGACAGATGCAAGAACATATCACTGGTGCTACCCCTATCTCTATTGCTTCGACACAACTTCTAAACTCTTGAAATAAGAATTGGAAGCTGTATCCAGACTACTTTGTGAATGTCAGATTATTATCAACTCACTTCCTCTGGAGTAAAGGAGATGGGGTTCTGTGAATCAGGAAGGGTGTGTTTTTCACCAGATCTCTATATACCAACCATACCTGCGTACTTAAAATCATAAAAAGGAAGTACTTAACTGTGTTCAGCACTGAATTGTTATCAAACTGAAGACACTTCATTAATAACCCTACTCTTTCCAGTTATTGTTTAGGCCAGACCCTTCTGTACATCACCACCCATCATAAACAGGAATACACTCTTCCCTAAACTCTGTAAACCAAGGCAGTTCCATGCCCTTCTTTCCCTTCCTGGCAGTAGGCATATCATCCTTCACTCATAGAAACCACCGGTGGGGCTCTTTGACTGGAATAATTGGCATCACATTGGGTTTCACAACCAATATTTTCTTTTACCCTTCTGTGAGTTATTTTGTACACAACTCCATTATCTTTTAAGCTGTCTTCTACAACCTAGTTCTGTTAAATTTACTCCCAGGTAGTCCGTGTCTCTCACACTCACTTATCTTTCATCTTCTATCTTTGTGATTTCTTTGCTTCTACGATTTTGTATCTCCATGACTAGAATGTAAACATCTTAGGGGTAAGAGCTGTGACTTGATCTTTGTTCTATACCTAGAACTTGATTTGGTTCCTGGAGTATAGAAGGCACTCAGTAAAGATTTGTTAAGTGAATTGTCAGCGTTGAGAGAAAGGGACAGTGAGCTCTGGAGGCCCAGAGGAAAGAGAGTGAACCTAGCCGATCATAGAGTTAGGGAGGATTTCAGAGGAAGATCCACCTAAGCTAAGAGCTGAAGGGTTATTGCAAGTTAGCCAGACATAGGGAGAGGGGAATCTGGACCCAAAAACAGCATAGAGAGAGAACCATATTTGAGAAAGAGCAGAGTCCATTGGAAGACCCGCAAAAAAGATCAGCCTTCTGTTTACCATGCCTGAGAATCAGAACACAGTGGTATATATGTTTATGTATAGGCATGAATGAGAGAGGAAACTTGGGTTTTTCCAAAGTTTAATTAGCTTTATAAAAAATTCAACTCCATCAACCTATAAAGCCCTTAGTATTTAGCCCAAAGTCCTCTATTGGGCTAAACAGCATTTCCATTAACTTTCTCATTATCTTCTTTCTCCTCATGTCAAATTTTTTTTTTTTTTGAAAAATTTTTTTATTCTGTTTTATCTGTTGGCATTTTCATAGTACTTTTTAAGTGATTACTACAGACAGTAATATGGTTAAGGAGAGAGATGTGAACCTAACCACCTTGCCTGAAATTATCATGCATAGAAAACCTGTTGCAGGTTCCAAACACTCAATTTAGAGATCAATATTTAGAAAATAACCTGTATCCAAGCTAGGGTTTGGGTGCACTGAGACAACCTGCAGCAGAATATGGTGTGAAAGCAAACCGGTCTTGGAGTCCAAATGTTTTCATCATTCACTTTAGTAAGTCTCACGAGATTCTCAATCTCATCATTTGTTGAATGGAATCTGTAATATCTGCTCTATGTTCTTTGTAGGTATTCCCCAGATTGAAAGAGAAACTATGTGTGAAATGAACCACCTAACAGATGGTGGTTGGTTGTATTCAGTTTGGCACAAGGTCACCTGCTATTGTAGTTATTTTTATGTTAGAAAGTAAAAATTTTATACTCCCTCTAACAATTACAACAACATTGTGTATGGAAAAATATGTATGGTGATTTAAATTAGTGAAAGTAAAGCTACACTTTGTAAATACACAGTTTTGAATAGTTTGTCTCTGTGGCACAACTACAGCAAATATGTTTACATAGAAATGGCTGTTTGCCTCATTAGCATGAGGGTAATAACACTGTAACCATTTTGTCTCCTAGAATGATTGAAGATAGTGGGAAAAGAGGAAATACCATGGCAGAAAGAAGACAGCTGTTTGCAGAGATGAGTAAGTATAGAACTTTAAAGGAACACCCTATAGTTTCCATTGAATACTCATGGAAAGACTGGAAATAACCACTTAATCCTTATGTCATTTGTACTTTTCTTTAAAATCCTAAATTCCTTGTATGAAATGTACACTTGAGCAATTTGGCTTCCTGTTAGGTAAGAGTGAAATTAGTCAACAAACCCTCATAATTTGTTACTAGACTGCATATTTTCTATGGAAGAAAAAGTTTCACAGAGCCAAATGTTTATGTATACATGGACACTTGATAAACAATATTTAGTACAATACAATCCACTGAATTTTAAAATCTGTGTTCATACCCCCCACAACGCTGTGTCTGGCATATTGTAGGCACTAGATATAGTTTGTGAAATGAATTATTGAATGTTTTAACTGCAAAATGACATCATATGTCCTTATGGGAAAGAAGAATCAGGCGTGATCACCAGAGCAATCTGTATGCTGTCATTTGGACTTTATGGAGAGGAGAAAAATCTGTCCCACAAACCAGTTCCTAAAAAGTGAAAAGGAAAATAAAGTTAAAAAGAGTTTGGAGATGGGATGCCTGTGTGGCTCAGTCAGTTAAGCTTCAGAATCTTGGTTTCGGCTCAGGTCATGATCGTAGGCTCCTAGGACTGAGCCCTGAGTCAGGCTCCACACTGGATGGGGAGTCTGCTTGAAATTCTCTCTCTCTCTCCCTTTCCCTCTGCCTCCTCCCACTACTCACACACATGCTCTCTCTTTAAAATAAATAAATAAATCTTAAAAAAGAAAAAGAAAAGCAGAAAGAGCTTGGAGGTAACCTGCTGCATGAGGGAAACCAAACTATATTTACTTACTTTAGTGGAGAATCCATTAAATTAAGGTTATTGATTTATGTAAATGTCTGGTTGCCATATAAGTAATTGGTTGGTAATGTCTCCATTACAGACCATTGTCTTTTTTTGTTTGTTTGTTTGTTTGTTGTTTTTTTAGAGAGAAATAGAACATGCACGAGCAAGGGTGATGGGGCAGAGGGAGAGGGAGAAAGCTAAACAGGATTCATGCTCAGCGTACAGTCCAACTTGGGGCTCAATCTCAGAGTCCAACTTAGGGCTCAGTCTCACAATCCTGAGGTCATGACCTGAGCTGAAATCAAGAGTCTGACATTTAACCAACTGAGCCACCCAGGTGCCCCACAGACCATTGTTTCTTATTCATAAAGAAGAACTTGTCGTGGTAGGGGGCACACCTCTCAAATTCAATGTTGTAAAGAAAAAAGTACAATTCTCTTATTGTCTTTTTATCTCTCCTTCCCTGCATAAGGCATAAGGATGAGCAGAAGTGAGTTGTAAGCCTTTCTCTCTGAGAAAGCAGTAGACAAAATTAGGTTTCTACTGAAGACTAGAACTGATTTGGCAAAAATGAGGGTCAGGAGCAGATAAAGGAAAGTCCCAGATAATAAGATTCATATTTTTCTTTATCATTTCCCAATAATCTGGAGGCACCAAGACAACGTTAGAACTAACAAAAAGGAAAGAAAATTAAAATTGATGTGAGGAATCTCAATCATGCTCCTTGCTTTTTCCACTTTCAGAGACCTGTCTAAAGGGCCTGAGAGAGTTGCAGCCATGACCTTCCAATTTCCTCAGCTATGTCTGGCCCTGTATCTTCACTTCCGGCATGGCTAGCCCCCTGGAATTGTGCCCTTTGTTGATACAAATCTAACTGAGGAAGGAACTTAATTATCTCTGCCCATCTCCACAAAATGCAAGACAGCACAGATGTCCTCCCAAACCATAGATGCTTAGACTCAAAGTCAGGCACCCCATACATCATGGGCCAGTGTTTTGTCAGAAAAAGAAAAATTAATGAATATTTAACATAACAAAGCACTGAAGTCTTGGGGGGAAATCTCTGAATTTATCATTGTTACATTAAAGATGTGTCAGCCAACACACTGTAAGAATGATTTTTTTAAAAGTCTTATTTCATGATTTTGTAAATACTTACCCAAATTTAAGTTCACTGTCCCAGTTCTTTCTGCACCTGTTGTAGTCCTTGGCACAGACAAATACGTATGTCACAAATGTCTTCTGAGTTAAAGTTGTTCAAATCAAACGATGAGTGATGTAAGTGTTAGAGCCACAGAAACAGAAAACCTCTAAATTTTTCAAATGAGAGAGATGTAAGAAAATTTTGCATTCATTTCCCAAATTGTAATTTTATCTTTTCATAGACACTTCTTTGGGATGGCATGCACTTTATTGAAATATTTTATGAGTTCTTCTGTGTCTTTCTCCCTTGCATGTGCTAAGTAATAGACCCAGATGCTGGCCCCCAAAGGGGAATACACATCTGACCTTAACAAGGCTTTCGTGAGTATCCTGTTTAGACACAAAGTAGGACATGTCCATAGTATGTAGGATTCTGATGGTTAAGACAACTGGCTGATTTCAGAGGAAGAATTGATGGTGATAGGTAGGCTGTCATACAAAAGAGAGAGATGATCTCCTTGAGAATGTGTTAAATAGTCGAAAAATATATGGGTTATTCCAGCAGCTCAATCCGCAGGACACCAAAAAAAAAAAAAAAAAAAAAAAAGAAAGAAAGAAAGAAAAAGAAAAAAACACAAGGAAACTATTATCAGGGAAGACTGACATCAGGCCTTGGAAAGTTAAGTTCCCCCAGGAATCTGTGAGGGACCTAAAAAGGGAGGAAATTGTAAATCCAGTCAGCTGAGTATTTTCTAGAAATAATTTTTTATATAATTTTTTAAAAGATTTTATTTATTTATCTGACAGAGGGAGAAAGAGTACAAGTAGGCAGAGAGGCAGGCGGCAGGGGTGGGGAGGGGGGCGGGAGCAGGCTCCCCATTGAGCGGGGAGCCCAATGGGGGACTCGATCCCAGGATCCTGGATCGTGACCTGACCCGAGGCAGTCGCTTAACCAACTGAGCCACCCAGGTGCCCCTAGAAAAAAAATTTTTAAAACAGCAAAAGAAAGTGCCAGAGAGTCTTTGTTTTGGGAATTACAAATGCCAAAGAAAGATTGCATGTGAAGGAGTTAAGGCAGGGAAGACTTTATTCAAGATTATTGCAAAGCAGTCAGGACCTATGCAAGAGAAAAGAGAGATTGAACTCAATCTGGAAGGCAGGAGGGTTTTTAAGTACTGGGGTGAAATAGTGCAGAAGTCCTGAAGATTATTAGTGGGGAGGGTGGTCAGTTGTGTTTGTTAATTGTCCCAGTTAGAAAATTAGGCTTCTATGCTCCAACAGACAATTGGGAGATCTCCTTCAATGATTGCATTTCAAAGGTTTGGCTCCCCTGTCCTTAAGAAAGGTATTCCTGGGCTGTAAAACGGGCAAGAGGCTGGGAGATTACATCCACAATGGAGCAGACAAAGAATTTACAATGAAAAGTTCTCTAAAGTAAATGCTCTAAGGAAGGGAGGTCAGAGGTGTTGGGTCAGGAAGAAGCCTGCCTGAAGTTTGGTCAGGGTAGGGGTGGGGGGTGGGGGGGGGTGGCCAATGTTAATGCATCTTGGCCTTTCAAAGGCCAAAAAACAGAGGACACATTGCAATTGATGAGAAGAACAATGGGTAAGAAATTTAGGCAAATTCAGGTGATTACAGCACATCTCATTAAACATCTACTCTGAGCTCAGAAACACAAACAGCAGAAGCAAGAAGAAATGGTAAAGAAATTAAGGACTCAAATAAGCCAAAAAAAAAGACTAGCCTTATGTTAAAACCAAAATGAAACATTAACCCTGTGGCCAACAACTTTGATTAAAGAAATTCTAAACAAGTTGCCATTAACCAAAACTCCCTTGAGGATAATGCCCTAATTATCAGTTTGTTTAGTACCTTAGATTAAAACTGAAAAGACTTAGTTAAATGTCATCCTCACTTTGGCTTTTCAGCCATCAAATGAGTTTATCAGCTCAAATCAGCTTATCAGATTGGCTTTTAGCTGAATAAATTGTTTATTCTTGGAATTAAATCACCTCTGTTTTCCTGCTGTCAGAGAACATCACTCTGCCTTATATGACCCTCACTTATGAACACATCACTCACTGTTGTGAATGTCTCTTAAGGATAAGCCATAGGCCTTTACGTTCAAATCCATTCACCTCAGATGCTGAGTAAATGTTGGTTTACAAGTCTACAGGACACAAGACAGGTAGGTTTTAATCAGAGGAGAGTGATTGGAAAACGTTCTATCAGAACTCAGAAGACTACCTACCGAGATAAAGAAGGTCCTGAGGAGAAATCAGAGTGCTACCACTTCCTTTAAGCACAGGAGGGATAGAAAATCAGAGAGAGGCAAATACTCGTACTCAACCAACACTTGAATTGTTCAAAGGCAGATAGTTCTTCAGAAAGTTCACTACAGTCAGCACATGGGTAGCTGGAATGAAACCTAGAGTATGATTTTGTAATACTATGACTTTCAGGAAAATTGATTTCAAAAACTCAGAAAAATGCCATGAATGAGACTGCTCCCATGAGCCCACCACACCCCTGGTAGGCCATGGTGGATACAGGGAATTTTTTCACTTGCTTCTTCATCTCTCTTGCTTCTCAGCTTCTTTAAAATGTTAATACCATGGGTCACCACTCTGGAAATACTTTCTTATGGCACCACTCTAGTCCACTCTTCTGCTTTTTTTTTGACCACTTGACTTCTCTTTTTATGTCTCTTGGCACCTTCCAGATACCCTAAAGCCAGATTTTACCAAAGTTTTGTTCAATTGCCTCCACTTACAACTTCACTTTCTGTCAAGGCTTCACCATTATTGTTATGGCTCACAAGTTTCAAGGAGTCCTTTAAAACCATTCTCATAAACCAGCTTATCCAGAATAGTCAGTATATAAACTCAGTGTCCCTTCTAGCCTGTTCCCTCACTGACAAGGTTTCTACTAATGAAGCAGCTTGAGGGCTCACCATTAATTCCACTAAGGACCCCTGACTATATGCAAAGTCACCTCTTGGAAAAATATTCCCAGTCTTGGCACAATGAGACAAATTGCTACATTTTATATGTTTGTTAATAATTCTGGAAATGTACTCCATAGTCAGGAGTTCTATATCTGTATATCCAGCTGCCACTGATTATCTCCATTTGGACATCCCACAAGCACCTCAATCTTGGTGAGCCCAAAACTGAACTCTTCATTCACCCACCTACAAACCTATTCTTCCGTATTTTATCATAGCCCAGTGAGGGCCTCCCCATCCCACTGAGTGTCCTAATGTAGAAATTTGAGCATTATCCTTGAACCCCAAATTCCTTTCTCTCTTCTCTTCTCTCTCTCTCTCTCACACACACACACACACACACACACATACACACACACAGAGACACACACACACACATCCAGTCAATCAGCAAGCATGGAAGACTTCAGATACATTGTTCATAGGCTTCTTCTTTATTCAGTAGATATTTGTTGAGTGAATTTGAAAAATTAATGAGATATTTAATTATCTGAATGACTATACCAAAGGCTTTGTGATGAGCTATCAAAACATGGAAGGCAAAATACATACAAATTGTGTGAAATTTTTCAGAATGTAGTAAAAAAATGAAAGCCAAAAACTAGGTAAGGTTGGTTGGTTGGATAAAAAGATAGATGGATAAATGGAGAAAAAGAAAGAAAGAAGGTGGGGGGAGGGAGTGAGAGAGTAAGGAAAGGAAAGGACAGAGAGGAAGAGAGGAGAAAAATCTTGGAAGGAAGAACAAAAGAGGAAAAATGGGATTTGTAGAATATAGCAGTGTGATCCATCAGAATTTCCTTTTTTTTTTTTTTTCCTTTTTCAGAGAAAGGAAGACAGAAGGGAGAGGGGCAGTGTGGGGCCGACACAGGGCTTGATCTCACAATCCTGAAATCATGATCTGAGCCAAAATTAAGAGTGGGATGCTTAACTGATTAAGCTACTTGGGTGCCCCTGTGATCAATCAAAATTTCTTAATGCCATCTTTGCTTTTGTCTTTATCACTTTCTTCCAAGTATGACATGGGTATGAGAGATTTAAGGAGATGGTACGAGAGCATCAAGTTACCTTAAGTGAATTAGCTTTACATTTTTATTATGAAAAGTTTCAAATATATACAAAAGTCTAGAAAATATTATTCATCTCCACCCTTATTTGCTCCCAGCCCCTCTCTATCATTATGAAGAAAATCTAATATATTATTTAAATGAGTTGACTCTAATGTTTTAAAGAATTATATCCCAATGATACAATACTAAAAGAAAAAAATACCATCCACTTTTCTCAGAAATAATGAAGAGGACATTGTAAAAAAGAAAAAAATAGGGAAATACTATACTCATTTTTTTGCTATACCTAGTTTTTATTAAAAAGGAAGACTATAGAGTCTTGAGACTCTAGGGTATGAACTTGCAGGTTTTATATGATGGATTTTTTTTTTCCAGATGACAGAATAAAAATAGTGCTAATCCTAGATATTTCAAGATGCTAAGAACAAGGATTGCTCTACTGACTTCTTCATTCACTTATTCAAATTCTGTCTTTTTTATAAAGGAATTAAGCCAGCTAATTTCCCTTTTTAATAAGGCTACTAGACCGCTAGCTCAGGAAAATACTATAGCATAAAAACGAACCTTAATTTCTTTTTTTTTTTTTTTTAAAGATTTTTATTTATTTATTTGACAGACAGAGATCACAAGTAGGCAGAGAGGCAGGCAGAGAGAGAGAGGAGGAAGCAGGCTCCATGCTGAGCAGAGAGCCCGATGCGGGGCTCAATCCCAGGACCCTGAGATCATGACCCGAGCCGAAGGCAGCGGCTTAACCCACTGAGCCACCCAGGCGCCCCCGAACCTTAATTTCAACAAGATACTGGCAAAGTCTCTTACGTTGTGGGTGTGTTAGAGAAATGCGAGCTGAATTGCTGTAATTAGGTAGATTTAGAGGTGGTGATGTGACCATGTCTGCAGGAATAAGCAATGGGTCAGTCAACTTGGAGGACAGCCTCTAGTAGATACTAGAAGAATCTATTTGTGGATCTGCTCATGTCCTCGGTTTTAACCAATGCCTTGGACACAGAAGACATGTGACTACTCCCACAACAGACTAGGAGCTTATAGACTTTTGAGACGAGACCACACATGTAAAACTGAATTAAGTTTATAGTTTACTGGGGCAGAGACAAATAAATTTGTTTTAAACAAGTTGGATAAACAGAGCAAGCGCCTGAAGCAGCTTGTCTCAGTTCAGCTTTTTTGGGTCCCAGAACCATATGGATCCTGTTGCCACTTACATTGTCTGTGCAAAGTGGTGTGAAAAGCTAATGTCTGCAAAGCTCAGTTTCATTGCTCACCACATCCTGTCTGATACTTAGGGCTTACATCCTCAGCCAGGAGGAACTTATATAAATAGGAAACAGCAAGAGACCCTCAGACCCCTTCCTGACTCCTGAACAAAACAGAGGGTCTGTTAAGTCCACATCGTGATAGGGCAGGGAGCCCTCTCATTCTCCTGTCCGTAAGCATCATCTCTGTGCCCCTCTTGACTACCTGCAAGAGAGTCGCACCTTTGCTAAATTGCCCCTAGAGCCTCTATGAGAAGGAGGTGCTGAGGAGCCATGGTTTCTGTCCTCAGAGGATACGGTCTTGCTTGAACTAAGACATTTAATTGTGTGAGACATCGAAGCCCTTTCACACCTGGGGCTTATCGTTATCCTTCCAGAATTTACACAAATAATCTGTGTCCCTAATGTCTTCTTTTAAAGACTTATTTACAGATAGTGATTGTTGACCCAAGCTCAGCATCAATAAAAATACATATTCCTCCAGGGGAAAAGGCAGACTGAGCATTCAGGCATTTCAGATAGTCTCTCATCTCTGGTTATTCAATACCCCAGAGAGTTCCTGTTCCACAGGAGCCTCTCAGGTTTACAGAGGACATGAAACTGGGCAGTCCCTTGGAGATGCCAGTGGCAAAATCAAAAATTTTAGAATGGTTACAAGCACGAGCTAAAAATTAAAAGAAACTAACCAGATAAATACAAAGTCCTATCTTTAGCCTCCAAATAAGCATTTAAATAAAAAACAGAAAAGATCTGATAAGATGTAAGTACATAGGATTTTTTAAACCCACTTTTTAATGAAAAGAGACAGAAGAATGAACCATTTAATTTTTTAAAATTGTATTAGTAAGTGTCTTATCAAAAGTGGTAATGATTGCTTTCTATATATTCTGCACAGACAAAGCAATAACTGGCATTTGAGTTAATTTTGTATATCTCATTTCAAGGAGCTATGAGCCACCCATAGAACCAGAAGACTAGAATGGATAAAGGTCTCAAAGCCATGCCTGATGATAATGAGAATAATAATAGCAACAGGCATGTGTTGAAGGCCTATTGTGTGCCTCCATCTGTGGCAGACAATGGCCTTGAAATGGCTGTGGAATTGAACCTGTCCACTCTAAAAGGTCAAGAAGTTATGATCCCAGCTAAACTTTAAACTCCACGATGAGAGGGGTGTTTTTACATAATCTTCAGATGGTAATGAAGATGCTAGTCATGGTCGTGATAGCTGCTTCCCAATGTGTGAGAAATAAATTATCAAGTGACAGGGAGGAAAAATGATGTGTCTCCAGAGAGGAAATTAGATCAAAAAAATTGAACTTATCAGGACACAAATTAAAGCTCAAATATAAAAAAGAAATTTCTATCACTTAGCGCTATCGGTATCACTTATTGTTGCTCAGAAGTGGATTAGGAACCTTTTAAGGAGTCCCACCTGCCATTAAGTTCTCACTAGGTACAAGCGTCAGACCTTACCAGCTTGTAAAGCTGATACTGTAATCGCCATATTCATGGAGAAATCAGATACCGAGTAAAAACTTGTCAAAGGTTACACAACTAGGAAATGAAAGATTAAGGCTTACTTACTTTAAAGCTCATTTATTTTGGGCGCCTGGGTTGCTCAGTTGATTGGGCGAATGCCTTCGGCCCAAGTCATGATCTCAGACTTCCAGGATTGAGTCCCGCATCGGGCTCCCAGCTCCTTGGGGAGTCTGCTTCTCCCTCTGACCTTCTCCTTTCTCATGCTCTCTCTCACTCATTCTCTCTCAAATAAATAAATTAAATCTTAAAAAAAAAAAAAAAGAAGCTCATTTATTTTTACTAAGTATAACCATCCCTATCATTGAAAATAATCCATATGGCCATTTTCCACATGTCCATCTCTTAAGGGCATGGTTAGGAGAATTCCTGCATTGGGTGAGGATGGGCCCTACCTACCTCTTTGATCCTTCAAGCACCCAGTGTCAATGAGCCTGTTTGTCAAGTAACACATTCTCACAAGAATGAATGTTTAATAATCTGCTTCATAAAACTGGGAAGTAATAGGAATATTGATATCATTTTTAAACGAATCTAAAGAGATCAGTTTGATTCGAGGGAATGCTAAATGTTCTCAATGCAGGACACTTGCTAATTCCCCCTGAATTTCATTAGGAAAGCACTTAATTGGCCTCCTAATATAATTATTTCTAGGCCAGTTCATTCACTTGCTACCCTAACTATTCTATTTTGAATCATTTATGTAGCACTTCTACTGGTAAAGTTCAACACATGTCAAAATATAGCTCTGTGCCTTTTTATCTGTTACGAACCATAAACATGGGCTTAAAGAAATCCAAATATTTGGAAGCAGAGAAGAACAGACATTTGTTGAAAGTCTGCTATGTTCTAGACACAGTCTAGAGATCAGCTCATTCGGAAAAGGGTAGGAGGATAGCCAGGAACTCTGGTGTGGATATAGCAAGCAGCCCGTCCGCAGGGCGCTGTGAGGACACCAGCCCCAGCCTGGCAGAGGTTCTGGGTGGAGAGTCATAGGAAATATTACTGGGTTGGTGGCATGGGAAGGACACACAGAGGGGCCTGGATTCGCAACAGAACATTCAGACTTGGTGAGCAGCAGAAGCCATGCTGGGTTCTTGAATAGAAGTATAGAATGAGCAAATTTTTTCAAGAATATGGGGAACGTGTTCCTCTCTCTAGAGAGAGGAGTGGGAAGCCACAGTATAAGAAAGAGTAGTGGTTGTTCTTAGAAAGGAGTCTCCTCTGAGGTTGACAGGAAAGTTTGCAGGATACGAACTAGCAATACTGATGAATACATAGCGCCAGCTCTGTGCCAAGCCCTGGTCTCCATGCTTAGGCGTAGTCACACATTTGCCTCCTAATTCTGTGAAGTAAGAAGTGGTGGTATCATCATCCCCAACTTCCGGATGAGAAAACTCAGGTTTCTAAGAGTAGCTGATGTGGGCACCAGGGTTGCTCAGTCAGTTAAGCATCTGCCTCAGGTCATGATCTCGGGATCCCGGGATCGAGAACCCACCCCCCACCACCCTCCCGAGACCGCTCAGCCCAGACTCTGCTTCTTCCTCTTCCTCTGCCTCTACCCCACTTGTGCTCTCTCCCCCACTCAGATGAATAAATAAATAATCCTATAAATACAAATAAATAAAAGCAGTGGACCTAAGATCACATAGAAAAGATACCCCACATTCAGCGAGCTCTCCCCTCGCAGCCAGATTCTTCTTCTTTTTTTTTTTATATTTTATTTATTCATTTGACACAGAGGAGAGAAATCACAAGTAGGCAGAGAGGGGTGGGGGAAGCAGGCTCCCTGCTGAGCAGAGAGCCGGATGTGGGGCTCCATCCCAGGACGCTGAGATCATGACCCGAGCGGAAGGCAGAGGCTTAACCACCTGAGCCACCCAGGCGCCCCTCGCAGCCAGATTCTGATGACCCATCACAGTGCGTTTGAAATGGTTGTTTGACGACACTGCTATCATCTTGCTGTTTGAAGTCACAGCTTGAGCAGATTGTTCTCGGAAGTGGCAGACACCACGGGGCTGAGGCCGTGTTCCTCCGCCCACAAACACGGTGGACAACCAGCATGCTGGCGCCGCGCGCTCTCCTCCTCCAGAACCTGAGGGATGTGAGGCAGACCTTTTTCAGTCTAAAAGTTGTATTTGTAGTCTAATAAAGATAAAAATCAAGTTAAGTGAATGGGTTATACTATCTATGGCCGTTTTCTTTATAAATATTATAAATCGCTTTCCACACACATGGCAGACCATATGTGTACGTTTCTCCCCCCCACCAGGGGCTCAAGATCTGGATCGCATCCGACTCTCCACCTACAGAACAGCATGCAAGCTTCGGTTTGTTCAGAAGAAATGCAACTGTGAGTATGCCAGTTGTTTGGACTAATTACCCTCCTGAATCCTATAGTTTACGTTTGTTACTTTGTTTATTAAAACTGGTGTCTTGTAAGTGTTGATAAAAATATGTTTACACAACAGTAGAGTATGAGGATGCACAAATGGTTAGAGAGACTCTTCCTAAGTGATTCTGAAGGTTTCATTGCTCTTAACTGCTCAAGTGATGAGCCTTTGGATGTGTGCGAAATCCTGTCCTTGGGATGGTTTAAATCTGGATGGATATTGTTCTTCTCTTCTCTAGCTTTGGTATTGTCCATGCAGTGCCATCAGAGTGGTTTCCACGAACATTAGAAAACATCAGATATTAAGTCCTTTTTTTATACATGTGTTTGCCTTACAAGAATAAGAAAATGTTGATAAGCCCCTGGAAAGCACCGAAGTTTCTTTCTGAAGCTACAAAATGACCCTTTGTATCAGAGTTTTAACTACATTGGCCTGCATCGGACCACGGCAAGAAAAGAGGCAATAATACTCGAAGAAACAAAGAGACTTGCTTCAACTTATTCCCAAATTTTAAAATGTCAGCAGCCACTAGATCACTAATCCCAGCGAACCGTTTGCGTCGTCTGCTGCTTCACTGCTCTCGTCATTTTCTGGAGAGAAAAATTGCCTCATAGTTCGTGTCTATGAACTTACTTTTTTCTTTTTGAAAACTGACTGCTGTAAAAATGAATAAGTATTCTCATTTTCTAATTAGTATCGGATGGATTAGAAAAATGAGAACCGGAATGTTCTCCTGAGGATGTACACGTAGTTTTTGCATGAGTGGCAGAGGGCTTAGACATGGTCAGTGTGGAAACCAGGCATGTCCACACTCCAGAGTCTCCAGCAGATGTTCCGTGGGGCCCTGCCCCAGGCTCCCCAAATCCTGACCGTGGGGGATGGGCAGGCAGCATGTAGCTAGTCTTACAAGTGCTCATGTAGAGCTTCTTCCTCAGCTTCAGTGGCTGGAAATGGGACAGAAGTTTGGGGCAGGAGAAGGGGGTAAACACAGGTTGGCCAGATAATCAAAGACATGTTTGACTCCTTACAGAAAACTAAATCCATCCAAAAAAAAAAAAAAAAAAAAAAAAGATGGGGAGACAATGAGAAGAGCACTACAGATGCGGGAAGGAATCTGTGGATGTACTTGCAGCCCTGGGCACTGAGGTGTCTATAAAAGGACTTTCGAATGCTGGTATTAAAGGAGAGGGAAGAGGCTCCCACCAAAAAAGGCTTTTCTCCCCTCCTCAACCCTACCACCTGTATTTAAACAAAAGGAAAGGTCTCCATGTATTCAGCGATGAAAAAGTGACAGGATCCTCCTGCTTTCTTTGCTCATCGCCACTCAGTGGCCCTGAGAATGAAGGGAGAAGAGAAAAAGCAGGGACGGGGGTTCTCATCCCACAGAGCGTTGCCAAGCAGAGCTTCCTCAGGTCCTTTCAGCAGAGATAGGGAATTGTTTAAAAAAAAAAAAAAAGGTATTACAAAACAGTAGGGATGAACTAAAAAGTAAATAAACAATAAAGAAAGGGAAGGCTGGGAGGGAAGGGGAGAGCATTGCAAAGGCCCTACCTATCTCCAGCAACCCTGGGCCACCTCGCATTCTTCCTGCTCCCAGGGAATGGCCCCTTCTCATTCTTGGGGGTCTCCTTTTCCTCTTCCTGTTCTTTTCTGCTCCTGATCCTTATCCTACATCCAGAATCATGTGATGGTCACCCTGACTATGCAATGAGTCACGCTGATCTCCTTGGAAAACAGTGCCAGTCCATCCCTGGGGAAACTAGAACTTTCTTCTCATCTAGTTGTCCCTCGGTGCATCCATTCACTTACCTTTTAATTGAGAAAGCTTATAACGAGCTCCTACTGTGTGTTCGGCACTGTGCTTAGGTGCCTGGGGTAGAGCGATGTGAATAAGATGCGATCTCTGCCTTAAAGTTGCCCAAAGTCTAACTGGGTTAGACTGGATGGAATTTTAAACGGGCTCCTAACACAGTATGGAAGTGTAATGGTAGGAATGGGGGCGTGGTGTTATGGGAGCACAAGGAGGCTGGGCAATATGTGGGCATGAGGGCCAGTAAGAGGAGTTTCCTAGAGAAGAAGGCATCTAGCATGATTCTTAGAGAATTAGTGGACATTACACAGAGAAGTGTTACACCCGACAAACTTCATCTATTTGAGGATGAGGAAAATCCCTTCTCAGCCTGTTGGCTAAGATCGAGTGTAGGATGAGGAAAATATTACATTCTATACAAACTAGACAAAAGTAAAGCTTAAGGAAGAGAAACAAGTAGGTTTTCAATGTTCTGCTAAAATAAAGTTGCTTTTCAAAATTGTTTCTACCTTGAGCAAAAGTGTTAAATGCACGTATGATATGTGTTGGCTGAGTTTTCCTCCCTGACATCAAATCTAACAGTTGTGATGTCAGGGAGCTTGCAAAATGCTAACACAGCTGAGACAGTTTTATCTTAAAGGCAGAGCCTACTTTTTCAGATAACTAGGACACTGGTGTTTACGGGACATAATATTAGTTGATGTTGAACATACACCCCTGTATTAGGGGAAGGTCATTTTTGTCTGCAGTGAAACTTAATACACCATAAATATGGTACCTTATACTGGAGTTTTACTCTACAATAAGAGAAATTAAAAAAAAAAAAATCCAGGCAGTGTATTTGTAAGTGCATTGCTTTATTGAAATTCTTACATAGCGTTTACTTCATAGAAATCGATGGACCTTAATGGAGAACAGGTTATTTTTAGGTCCAGACTTTATTTACAGGTAAGATTGATGTTGGGTATTAACAAAACTAAGCTTAAAAACTATATAGTAGAGGGGAGAAAACATTAAAAACTGACAGTTGTCAAGTCATCACCTAGAAAAAAAAATATTATCTGGATATAGCATGGAGTATATAGACTTTAAGAGATTTGTTTTTTTTATCTGAGTTCAGACATCAGAAGGGTTAGTTAATTCCCTGTATTTCTGTCCCCACAGCCCTTGCCTACTGTCTTTATGGTTTCCTGTACAGAGTACTGATTCCTATCACCGAAATTCATGTTCATTCCCTCTAATGCAATTCCTGATGGATGCTGAGAGTAACTGCTTCTCAGGGTCGAAAACACTCCATAGAAGAGGCCAGAAAACTGTGGCCTGTGCACTAAATGCAGCTCAGCACTTACTTTTGTATAGACTGTAAAATAGGAGTTTTTACAGATGAATAGTTGCAATGATTTTAAAATAGGGAATACTACTTATAGTCCCAGTTAAGCAAAATGCTATCCTTCCCCCCCAAATTCTAATCTTCTCATTGGTAAACAAGTATTGAAAAAAAAAAATTCCTTCCATTATTATATTTTAATTTCATCAGAAAAATGTTGTATAAATTTGTTTTCTCTCTCATTATATATGTGCCAGCGTAATATCTACATAATATTACTATGTAATCTGGTAGTGCCCCACTCTCCAAACACGAAAAAGACATTCACCAACCTCTGTTATAAAAGAAAAACTGTGAGACACCATCTTTTCTTTTTTTCAGACAAAAGACACTTTATTCCTTCAACTTTTCTCCATGGGATTCATTTGTCAAGTCAGCTTCTTCCCCTTACCATTCATTTTTGTACCCTAGCCTAACTTTCCTCCCCGTGCCATGACTAGCACATTCCCTAATGGAACAAAAGGATGGATGATCCTAAAAATTAGGGGACACCAAGTTGTCGATTTTATTTTCTAGGAGGAATAGGACAGAAAGGGGATAATACACACAATATTCCTAACTCTGCTTTCTAATCGATAGCATTTTCTTTAGCTTTGAGGTTTCCTGAGAACTTTCCACAAAAATAAGCTATACACCATCTAGAGAGGATGTGTGCAATGACAACATCTCAGCCTTTGTTTTAAACAAATAACTATTTTCTGCCAGAACATTATCTCCTCGGTCAGCACTGACATGGTTAATGATCCAGATACCCTGTAATGTCAGCAGATCTTTTCCCAGAAATTACTTTGGAGTCAATGGAATGTAGCCTTAAGTTCATGAACAATAAAAGGGAACAAGAGAAATAAATCAGAAATCTCAAATCCCTCCTGTTTAATAAAGGGAGCAAAAGTAAGGAGGCACCTTCTTTTAGTTCTTCTGCTCACAGCCTGAATTTTCTGTCAGTCGTATCAACTAAAATTTAGGTAAAATTTTGCTTAAAAGGAAAAGAGGAGGAAAGGTATATATTTATATCTGAAATTTCAGTTTCTCAAACATTTCCCTCTAATAAAAGAAATACAAGTATTCCTCATCCACTTATAAAGTTAGAATGCATGCTTTGACTTAATAACTCTAAACTTCATTCAGGGTTTCTAGAAGAAAAGAAAATGCAGAACCTCTTCACCTAATGGCTTCTCTGTCCCTGTGAAATTAACTCATGTGAGTGCTAGATATATGGTGGTTACAGAAGGAATATTTTTTTATGAGTGAATGAATAGGATCCACTAGATTCATTTTTTACCAGCCAAGTGATTAGTCTTACACTTTCAGGAGTAGCCTTTAGGTATGTGTTTTGTTTTTGTTTTTGAGATTTTATTTATTTATCTTGAGAGAAAGAGAGAGCAAACATGAGGAGGGATAGAGAGAGGGAGAAGGAGACTCCCCACTGAGCAGGGAGCCCAACTTGAGGTTTGATCCCAGGACCCCAGAATCATGACCTGAGCAGAAGGCAGATGGTTAACTGAGTGAGCCATCCAGGCGCTCCAGGTATGCTTTTTCTGAAATAAATATTAATATCCCATTCAGTTTTATTCCAGTTGATTACCAGAATATTCCTCCTCTTTGCCATATTTTTAAGTATGTGGATTTTGGGCTGCCTGTATCCATTTCTATCATTACATAACACACTTAGCCACTTAAAACAACACACATTTACTCTCTTGTAGTTTCTGTAGGTCAGAAACCAGACACAGCATGACTGGATTCTCAGCCTAGGGCCTCCCAGTGTCTGTGGTTCTCATCTGAGGTTCACGGTTCTCTTCTGAGTGAACTGGCTATTGGCAGAACTCATTTCCTTATGGTTGAAGGGTTGAGGTCTCCATTCCTTGCTGACAGTCAGCTGGGGACTACTCCCAGTTCCTACAAGCCACCTGCATTCCTTGCCACATGGCCCCTAGATGTTTGCTTCTCCTTCCGTGCCAGGCACACTGGGTCTCTCTGACTTCCTCCTCCTCTGTGAGCAGCCAGAGAAAACTCTCTGCTTTTAAAAGAGTTATGCATGGGCACCTGGGCGGCTCAGTCAGTTAAGCATCTGCTTAAGCTAAAGTCATGATCCCAGAGTCCTGGGATCGAGTCACTGGATAAAGCCCCGAGTTGGGCTCCCTGCTCAGCTTCTCCCTCTGCTGCTCACCTCAGTTGTGTGCTTGCTCTCTCCCTCTCTCTCTCTCAAATAAAGTCTTTAAAAAAAAAAAAAAAATGAAAGGACTTTGGTGAGGTCAGGTACACCCAGAAAATCTCCTTATCTTTTTTTTTTTTAAAGATTTTATTTATTTATTAGAGAGAGAGAGGGAAGCAGGCTCCCCGCCGAGCAGAGAGCCCGACGCGGGACTCGATCCCAGGACCCCGAGATCATGACCCGAGCCGAAGGCAGCGGCCCAACCCACTGAGCCACCCAGGCGCCCCGAAAATCTCCTTATCTTAAGGTCAACTGACTTGAGACCTTAATTACATTTGTAAAATCCCTTTACTCCAGTACCTAATTTAGTGTTTGATTCAGCCATGGAGAAGGTACGTCAACACTGAAGCCCAGGGATCTTGGGGGTTGGGCAGGTGTGAAGAGGAAGAGGGCATCTTAGAACTCTGCCTGCCGCATTGCTCAGCATCATTGACTTTTCTGTTTTCCAGATAATGACATAGAGAGCCTTGGGTGAAAAAAATGAAGTTTAAAGGAAATACTCAGGTGACAGAAACAGATCCCCCAAAAAGAGATGTGTCTGAAGGAGAAAGATAGGACTCTTTCCTGTCAAGGAGTCAAAAGGAAGAGCAGGAATGTTCAGTTAGGGAAATAAGTGGCAGATGGCAAAGGCTTGGAGCATAATTATCTGTGCTCCAAGTGATTCTGATACATATTTTCACTCCTGATGTTGGATCATTCTAGACACTTGTTTAGAATAAAGAGAAAGGCATTGCACTAGAATCCAACATTCCTTAAAAACTCCCTGTGGGGAAGTTGGTGGTAGCAGCAGAACATAAACCCATTCAAGATGCCTTATAATGTGGCAGCGGAAAACCTCCTCCTGGACCAGCGGAAAACTCTGTCTGGACCTGTGGCAAAACTGTTTCCCCTTCATCAGAGTGAACTTCTGGTAGAACAAATCTATACTGTTAAGGTTCTGGTGCTTGTGATACAGGCTTAATTAAAGCTGCTTCTTTCCTTTCATTGCTTCTATTTTTAAGATCTTAAAATTCAGAGCTTTGTTTTCTTGTGAGAGCTTTTATTTTTAAAGACTGCTAGGAGCTCCGTCTTCCCAGTCTTCGGCCACTGCGCAACCTATGAACTGAACCAGTGCCTGTAGTTGTTTCTGGGTGTCTGGAGGGAACAGCCACCAGCTTCCTTCCCTTCCTCCTGCTTCTGCATTAGACCACAGAGCTGGGACCACTGAATACTTTTACGCTCGCAGTTTAGGAAAGAACCTCATGTTTAAAAGCCCCAGCCCACTGGTTAAGAGTGACATGTACAGAGGCATCCTTTCAAGCTTCCCTGCACCATCTAGCAAGTAAGATTCAGTGGCCTCCCCTTAGTGGTCTGCCAAGCTGTGTTCCTGGGAACCTGCTGGACTGGCATAGAGCCGCTGAGCTGAGCAGTGAAGGGACACCCAGAGGGTGCTGTCCTACAGCCTGGCTCCTGGGGTTGTGGGGCTCTGGCAAACACTAAGAGGAAACCGAAGACAGTTAGGAGGATGGGGAAGGAAAGATGGCCACTCCCACAGAACCACCCCTGTGACCCATGAGGACTAAATCAAGGAGACTTTCTTGACATTTTGTTCATGTTACCAGCAGCCACTCATTCATTTTTTTATTCAACGAATATGGACCAGGGTTTGCTGCATGCCAAGCATTACTCTAGACCTTGCGGGGGCGGCAAGGAGGTGATAATATTACATAGTGTTCAAATTTAGTATTAGAATAACCTCAAGGGGCGCCTGGGTGGCTCAGTGGGTTAAAGCCTCTGCCTTCGGCTCAGGTCATGATCTCAGGGTCCTGGGCTCAGCAGGGAGCCTGCTTCCCTCTCTCTCTCTCTCTCTGCCTACTTGTGATCTCTGTCTGTCAAATAAATAAATAAAATCTTTAAAAAAAAAAAAGAATAACCTCAAGTTTAGAATCTAGTTGTATGTTCTATTTATTATAAAGCTTCTGGTTTTGTGACTATCAAATAGTAGAAAACACTCTAAAACTTTGCCTCATCAGCTTATATCTCCCTGTCAAGTCCCCTGAGCAAACTGTCATTTTCTGAAGGAAAAAAAAAGTACTTATAAATATGGCAGTTAAAGACATCAAATGTATCTGTAGCTATTGAAACAAATTATTTAGCTGTTTTTAATCATTCGTGATGTTCAACTAGGACTTCTGCTTTACCTCCTTTTTTTTATCAGGAATTGTAAAGTTCTGTTCATTCTAGATGAAGAGAACATAGTACAAGAGATCTTAAATGGCTTCTCCTGAATAAACACCAGATCAAATCATATAATTGAGAGCTCAACTTCTAACCTCCAAATATTAGCCAAATGCTATGGTAAACAGCCTGTCGGGTGATGTCTGTCAAACACATGGACCACGAGCCTGCTACAAAGCTAATAATGCATCAGCCTTGAGAAGCTTAGTTTCTCAAAGATAATAAACTCAAACATAAGACCAAGTATACATTTTAATTTCCAAATTCAACACTGCTGATATAGGACTGTGATACTATTATATTGTGTAGAAGGATATGTCGAGGAAGAGTTAATTTGACCACACAGAATTAGAATCTGTTTTGAACATGGTCATAATCATCGTTTTCTCCTCATTTGTTACTCTGAATGGGCTCAACCAGTGATAGATGGGGACTTGGTTAGAATCCGTGCTTGAGCCCGTGTTTCCCAGGAAGCAGACTCCACACAAGGCTTCTGTGGAACTCCCTTGTTTGCCATTCCAGAGCGGAAGTGGAACAAGGGAGGAAAGCCAACAGACAGTGCAGGAACTTCTAAGAAACCTCCCAAAAGTCTCCAGAACTTTCCACCCAGGGGCCACAAGGAGGAAGTCCTAATCTAGCTGCTCCTCCCTCTCTACCACCCCCCTATGTCTGGGTTGCATTTGTGTAGGTGTGAGGCGGGTCCCTGGCCTTGGTGCTGGGGCATCAGAGGTTTGGAGCAAGAGTCTGAGGCAAGTGCTCTCTGGTGGCAGCTGTGTGGAGGAGATCAGTTGAACTCTACACCTTGCCCGTCGTTCCCGCAGGGACTGGAGCAAGGGGCGGAGCCCAGACTTTGAAAAGGTACCAAACAGGGGTCTGAAACATTGCCTCCTGTGCACCTTGGCTTTCTGTGTTAGACATTTCCTCATCGGTGTTTTCTACTGCCTTTTAATTTTTTTTTTTCTTACAGAAGATACACTTCTCATATTCTTAACCTCACTTAAGATACTGCAGATAATCTGCCGATTAGCCCTCTAGAGACTGCTTCACCCAAACACTAACCTATCTCCCAAACAATTTTCCTACGTACTAGGAAACTGAGTCATAACTATTTTCTGAATGGGTGAATGAAATGCATTTTCATGTCTATCCCGTTTTTTTACTCTTATTGCAGAAAGACAATTAATTATACATAAATTGTACAGAGTGAGTGCAGGAAAAAAGGACACTTCCCCACCACTGCTGCTTTTCTGTTCTTCAGGGACCCCGTGTACTTTGTCCATCAGTGTTGATCGGGGCCAGATTGGCACATGGTGCAGCATCCCTGAGAGCAACAGCTGTAAAGGAAAAGTGGAAAGCAGTTTCTCAACAGTTGCCAGCCCCGTGGTTGCTCTTTTTCTTGAAATGCCACCTCTAGCATCTAGGGTTCTGGCCATCTGCTCAAGTCATAGTGTGTAAGGAATAATGAAAGTACTGCGGGAAGCCATGCTCTGTGAGTCTCATTGAGCTCTCCGAATCTTCTAGAGATCATATGTCATGACTGGCAAACAGTAGGCCCTCTACCCTACTCCATTCACCAAGCACTGGTGAGCACTCAGTTTGAACAAGGCATATACAAGTAGCTATGAGAAGTACAGAGATGAACAGGACATAGTACACATCTTCAAGTTAGTTATAATCTCATGCTGTGGTTCTTTCTCCTTATGAATCTTTGAGAGAATCTTGATGAAAGTCACAGATCCTTTCCCTCCAAACACACATGATCGCAACCATAAAATTTAGTTCATCATTTCAGAGACCCTCCTCTCCTCTGAAGTTCAGTCAAGAGCTTATCAAAAACAAGTGGAGGGAACAATTTGACCCTTAGTAACTCTGAGAAATGCAGAGTGTCGTAAATGATCTAATATATGAAGTTGTCTGGGAGCAACAAATGGGAGAGCATAATTCCACATGAAGGTATCAGGGCTTCCTCGTGTATACATGAGTGTAATACCCTTGAAAGACAGTTAACTGAAGAGTGTACTTGCTAAAGAGTATAATAAATCGTGCAAGGAAGCCAATGTGTATTCTGGAATAAGAAACCCAATGTGGCTGGGGCATAAGATTCTTGGAAAAAGCTGGAGGTGAGTAGGAGATGAGGTTAAAGATTGGGGGACTGGACTGGTGCCTGGGTGGCTCCGTAGGTTTCCGACTCTTGGTTTCGCCCTTGTCATGGTCTCATGGGTTGTGAATTCCAGCACCGAGTCCACCCCCAGGTCCATTCTGCACTCAGCAGAGAGTCTGCTTGAAGATTCTCTCCCTCTATCCCTCCCCAACTCACTCTCGTGATATCTCTCTCTCTCTCTCTCAAATAAATAAATAAATAAATATTTAAAAACAAACAAACAAGTAAATAAATAAATAAGGTAAGGAGACTAGAGTCCAAACATTGGTTTTCAAGCTTAGAAAATTGGGTTTTACTCAATAGGTGATGGAGAATGGTATGGCCACAGCTGGGACTTACACCACTTCTTAGGACAGATGGAAGAGGGCAGGAACTAGAGATGAGTAAGAAAGGTTACCACAAAAATCTATGGAGGATAGGCTTGGCAGGTAGCATGGCTGACTAGTCTAAGGCACTGGATTAAGGCTGCAATCTCTTTGGGGGTGTGGGTTCAAATCCCACCACTACCATCCATTGGGCACCTGGGTGGCTCAGTCAGTTAAGCGTCTGCCTTTAGCTCAGGTCATGATCCCAGGGTGCTGGGATCCCTGCTCCACAGGGAGTCTGCTTCTCCCTCGACCCTCCCCCTTTCCTCTCTCTGTTTCTCATGAATAAATAAAATCTTAAAAAAAAAATCTATGTAGAAGGCAGTAAAAGCCCAAACTAGAGCACTAGAATGTAGGGAATGCTAAAGGCATATTGAAGAAACCTATACAAACTGTCTAGTGAAGGCTAAAATGACTACCCAGAGGGGAGGTAAGATACACGATCCTCTTGCTTCTGAAGCTATTAAATACATTCTGAGCAAAGTTAAACACTGGCAGTGAGAAATTAGTTATTGTTCAGATCTTTTTTTTTTCATTTACCTTCTCTTATTATTTTTATAATCATTGGTACAATACCTTGGAAAATAATAGGCTTAATAAATGCTTGTTCAATTGAATTCAGCTCTATTTAATTTACGGTATGACAGCTATTGAGCCAACAATTACTATACCTCATTTTGAATAATGATGCCAGTCTACAAACACAATTTAAGGAAAACTGAATACTTTTTTCCTAATGGACAATAGATGTACTGTCAGGGCCTCTGAGGATTGGCCTGATATCCTACTTGATTTTATGCCAAAAATATGTTGTAGACCTTTTCCTGAAGCTCTCTTCCATCATGCATCTTACCCGGGAAATTAAAGTGAAACTAAAGTATCATCTTTGTAAGCTATGATGCTTCTCTCCAAGGATCCTTAGCACAGAGAGCAGTCTTGGTGATAAAGGTATATAATGTAGGTGCAAAGGAGTGTTGACTTCAGAAGCATAAAATAATTTGGTGAGTTATTTGGATGTAGTTTCGATTCATATATTGAAAGATATATCTCATGGCTCATGAATGGAAATCAAATACAAAAATTGTGTTTTCTTAACATTTTCTTTCCCAACTCAGTTTTTGGTCAATGTGGCTAATCTCTTCAGTGTAATCACATCAAAATGCATTTCTTGACCCTGGCAAAGCATACCACTTAACTGAATTTCTCTTCCCTAAGAGCTTTTTAAACACTGTTTTGTCATGATCAAAAGCCTACATGAGGGCATAAAAATAAATTATTTATTTGAGAAAATCTTAACAACTAGACAATTTGCACATGGCTTTCTTGACCACAATCCTTGTTCCCAGGATTCTTGTGATATCTTTTAAATAAATTCCTCCAACTCAAATGAGCATCAATTTCCTGTTCTCCTTTTCTCTCATCTCTTTAAGTCATGCTCCACAGCCGTGGTTCTCAAACATCCTTGCTTTTCAAAATCACCCAAGGAGCAGGAGAAACTGGGGATCCCGTGACCAAACTCCAGAACTATGGAATCAGAGGCCACAGTTTGAGACCTGCTCATTGCTCCAAAGAGCACTTTTGATTCTCACCACTGGACTGGTTGGCTGTAGACCAGGATGGAATTAACTCACATGGTATTTTGAAAATGAAATTTAGTGTTAAACTTGATGGGAAGCAAATTCTCCATCTCTCTATTTGATTACTGAAAAATTAGAGAATTGTTAAATAATGGCCAATAAGGAAAGGTTACAAAGTTACAGACCCCACTTTCTGGTACACCCAGCAAGCAAATTCTGCTAGCCCCAACAAGTTAGTAGAAGATGTGGTTGCCCCTTCTTCATTCGCGGCTCTCTGCTATCAGTCACTAGGTCACCTTCTTCCTGGAGTATCCATCCCCACCCTCTTTATGTAGTGAGATCCTACTGTGATTCAGGAACCAGCTTGAGCCCTACCACCTCCTCCTTTGAACCTTTCCAAAGTTTCCAGCCTGCAATAGCATCCCTGTATTTTCAGCTCCAGTAGTTTTGGGTTTTTTGGTTTTTTGTTTTTTTTTTTTAAATCTGCCCAAAGGATATGGGCTTTTGATGACATAGTGTCTCATCTTGATCTTTAGCTAAGCCATCTGAACAGGTCTTTCCCCATGGGAATTACAGCCTCTTTCCTCGCCAGGTTCTCATCTTTGGTCTAGTGCCCTCTAACATGAAGCACCATATAGTGTAGAATCTTTAAAATTATTGGCTGGATTTCATTTCTTTTGAAAATATGCTTCCATTCCCAGTTCTGTACGTACACAGCAGTTTTATTCTGTAGGTTAATGCTTGTACATGCAATACGTGTAGGGTAAGTTAGTGACACGCTGAAATATTCTTTTCTTCTCATGAGCTGATGTTCTCTGAATTTTGAGATAAGTGTTTGATCTGAATGTGAGCTAAACTCATTGCTGTGATACAGTCTCGCTGGATTTAAAACGTCGTCACACCTGGTAAGAGGAAAACCAACCTGAAATTGTAGAAGAAAGCTTGTATGAAGGGACAGAAATCTTTATCACTGACAGAGTAGAACAAAAAATTGGGAGATTATAGTCTTATCTGAATATGACAGTAAATGTTAATGCCTGTTTTCTCTCAAAAATAAGAACAATGCCTAAAATGCATATGGCGCTTTAGAGTTTACTAAGTGTTCTCCATGTGATTTTTGTTGTTCCCCAGAACACCTGTAAGATAAGAAAGTTGGATATTATTATTCCTGTTGTACAAATGAAGAAACACCTGAATCCAAGTCTATGATTTCTGAGCCTGTTTTTCTCTGGAAGAGAAGCTAGACTTGTCGAGTACTCTACGCCTTTGTTCACTAGATCCCACAGTCCTCTTCCACCTGTGAGTCTGTGTCTTCAGGGACCTGTCTTGTTCACACTAATTCTAGAAGCCAGAAGAGGGCTGTGACATAATAAGAGCTGATAAGTACTTCTTCAGTGAATAAAATGAAGTTGTTAGCCTCTGGTATGGAAGGTTAAGAAAAGCGAGTTAGTGCGCTGGCAATGTAATGAGCTTAAAGAGGAACCTGGAGTTGTTCCATAAGGAGGTAGGTTCTTCTCCCCACCTCCTCACACCCTACGCACGTGGCAGTCTGACCCACACGGGAAGCTCCCTGAAAGCATTCTCACCTAAAGTCTACTTGATATTTAGAATAGTGAGTGAAACTTTGCATTTGAGAGCTGGCATAGGAAAAAGACAGTGCTGCTCTGTGTGCTCATCTTTTAGTGCTAAGGGCACCAGAACTTTATTGGAAAACTGAAAGAATGACTCTCCATTAATAACTTTCCTAGAAGCCTGCAAACAAAGTTTAATAATCCACTGTGTGAAGGAACACAATTTGGCGCATCAGACCTGCAGTATAAAGGAATCAGAAATACCGCCTGCACGTGGTTCTCATGCTCTACCGAGGGGTCACAATTGGCAATTCATGCTGGGAATTTTCCTGAAAGTCAGGGAGCTTGGCTCTAGGGAGGGAAGATCTGGACAAGTTTTTTGGAGAAATAACCTAGCTCCTTTGTAGTGGGATTGGATGAGTAAGTCAGCATCAGAATTCTCCCTACTTTTACCTGTGTGTATCAGAGACTGGAAAACTTGTCCTAAGCAAGCCGTGAACAACAGTCACCATCACTTTAAGCCTGGATGGCCAGCATAGATGGGGGTTGACAGGGTGTATGCATGAGTGTGCACACACATCCACGCCCCATCTGCACGCTAGAGGATATTCCCAGTGGCATACCAACAGTTTATGTTCAATTCCCAACCTAATGCAAATTACTTTTCTCCCAGTCTTGATCCCTAGGGAGTCTGCTTCTCCCTCTCCCTCCGTCCCTACTCACCCCAACCCTCATATGCTCTCTCTCACTCTCGCTTTTGCTCTCACTCTCGAGCGCGCATGTGTTCACACGCTCAAATAAATGAAATCTTTTTTTTTTTTAGGTTTTATTTATTTGTCAGAGAGAGAGAAAGAACCCACAAGCAGGGGGAGCAGCAGGCAGAGGGAGAAAAAGACTCCCCACTGAGCAAGGAGCCTCACACGGACTCAATCCCAAGACCCTGGGATGCTGACCGGAGCTGAAGGCAGATGCTTAACCAATTGAGCCACCCATGTGTCCCAAATAAATGAAATATTAATTAAAAAAAAGAAGAACATAGCAGCCTCTCTTGTTGCCAAGGACAGAGAACCACTGACTTCCAGCCTGTTTGTCATTCTTAAACTGCCTGGGAATGTTGTTAAAATGCAGATTCTGGGGGCGCCTGGGTGGCTCAGTGGGTTAAAGCCTTTACCTTTGGCTCAGGTCATGATCCCAGGGTCCTGAGATCGAGCCTTGCATCGGGCTCTCTGCTCGGCTGGGAGCCTGCTTCCCCCTCTCTCTCTGCCTGCTTGTGACCTCTCTCTCTCTTTCTCTCTCTCTGTCAAATAAATAAAAAATATCTTAAAAAAAATGCAGATTCTGATTCTCCAGATCAGGGTTGGGGGCCTATGCTTGTGCATTTCTAACAAGCCTAGTGCCTTGGGGCTCTGAGTGCAGTCCAAGAGCAGCAGCCCCAAGGAGCTGTTCTACAACCTGTAGGGCTTTCCAGCCTGCGGCCGCCGTGAAAAACCACCACTTCAAAATGACCAGAGTTAAAAAGTCACTATGATTGTTCACTGACCTTCCCCAGCTTCAAGCCCTCTGAAAGACTTCTAAAGTTTTATAAGATTGTCAGAATCACCTGGAGAGCTTTGTGGAAAGCCTTTCCCGCCTTCCTAAATTTTGGAATTGGTAAGTAGTAGAAAGTAGGCTTGGGAATTTTGAGATCCAAGTGCTTAAGCTTTTTTTTCCTTTTTTCCCTAAGTGCTTAAAAAAATTTTTTTTCCTTAGATTCACTGACCTTGACCCAATCTCTATGATGATGTGGTCCAAGGAAGCCTGGTCCTGGACTAAATAATGACAGACTAACTCCTGAGGTTGTCTTTTGATATTCCTGTCCTTGCTCTGCCCTCTCTTCCATATTTACCCTATTTATATACTTCTCCTATTTCCGATCAAGTTTATGACCTCAGTTCATTCCTTTCTAGGTATAAATGAGTTTGGTTTTTTTGCACTTTTTCCAGAGATATTTGAATTTAAGTCAGCGCTGTGACCTAAAGAGTTCATTTCCTATGAAAATAATATAACATCAGCAAACAGATAAGAAACATCACTTGAGAACAGCAAACTCTTCTCTACCCTCATGCAAATATACCACACCTCAGCCTCTGACTTAGCCCTTTCCTACCTGAGATTGCCTGGACTGAGGACAAACTATTAAAGTTGTGTCTATTTTCATTTATTCATGAATACAAGCTGTTAGGCATTACTGATGTCCAAAATTTACACTATTTTTAAGATTCTCTGAAGTACTAAATACTACTTTTAAGAATACATGTTTATATTTGATATAGATAATGTTAGCCAAATAATTTTATTATACAAACTGTTGCTTTATCTAGTATATTAGTATAAAATATATGCAGTAATATAGATGAGGAAACCCCACTTCCTAGGCCTGTGCCTAATAGGTGCTTCCGATGGACAGTAAAGCTTGATGGATATTTAGTAAAGTGTGCACAGTGCCATCTAGTGGTGCACAGTCATCACTGCACAACGTAAATGTCCATTTTCTAAAATGATTTGATGGCTCAAGAGTAAACAACATGTTTATATGACTGTCAAGACTTTTCAAACAGACTTCCTAATAGCTTCCTTATGACTCTCAACTTAGCACATTTCTTAGTGTTCCTATTTCATTAAGCAAAAAGCTTGTGATACCCTTTCAAAAATAATGAATGGATGTTAAGTAATTATTTAATAACTTATTCACAAAGCGCCATGTGAAATGCTTTATATGGATTATCTCATTTGATCCCCTCAATAACCCTGCAGTGGAGCAGCTGTTTTTTGTTGTTTTTCTGGAGCAACTCTTATTGTCCCCACTTTACAGATGTGGAAACTGAAGCTTAAGGATGTTAAAAGATTGCCCAAGGTCAGTAGAAGTTGGTCGAACATACTGTCCAGGAACTTGCACAGTTCTGCACTGTGATCTGCAGCTCCCATAGTGGTTACCAGTGAAAGTTTCCAAGAAGTCTCTGTGGAAGAGGGCCTTCCTCACCCCCCTCTACTGATCAACTGTGTCCAAATCAGTTCAAACTCCACCAACTCAGAATTCATGACAGACTGAATAGGATCCACTTTTATGGCTGGGATGTAGTTTAAGCTTCTTTTAGAGTGCCTATATAGTGTATGTGCAAAGTTGCATGTTAATTGGGTTATTAAATTTGGGGGGACTGTGCTGAAGCTTACGTTTGGAGTCACAGATCTTGTAAATTAGTAAGAAGAAAGTATGGCTATAAATCGAAGGTGTTTAATTATTTTAACACTAACAGCTATCATTCATTGAGCACCTATGTGCCAACTCTGTGGTTAGCACTTGTCTATACTTTTTCTTTCTCCTCACTACAACTCTCTGTGGTTGGGATTCCTCTCCTTATTTCTAAAAAGGAAATAATAACATGTATAGGGGAGAAATAACTTGCCCACAGTTATCAGGGGAGCCAGTAGTGAAACCTCAATCTTTGTGATTACAAAATCTGCCTTCTGCCACTCTTGGAAGATAAGTATGTGTAATGTGTGTGATTACGGCTTTTTTGTGCGCTGCCATGCCTCTGCAAAAATGCCAGCATCCCGGGGGGACCCCGGGTGGCTCAGTCGTTCATTCAACTCTTGGTCTTGGCTCGGGTCATGATTTCAGGGTCAGGGAATCCAGCTCTGGGTTGGGCTCCATGCTTAGTGGGGAGTCTGCTAGAGAGTCTCTCCATCCCTCTCCCTCCGCCTCTCCTCTTCCCTTCTAAAATAAATAAATGAATCTTTTAAGAAATAATACCACCATCTTTACAGGATGCCTGGGTGGCTCAGTCGGTTAAGTGGCTGCCTTCGGTTCGGGTCATGATCCCCGTGTCCTGGGATCGAGTCCCACATCGGGCTCCTTTCTCAGCAGGGAGCCTGCTTCACCCTCTGCCTCTACCTCTCTCTGCCTGTGCACTCTCTCTCTCTCTGACAAATAAATAAATAAAATATTTAAAAGAAAGAAAGGAAGAAAAAGAAATAATACCACCATCTTTCCTGGGACCACAGCAGCAGGCTCCAGCCACTTCTGCCCTGCACGCCTGTCCATGTCAATTACTCTCTTCCCTTACAGTCTGAAATGATGTCTTTAAGCTGCATTTCTGAGCATGTCACTCTATTTAAAACCCGTGTCTTCATACTGTCAGCATAAAGACTCAAATACCTGCCAGAGCTACAGGGCTCCTCCAGCCTTATCTTGTCCTCTGGCCTCTTCGCAAACCATCTCCTAATCCCATTTTCTACCTAGCACCCTGTCTGTCATGCTAGGCCATCATTTCTGATTATCTGTGTGATTGTGAATCATGTCTCTATCCCCACCTGACTGTTAGTTCTCTGAGGCAGGAACAACATCTTCGCATTCTGAACCCAGACAAATCCCCAAGGACTAGATCCAGAGAATCTCTAGATGAAGCATAAAGGGAATAAATATAGGAATTCCAGTTCCCACAGAAATTAATTTAATTCCTCAAGAAATTAAATAAATAAACAACTTATAGATGCCCTCTCCTTGGAAGTAGTTTGGTTGCCAAATTGAAAAACTGGATGAAAAGCATTAAGAAACAAATAATTTCTGGCACGCCTGGGTGGCTCAGTTGTTAAGTGTCTGCCTTTGGCTCAGGTCATGATCCTAGGGCCTCAGGATCGAACCCCACATCAGGCTCCCTGCTCAGTGGGAAGCCTGCTTCTCCCTCTCCCACTCCCCCTGCTTGTGTTCCCTCTCTTGCTGTGTCTCTCTGTCAAATAAATAAGTAAAATTTTTGGAAAAAAAAAAAGAAATAAATTTCCTTGTTGTGTGATATCCAGAAAAGATAACAAATTTGCCATCACATAAATCTGAATTGCTCCAAATCTAATAAACATTTAAGTATTTCAGTTAGAAAGTGATTTGCATTCTTCTATCCCAAATCAGAGATATGCTACAAAAGTTGTGTTTGTTTGGTTTTGGGGTTTGTTTTTTTTACATGATTTACATTGTTCATTTGTTCAAGTGTAATGTGCTGTCTCGGTGTATCAGGCACTCCCACAACTGACTTCATGATTTTTTTCCCATTTAAGGAATACCTTCCCTGCTTTGTAGATGAGGAAAATAAAGCTCCAAGTCTCTGAGGTTAAGAGGGCATGCACTTGTAGGAGGAGAGCCATGTTTGGACGTAGGTGTTCAGACTTCAAATCCAGTGTTTATTGGAAGATTCCCAAGCCCAGAATTCAATATATATGTTAGTGTTGTTTTTTAAATATAATGTTACACATGAGCAAAGAGGTAGGAAACTAAAACTTGGGTGTTGGTAGGAAAGCATATATAGAGTGCTCATTTCTCAGGAACTGAAACATAAGTACGTATTTCACTGAGAAAGACAACAGATTTGTTTTCAAATGCAAAGGTGTCATGAAAAGCGAACCTTAAATTTGGTGTCACTGTAGAGAAACTGGAATTCTCATACCTTGTTGTTGTGGGTGGAAAATAGTACAACTATGTTGGAAAACACTTGGGAAGTTTCTCAGAAATTAAATGTACACTGACCATACCACCTAGGCACTTCATTTCCAAGTATTTACCAACAGAAATGGAAGCATATGTCAATACAAACATTTGTGCAAGATTGTTCATAGCAACTTCATTCATGATCACCCAAAACTGAAACAACCCAAGTGTCCATCAGCAGGTGAGTTGATAACCAAATTGTGACCTATCCATACAAAAGAGTACTGCTCAACGGTGTAAAGGAAGAAACTATTGTTACATGCAACAGCACAGATGAGTTTCAAGATAATTATACCAAGTAAAAGAATCCAGACCCCCCCCCCCCCAAAAAAAAAGTACATACTGTATAATTCCAGCTATATAAAATTCTAGAAAAGCATCTTGGAAGGTCTATCTGTGGTTGCCTGGGATGGGAAGTGGGGTGAATTAAAAGGAACAGGAGGAAACTTTTAGGGCTGATAGAGATGTTCACTGTCTTGATTGTGGAGATGGTTTCTGGAATGTTATAACAAGACCTCAGCACAAACAGGGAAGAAAGAGAAATGAAATTCTTGATATCCTAGTGAAACTAACCATGACTTCAGCTTGGTGAGCTACTCAATAATATAAGCCAAAGAACTGTTTGTTCTTGACCAGGTTAGTCAAGGGATCTGTGATTAAGTTCTGCTGCTGCCTTCTAGAGATTACTTTTCCTTTTTCCCCTGCCTCTCTTCCTGCCTTCCTTAACTTTTCCCCCTTTATTTCAAACCTTATACTATGAAAAGTATATAAATAAATGAAAATATTTTAAATAAATGCAGGTTCGATATCTTTTCAAACACTAGAATTTGAGTGTGGTTTGCTCTTTCTTTTAAGGGGTCAGTGTGTGCCTTGGAAAAATGCTTTCAAGCCAGATAGACTTGTTAATTTTAATCACAAGTGCTGTATACTTCAAAGTTGCTAAGAAACTAGATCGTAAATGCTCTCACCACAGAAAAAGAAATGGTAATTATGGGACATGACATGTTCGCTAATGCTCCAGTGGCGATCACATTGCAATACAGAAATGTATCAAAATCAACATGTCGTACACCTTACACTTAAACTTACATGATGTTGTATGTCAGGTACATCTCAATATTTTTTTCAAATTTTTTAATTTAATTTTTAAAATTTTTAATAAACATATAATGTATTTTTATCCCCAGGGGTACAGGTCTGTGAATCGCCAGGTTTACACATTTCACAGCGCTCATCATAGCACACAGATCTCAATATTTTTAAAAAGTCAGAGAGAAATGGATTTGAATGCCAGTTTTGCCGTCCACTGGCCTTGGACCTTGGCATTTGTCAGTTAACTTCCCTCACTTTCTCTCACGTAACATAAAGATAGTAGTTGTATTTCAAGGGTCATTTTGAAGATTGGCAATAACCATCTACTGTGGTTTTCAGGAAATGATTTTCTTGCTATTATACATATCAAGTCTTTGAGCTCTTCTTTGTCTCTGTACATTTACTGTGTCGTAACAACTGTGTCAACCCCTACAGAAGTCGATCCCGTATTGAAGGCTGTGAGGGTCCTCGACAAAACCAGGCCGACAGTACGTGTAAAATAATGAACTTAACCTTTCCCCGCATTTTGGGCTGATGTGTTCCCTCTGCTTTAATTGTGTGTAGTGCACCTGGTGGACATTTGGAACGTCATAGAAGCATTGCGGGAAAATGCTCTGAACAACCTGGACCCGAACATAGAACTCAGTGTGGCCCGCTTGGAGGCCGTGCTGTCCACCATTTTCTACCAGCTCAACAAGCGGATGCCAACCACTCACCAAATCCAGGTGGAGCAGTCCATCAGCCTCCTGCTTAACTTCCTGCTGGCGGCCTTTGACCCGTAAGCTCTCTCTTCGGATATCTGTTCCTCTCCACATGTTTGGTCTCTCCTTCCTCTTGTCCTTCTTGGTCTTTCTTCCAAATAATTTTCTGCAGGTAACCAACCACCTCTTTTTTTCTTGACCAGACACTTACCTCAATAAAGTCGCTCTGTGTGTGACGTCCATTTCAAATGCTCTGGAGAAAAACTAGGGAGTAAAATAGAGCCATAGGAAGTTGAGGACAGTTGTATTTTCTAGGCTGACCTTTATTTAACTCATCCAATGCTTCCTAGAAGCTATGGTTGTCTGAAAGTGTGGCATGATGGCATGCCTATGGAGCAGTTCAATAAAGCATAAAGTGGGAGGATGTTTTTAACTCTCTTCTTTGCAGATTGTCTAAGACAGTGTTTCTGAGGTGTCATAACAAGACCCTAGAGCAAACAGACAGAAATTGACAAGGGTTTCCTGACCAGCCTGGTGAAAGTAACCATGACTTGCATTACGGGATCCGTCAATAATGTGCCATCTAAAACCATGTCATGCCGTCCACACAAGACAGTTGAAACTCAGCCTCATTATCTTATAATTTCTTCTCATAGAATCAGAGGATTTCAGAGCTGGCTGAAATATTAAAGATTGTTCTTCCAAATCTCTCATTTTACAGATGAAAGACCTGAAGCACAAAGAGACTGTGGCTTGTCCAGTGCCTCTCGACTGGTTAGGGGCAGAGTAGGGATTTAGGTATTCAGCTAAGATTTCTTTTCCAAGGCATATGTGGCAGCCTTGTGAATTGTAAAAACTCCCCTGAATTACTTTATCAGCCTAAGATTTCAAAAGGTCTTTTGCTGATAGCCTCTAGTCCAGATATAGTATCAACATCTCCACTTTCACTACTGGTTTTGAATATTAAAAAGGAAAATTGCTAACTTGACCTTTCAGCGATCACATTTTAAGACTCTCGAAAGATTTTGCTTAGTCTCATTGTCTGGCCAATGCCTGGGAATATTGAAGCCCGGCACTGGAGATGTTCCAGCCCAGCTAATGTTATTATGCCACTCATAAAAGTCACCAGCTGTCACTTTACAGCCTAGAGTGGTAAAAGAATTATTTGTGCTCAGTTTGACCAGTGTAGATTATTGTCTTGGGATGTTTATATTTTGAGTAATTCTCGAGTTGAAATAAACAGTTCTAAAATAAGCAGTCCAGCTTGATAGATCCCATGCTTAGCCTATGCAGACTTCAGAACTGATGTACTGCTTTGGCCTAATCACTATGGTAACCGAGTGGCAGTCAAGTAGGGGAGGCTATGGTTCCACATGACAGGTGACAGAATGGAACCAGGCTATGGAATGACTCTAAGGACATTTCCATCCTGCCCCCTTGACAAGAGCACAGAAGCTTCCAGACTCACCGCTAACATCTTCAGGGCACTTATTTGTTTTAAGTGGAACAATGGAAAATATAAAAAGAGAACTAAAATTTTTGCCAAATCTTAGAGTATTCCTGAAGGATTCGTAAGGGCTCAAAGGTAAAAAATAATTTGTATCCTCTCTGTAAGTACAGAAATGGGGCCAGATTAACAATAAGGAAGGGGGATTTTATGAAATACATGAGAGATGTGATATATACATATCTTATATTTTATATGATACAATATACTGTACCTCAGTACTTCTCATGTCTTGAGAAATATACAACAGACCATTCCTCAATACTTCTCATGTCTTGAGAAATATACAATAGAGTTAGTTTTTTATTTCTGTTTGGAAATATTGGGAAGATCACTTTGAAAAAAATGACCTGGATATATTCTCTAAACAGCTACTGATAATTAGTTCAAGATTGATGAGTGCTAAGCTTATGGACTATCCCAAGGTAAGGAAACATTGACATGAATATTCAAATGGAATTATTTGTTTGGCTCTTCCTCTTCTTACAGATAAAAAGGACCCTGATGTATACTTCCAATAATCTCATTATAGTAGATTTTTTTAAACATCCACATGGAGAAATCTCATTTTACAGATCTACAGACACATCCACGTAGAGACCCCCATCTACAGATACTTCTGCCTTCTCTCTCTTGGCATAGCAAATGAGTATAGGCAGTTCTGCTGATACTCACATTTCCATCTGATGGCTTTTGAAATTCTAGACGATGTGAGATGTGCGCCATAAGGAAGCATCACTAACTGGGAAGAGAATATAACCGGAAATATTCACTTAGAAGTGAATGTAAGAAGAAAAACTTAAGAATAAAATGAATGTTCAATTCCATTTCTTAAAATAGTCAACTCCTATTTCTCCAAAGAGATCCAGTGTGGAAATCTGGTGTCACTTCCTACCACCTATCCCACGACAGAACCCAAGTGTTTAAGGAAGCCTTCTGCATGTTGGTAGATGTGAATGAGCCCTCGTACATCAAAGATAGGTTGTTGCTCTTATAGAATCACTGAAACATTTGGGAGATTTTCTCTCATGTGCGGTAATTTAAATGAACATATAAAAACCAGGGGGAAAAACTCTAAAATAAAAATTAAATCCTGCATTCTAAAGAGGTCATCTATATACATTTTTTAAAAAAGAAAGTATAGCAATTTAAATTCATGAAGAAGGGACGCCTGGGTGGCTCAGTTGGTTAAGCAGCTGCCTTCGGCTCAGGTCCTGATCCCAGCGTCCTGGGATCGAGTCCCACATCGGGCTCCTTGCTCGTCAGGGAACCTGCTTCTCCCTCTGCCTCTGCCTGCCATTCTGTCTGCCTGTGCTTGCTCTCTCTCCCTCTCTCTCTCTGACAAATAAATAAATAAAATCTTTTTTTAAAAAATAAATAAATAAATAAATTCATGAAGAATGAGAATAAGAAATTGCATTCAGAGAAACTTGGTCATTGTTTTAGTAGTGCCTTAAAATTCACCAGACCCAGTGAGGCGGAGTCTGCCATGACAATGGTAACTTGAAACGAGGTTCAAAGCCCACTGCGCTTGGCTGTGGCCCTGAGAGCCAGACTTGCCTTCTCACAGCATAGTTCCCCAAAACAGCACTCCTTCCTTCTCTCCCCCCAAAAAACACCTTGCTCTCAGTTTTCACATGGGCATGCTTACTGCAGACTGCGGTCAGGCTTCTGGTTCTAAGTTGTCTCCGCCAAGTTAGCCTCTTAGGAGGTAGAGAGTGCATAGCTGCATATGCAGGATGATTTCTAGAATGTTAGGACCTAGCATGTGTGCCCAATGGCTCTAATTATGCTTGTCATTCTGTCTCTGAATAGTCAGGCTCTTGAGTCTAGAAGATTTTTGTTCTTCCTGACTTCCCTTCTAAAAATGTCTGTACCTAGCAGGAGTCAAGCTGTCATCGATTACCAGCCGACTGCTAACAGGTCTTTCCACCCCAGACACTGGAAAATGGGCGGATACACCTGGGAAGAGTGGGAAAAAAGGTGTCAAAATTAGGGAGCAGGTACGAAAGGGAAGAAAGATATTGGGAAACAGCCTGAGCCTTTCTCTCCATCTTGTCTCTTTCTTCTGCACACCTCAGGAATGAGCCTACTGCCTTCCCTTATTTGCTGACCACCTGGAAGCAGCTTTTCTTCTCACCGTTACTGTTATTTTTAAGGAAATAGAAAGTAACGACAGTAAAACAACATGGCAGCAAGTTACAAGATGACAATATTTTTTTTTTCAACAGATTTATGGAGGGATAATTGTGATCTTGATATTAATTCTTAGAAGTCTATAGTGGCCTTCGGGGCGGGGCGGGGGGTCGTCACAGAACTGGTCCACTGGGAAGCCCTTCCCCTCTCCTGGCTGAGCTGACTCCCACTGGCCCCGACCCCACTGTTCCTCACACATGAATCCGCTCTTCCATTACGGTGCTTGTCTTACTGTGTGTATGACCGCCCCCCGCAAACTATTGCCAAGCGGGGTCGTGTCTCTTTACATGCACAGCCCTGAGACCGTATCCAGCTCAGAATGAACTTGTGAATGAATGAATGAAATGAAGATCAATGATTGACTTTTCTTAGCTCATCACACTGATTTCTTCTCATTCTTTTTCTGAAATCAAGTCCTCCTAAATCTCTAGTATCTTGCCAAGACTAGTGAGTCCAACTTTGCCTGACACCTAGGTTCATAACCTCTATTTTTACTTCTGCTCCACAAGAGAAGAAAATCAGATGTCTATGGCTGCTAATGTGGGGGTATCCTATTTTCACCAAAAAACATCATCGTGGTTCTCTTACTCTCTTCTTACTTCCCTGGGAAACATGAACAACTTCAGTCTCTTGACTTCATCTCTTTTCAGTTCACTAGAATCTTCCTTCTTAGGGAAGGTCCTTCTCAGGTAGATGATGTGATAGTGGCCTTGTTTTTAGCAAATGTTTTCACATATATTCAGTCATACGAATATCACAGTAGGATAGTGATAAATATTAAAAGGAACAGGGACATTCCTATGATGTCAAGCTATATTTTTTTTAAAGATTTTATTTATTTATTTGTCAGAGAAAGAGAGAGAGAGAGAGATCACAAGTAGGCAGAGAGGCAGGCAGAGACAGAGGGAGAAGCAGGTTCCCTGCGAGCAAGGAGCCTGATACGGGACTCGATCCCAGGACGCTGGGATCACGACCTGAGCCAAAGGCAGCCGCTTAACCAACTGAGCCACCCAGGCGTCCCTCAAGCTATATTATTAATGCCACTTCTCCAATGATAGTAATAATATACTAATTGTAATAACAGCTAATGTGTTGTCAGCATTTTCTGTGTGCCAACAATCCTCCTAGTTTGACACAGTGTGACTACAGGTGAGGTGAGTGGGGGGAAAAATCCTTTTTTTCAGGCATCAGGATATATTCAGCTCTATTCATGTTTTCTGTTTCTTTTTTCTTAATGAGAATTAATGTACATTCCCCCCGCCCAGACCTACCCTACTTTTCAGGATATTTTTATCAGGCTCACATTCCTCACCTTTCCAGTTTGCTGTTATTTAGACAATCTGACAGAGCGTATGTAAAGGAAATATTTGGATTTAACTTTTATTACATTGTAGATTTCGAGTCAGTTTTATGACAGTCATCCAGAACTCCAAGTCTATCGTATAATAGTCTTTCACAGGGAATACAAAATCCTGGTATTTTCCTCTCTGCTTGATGTATTGCACCTTGCTGAGCCATTTGAACATCCATTCCCACTGCTGAGCCCCCCTGCCCCACCCCCTGGCGCTACGAAATGTACCAACGGTGCTATTTCAGACGCATGGATATAGAATATTCTGGAACTCTGCCAAAACCCTTCTGCCTTTTGAGTTTTAAAGATGATTTTGATGTTAAATGTAGGACGTACTACAAGTACGTGGCCCTTTCTCAGTGCACCAATGAAATGTATCGTTCACATTTGACACTGTGAGGATGTGTGAGAGCAAAGAAAGAAGAGGTCTATAAAACCAAATGTTCTCCTTTCTTTTTACTATCTATATGGCCAAAACTAGATACTTAACATAGTGTTTGCCTGGTGATTCTTTTTTCTTACTATGTCTTAAATTCAAGATTTCCACAGAACATTCTCCTCTAATCGCTAAAATTTTGTTCTAGTAGAAAAGAATTTGTTCCAAGATTTTCTACATGTCGCTAAAATAGGACCATAGGACTTCTTTTTCAAAGAAGTTTCACAATTGTAGATAAAATGAACAGCCTTAATGTCACTCACCTTTATGTCACACTTAGACTTGGTGTGAGTGGCAAATGGAATTTCATAGGTGTAAAGTTCTGGCCCCTTCCATTCTGGAGAAACTCCTGGCAAGCTCACATGGGGAGGTGTTATGAAGAATTCTTTTCCCAAATGTTTTGCTAACATGAAGGGGAACCCAAAGAGATGCCACAGCCCACTGAGGGATTTCTATCTGTTCACATGTTAACTTCACTTACCCAAAAAACAAGAGTAATCATGGATGTGATCACTTCAAAAATCAAGGTGTCACACAAGTGCACAATCTAAAATTGAGGACGTAAGGTCAATTTTTTGTAACTTCACCCCAAAACTCAGCATTTCTCAATATAAAACTTAAGTGGTAGATCAAAATTTCTTTTCACATGTACATTTATTTATTTAATTAACATGTATTAAGAGCTTGCTTTGCGCTAAGTGCCACACACATTATGCTGGGGATGAAAGACGAGAAAGGTGAGATCCCCACCCTTTTAAAAATGTGTATTAAAATTAACTGGTTTTGACTCTTTTTGTCCAACAGACTATGAGCCAACTTGGGGGGTAGGAGCCATACTTTATTCACCTTTATAGCCCCAACCTGTAAGGCATTGTCAATAAATATCTGTTGAGTTACAAAATCAGGGATCCATATGAACAAAATATTCCCAGATAAAGACATGAGTTATGATAGAGGCGTGTTGTGAAAGCCAGAGGAGGAAACAATTTTCTCAGTTAATTAAGCCACCAAAATGTGTGAGAAAGAGCAATTTGAGTTCTATGCTCATGAAAATGCTTACCAAATGTTTTTGTGAAATTTGTTGGTATAAGAAGAGTTTCTCGTTTTAGTACTCTTAAATAGAAAAATAATTCCTGCAGCCTGTTCCAAAAAGAATCAGTCAGAATTCAAATCCATTTTCAAGGACTTAAAATTTATCATGGGATTCTATCATTTCAAACAGGAAACTGGCTTGGCAACCTGGAAAAAATTTACATTCTGTCTCGAATTCAGCCTAGCCTCCCAAACCTATCAATATCAATTTGTTGTTTTCCCTTCTTGTCAAAAGCAGATTTTCTCTCCCAGACAACTTTTCCTTGAAACCAATACCTTCTTAGTTCAAAGAAATCAGTTTGTCTCTGTGAGGTCATGAAAAAGCCCAGTGTAATGCAGTTTACTCACTTTTTATTATGATGAGTCAAACTTTAAAGTAATTTATGTTTTTAAGACAGAGACTCTACAGATCTTTGCACGTATTTAAACCAAAGGGTAAGTGCTTTCTGATTTCCATTTTTAATCAGTCACCTCTTAGGAAGATTTGAAAATTTTCAGAGTGAGAAAACAAAGTATAAGGGAAATAAAAGATTTAAGGAAACACTGACTTATGAAGCAATTTCAGTTTATACTTTTGCTAATTTTTTTGATAGTCTTAAATACCCTTTAAGGTATTAATTACATACTGGTGTAGCAATTTAACCTGTGTGGTTTTTTATCTCAAGCTAGAACTGGAAAGTGAAGTTTGCATTGGCAAGAGCTTCAGGATAACTGGCCTAAAAAATAGAATATATTCCATTTTGCCAAAATCCAAATAGTAGGGAAAAAGAGGAAAGTGATGGATTATGCATTGTGTTCTTGCTCCACATTGAAAGGGAAAATATTAAAATAAGTACAATATTTACTTTAAAAATAAATAAATAAATAAAAATTTTTTAGGAAAAAAATGATAGGCTAATAGTAAATTTCATTTTAAATCACTCGTGTGCCTCTTACACTCCTGAAGAATCAGCTAGCAACTTTTGCTCACAAAGAACAGCTCACGTGATCCTGACATTGATTCTAAGGCCCCGCCCACCCCGGAAGTGGACGGTCCTGACCGATACTTTTGTCTTCTGCACGTGGTATACTCAAACTGAGCTGGCTGTGCTCCGTCTTTTAGGTGATGCTCAGAACTGCACGTGAACTTGGAGATGTGCTGCCATAGCGTTTCGTAAAAACAAGGCAAGAGCATAGGCTTTTTCTAGCGCTCTTCCTGGTGTTGCCGTTCCAAGGCTGTTTGGCCTGCAGCATTAGAGACAGTCCGTATTTTTCATTCTGAAGTTGTGGCCAATGGCCAACATTCCCATACGTGCCCTTTGACTGCTTTACTCCTAAAGGCATTGCGTGTGCAAACTCATTTTGGAACAATATGTGGCTTTCCTGCTCGTTTGCACAAAACTTCTGGGAACTTCCTGTTATCCATCTTCATGAGCTGGACTTTCCACTTCCTAGATACATAAGGGATTTCCCAAACTGTTCATGGATCAAATGGCCCTGGTCAGGGATGATTCCCAATGAGCATAACTCTTGTACTGTCCCCCTTGGGATATCCCAACAATTCCCTACTCCTTGTTTCCTTTGTTAACGCCACTTCTTTTATCACACACACACGCATACACACACACACACACACACAAATAGAGACCCTGATCCCAAGATGACCTTAAGTAATGGCTTTTGGTATGGAATCTTATCGAAGGCCTTTAGAAAATCTTTCTCCCCACCCCCCACCCCCACCTTTCTTCATCCTGTTAGGTCTACTGAAGATGTTCTTTAAAAAGACCCACATGTATTTAAGTCCTGGTTGTCAACCTTTTGCATTGTGGAGTCATTCGTCTCCACTCACTCCCTAAATTCCTTCAAGGTTTATCCCGGGCTGAGCAAGGTCTAAACTCACCCAGCAGTGGTGTGCTTCCCGAGATCTGCATTCCTGCATACCCCCTGAATCCTTCTTAGTGACAAGGGTCACCTTTGCAATCTGGCACGCTGGCTTGCATAACAATACATTCCAGTGGCCTAATTTCACCCTTGAGTTCCTGCAAAACTCTCATTGAGCTGCCCTCCGCTTGGTGATTTATCTAGATTTATTATGTCAATTTGGCAGAATAGCTCTGATACAACCACTCCTGGATGTAATAGCATTAATCTTGCATTTCCAAGAACAATACAGAACTGGCGATCTCCCTGTGATCTTCTTCATTAAAAGCTAAGGTTTAAGAATTCATTTGTGAGCTATCATCATTTCAACCTATGGAGAACTCTCTGTGCCAGCATTATCTGTGCTCCATCCTCTTTCGTGAGTTAAATTGTTCTCTCCGATTCCTTGAAAGAAACTTGTATTGCTCTTAAAGTCTCACATATAATGTTCAATTTCTCTGAGTCATGAAGACTACTTTATCACTTCATTGCTCCTCTTCTTCCACACTTGGTAGATTTCCCTGTTCTCACAATTTGAACCATGTTTCAGCCAAGGAAAGGGAACTAATAATTTCCTAAAATAAAATTTTTGATACTTCTGGTTATCCATGCAGTTGGGAATACAGTACACATGGAATAATTCTGAATGAGGCTTTTTTTTACAAAATCATTGCATTTTTCTTACAGCTACCTGCTCTAAAATTAGCAAACAACTAAGTGAGTAGTCATTCCAAATTCTAGGGGCACCTGTTCTAATGATTAGTAATCATTAATTAACATAATAAATATATTGTTCATTAATTTTGGTGAAGACTAAGTGGAAGGCGCTAGGAATTCAACAAATTGAGAAGATATGGTCTCTGTCCCCAAGGATGTCACAGTGTGGGGTCACATTACATGCAGACATGTAAATCAACAAATTAAGTTCACTCAGTGAGATAGGTGCCAAATAGTAGGTGAAAGTGGAAAGAGAGTATTTGCCTGCACATTTCAGAGCGAGGTGAGTGATGATACTGAGCTGAGTCTTGATGAATAGGTAGGAGAGAGGGTCCTGGGTAAAGGTGGTAGGAAGGGCAGGGGCATTAAATGTGGGACTGGGGAGCGGAGTTTAACAGAAATGGTAGCAGGTGAGACTGGAGAGCACAGGTGAAGCCCTAACCATATCCTGTAGGCAAACAGCCAATCAGAGATTTAAATAATGAAATAATATAGTTGAATCTGTGATGTGAGTGTGCAAGCAGAGAGGTCATTTAAGAAGTAACGACAGTGTTCACACAAGAGCTGGTGAGGCAATGGCAGTTCAAATGGAAAGCAGGGAATAGTTCTAACATACAGGTTGGAGGTATCGTTAAATGTCGTTAAATGTCCCTCAAACATTTATTCAGGTGGTGGGGAATTAAAGAAGAGAACGAACTCAAGGGTAACCCCTTCCTGGGGTTCATTTTTGGGTAACTAGGTACATGGTAAGTCTGATAACCAGAAGCAGGTTAGTAGTGGGTTGGTCTGAGTATGATGGGAACGCTTTGTGAAGAGCATGAGTTCTACTTTGAACATACTTGGTTTGACATGAGGTATCCAAGGGAAGATTATTTCTCATAAGTAAGTATATAGATCTGGTGCTTAGGCTTAGAAAGATAAATGGGAGAGTCACTGGATAGGGCTCAGTCAGTTTTACATTCTGACTGGCTGTATTTGAGGTCCTATGCTGAGTATGACAGCAACAAGGATGAATGACAAATGATCTGTCTCTGGAGTCCAGTAATGAACAAAGACACAATTATTTATTATATCTTGTTCTCCTAATGTGTCATAAATATGGACCTTCATATAAATGATTTATTCTATATACTAAACCCTTATCAATACTGACTTTTCTTACCTTTCAGCCCCATTATTATTTTGAATAACTCCTTTTGATCGTTCTTAAGAATAGCAACTATGAAAGAAATGAATTACTAATGGGATACACTTTCTAATTCCAAGGACACAAGAAAAAACAGTTTATCCTAGCTGGAAAATCATGTACCTGAAATATTACACTCGTTACGGTGTGCCCTTTATATCCCATTATATCACATTTTGTGAAGGACAAGTTAGTTATACTTCCTGAATCAATGAAGATTTGGCTGATCTGGTGTCATTTAGGTTGAAGGAGCTCTAACAGAGCTCTTCCTTTTTTTGCCCCTTTAAAATATCAGTTCTCTTTGAAAAGTAAATGTATCACATACACACAGTCAGCTTGTGGGTCGGAAATGACGGGTGAAAAAAACTGTGATGGAAAATTCCCCATAGTTACTCTAACAAAATTCAGGAATTCTCTGACCAAAAAAAATTTCTTTCTGAAACCTTGCTTAAATAAGTTATAGAGACTGTGGAATCATCATGCATAAAATTATTTTATGAAACCCAGGGTGAAAATCATGTTCTGTAATTGTAATCTGTAGCTAAATAGTACATATCCCTCTAAATGCCAGTTTATGCTCTGAACAAGTGACATACACAATAACTTGAAGGTTCTGCTTTCTTGAAAAAAGGAAATACTGAATAGACAGCTTTTCAGAAATTTGTGTTGAATTGTATTCATGGTCTTTTCTAAAATGGATATGTTCACATAATGTATGCAGTTACAGTATCCTATGATTTCTACAGAACAGAAAATGTCAGATCTCATTACTGAAAGTTCTCCAAATGACGTCTTTTTTTTTCCCCCTCTTATCATTAAACAGGGAAGGCCATGGTAAAATTTCAGTATTTGCTGTCAAAATGGCTTTAGCCACGTTGTGTGGAGGGAAGATCATGGACAAATTAAGATGTAAGTTATTCTTGGTGTCTCTCTCTGCTCACCCCTCCCGTGTACTCCCGTGTCCTGCTGCCCATTTTACTTTCCTCATTCTATGAGAGTTGTTTGAAATATAATCTTCATGGATCTTTGGATTTTATCACAGAAATATTTTCATATTAGGTAAATGTTAATGATATGAATGTTTTCCTTCTACTTATGGATTATTATTAGCTATAGCCTGTTGAGTATCACCAACTAGACTTCTTATAATATTAAAGTAAGATGTATATCCTTTCAAGTTCATTGCTCTATACTGCCGGGGCATAAGCATAAGAATTGCGTAGAAACACTACAGACTGAGAATTAACTGGATTCCAATAAAAATGTGATAGCTAAGGTGCATTGGGTGATTGTGGCCCCTTTTATATACGTTTTGTCACCAAATGTGGTAGTTCTTTAACCAAGAAAACATGAAAGTTTTGTTTGTTTTAAGTAAAGAAGCTGAGACTCAGAGAGGTAGAATAAAGTAAGTCATATAGCTAAGGTGGTACCAGAACCTGACTTTTTTCTCTACACCAGTGGTTCTGAAATTTTGGTGTGTATGTATATAGAATCATCCAGAGGACTTTTGAAATCATAGATTTCTGGATTTTTGTCTTTTGTTTCAGAAGACCTAGCGTGAGAGTAGGGGGCAAGAATTTTCATTTTCAACTGTTTTTAAATGATGTATATGCTGCTATTTAAAAGAAAAATTTCCATTTACCCCTTTCCCTTACCTTAAATGTGGTGAGTTCGGGCTATAAGGCTGTGTGGGGAAGAGCACTGTCGTGAGAATCAGGAACCCAGATTGCAAGCCCAGCTGAGTGACTAATTCGCTGAGTTACCCTATGGAAGTTACTCTACTTCCTTAGTCTTTCCTTTCCATCTTTATCCCAAATTTGGGGATTTTGTTAGATACCCGGAGGGTCCCTCCCAGCTCTACTCATCTGTAACTCTCAGGCTCCAGGCACTTTTCTCACCTGCTGCCTGTCAGCTTCGGAGTGTGATCTCTTTCGCAAAGAGGGGGAAAAGAAACAAAGATACAGGGGGAGGGGGACAAAAAAAAAAAAAAAACATCTTTGTTCCTCTGGAATTTCCCCAGACATACTCCAAAACAGAGTTATGTCCCTGGACGGGTAGATGAGTGGAAGGCACACGGAAACCCTACAAGCATACATCCCCCCTCACTTCGGAAGCCTCCTTCCACAGACCATCCAAATGCATTTCAGATTCAGAGAAGCCCAAGCAGGCTTTATAAGGGAGGGTTTAGTTTCTCTTTAGTTAGCCTGAAAGCTATTTTTAAAATTAAAAACTATCTGCCCGAGTGCTTGAGTGAGGATAATAACTAAATGAGAAGGTGGTGGGACCAATGTCCTTGTTTAAAACATAGCTTCGGAGTAATCCATGAGGCATTTCCTCTAGGTTTAGGCTGGGAGGAGAAAGTTGAGCAAAACAAAGCAGGGCAGAGGAGGAAACTCTGCAGGGCCTTGTGTGCTGACCTCGTGTCACAGTTGGCCACTTATGCTGAGGGCATTAGATACATGCCTTGTTTTTAAGTCTTGAGAATCATTTCCAAATACTTACTCAATGTTGCACTAATAGGGACTGGATAAAAGGATTCCATATTAAAACAAGTTTCAGGAAGACCAAGAGAACCAGTTTTCTGACCTTCCGGGGGGTCCTTGAAGCCTTTCATGAACCAGGATAATTCCGTGCCATCAAGGATCACAGTGCTTTCCATCTTTCCATTCAGGCTTCATTGGTATCAGATTTTCTCTCTCTCCTGGGAGAAGGGGTCTGGCAATCTCGGGAGTCACATCTCACTCCAGAGGCCCCCAGCCAGTAAGTGTCATTGCCCAAGACTGCATCAGTCACTGGTAACAAGAAAGGAATGCCCATCATAGTCATGGAGGAACCCGCTCCCACCTGCTGGGCTGGGAAATGGCACACTGCTTTCCCTTCTTAGCCCAGGAAGAATTTGGGGGCCCGTAAAGACCAAGGGAATGGTTGTTAGGTCAGCACGGAACCGTGTCTGCAGAGTTAGAAAGCTCAAGATAACTAAGGTTCTGAGCAGAACTTTACCATCAGTCAAAACCCTGGCAGATCTTTTGCATGTCCAGGAATTCAGAACCAACAAGGTCACCCCTAGGGTGTTTTCTCTTCACCCCACCCTCGATGAGCAAAGCATGCTTGCTACCTGGTAGCCAAAGTAAACCCTCATCAGTGCGGTGAAAGAAGTTGACCAACGCATGAGTCTCACTGGAAGTAGACTGTGTTCTTCAGTCTGCAGAAATCAGTTTCAGTGTCACAAATTCTAAAGAGCGCCAAAAACAGATCACGTGATCATGAGAGCTATGACATTGCCCTCTCACAGTGGAATGGATCCGAATCACAGCTTAATGTAGCCCCAGCTGCCCTGCTGAGGAGTCACTCTTTGTTTACTGAATCCCAAGAAGGTGGTTTTCGTGGTTTCCTGGTAAGTCGTTTGGGAGCAATTTGACAAACACAATTTAACTGAAAGCACTTTGGTTGGAAGAACTTCTCCAAAATGTTAGTTAGTCAAAAATAAATATATTCAGTCACCAATATTTCTGGCTTCAGTGATAATTATTAGCTGAATACACAAATATGGGCCAATCTGCCCACAGACAACAGAGGCTGACTCTTGAGGAGTGGGATTGTGAGGGTTTTCTCTGGTCTTCTTTTGCTGGCTGCTCTTGCTGATAAAACAGGCAAAGTCATGATTTTCCACATTGCTTTTGTACTAAGAAAAAGTAAAATGAAGGGATATGGAATTTCTCAGTGTTTGAGGGTTTTGTTTTCCCTTCTCTCAGTTCTAATTCACTTTAAGCCAATATGCCAGCTGTGCTCTTTTGGCAATTTTTCTGTTTTCATGCATAAGGATGAGAGGTATTTAGTTTGTTCCAAATACCCCCTTCATGTGGGAGAGGGCAGGGCAAGAGTCACTGCTGAAAATAAATTAAGAACTTTAGAAGGCAAAAAGTGGAAGATAGAAGATATTAAACTAAATTTTTCCAACTGCTTTAAAATGAATGAAAAGGGACAACAACTCCATGTTGCACCACAATTTCCAGCCCTCAGGGCCGCCAGGAACCAATATGCAGGCTCTTCATGACTGTAACCACAGCAGCCTCAAGTGTGAGGCTGCCCCCGCAGTCAGAGGACACGGCGACCTAAACAGAGACTGACCTAATCAAACACCGTGTTTGTGTCAAATCGTTCTTGGTCCGCTTATAAGCTGTTGCTGTAATGAGTTGGGACACCTGTTTATAATTCTTCCCTGGGGCTCCCAGACAGTCCTAAGGATCCTAAAAAATTTTGAAAACAGTGCTGCTGGCCTGGAATGTCACATGCTGTGCTAAAACGTTTGGGGAAGGCTGGTTGACAAGAATAGCCTTGTGGCCAACACCAGAGATTTGTTGGGTTTCCATAACTGAACTGGTTGTTCTGTCTCCACACCTACCCCCCGGGGTAATATTTCTAACTCACAGGCCTCCCTTAAATCTTTAGCATCTCCCAAAACATCTTCTGGACCCCATCTAAGCGCCTTAGTAGAGGCCTAAAGCTCTTCAGATCTCTACCTCGTCTGCCACCATGCCCTCGTGGGCACCCAGGGCCCCTGGAACAATAAACTCCTTGAAGAGCCTTGAGTGCATCATGCTTGAGCGTTCCCGTGCACACACCCTGATTCTGTGTCTTAAAGCCTGACTAGCCCCTAACTGTCCTTTACGCTTGGCCTAGAAGTCCCCTCTGTCACCTAGGAAGACCTAGAAGTCACTTCGGTAAGGAAATCTTCCCTCACTCTGGAAGCCCTCTGTTCACGCTCCTGCTGCAGCCTGTGCACGCTCCTGTTCCAGTAGTCACACCACCGCGGAGGACTTACAATGTCATAGGACGCAGTCTGTAAGCGCGTCTCTGTACCCTCAAGGGACTGGTACCGCCCAGAGGTCAAGAACTATGTCCTATTACTGATCAATTCACAAAACTGGAATATGACCAAGAGGTCAGATAATATTAGATAAGATCGATGTATCAATGTTAAATATACCAAAGTGGTTAACTACCCTGAAACCCAGGGTAAACAAGCTATGGCCTGTGAGCAGAGACTAACTTCCACATTCTGAAGGTTGTATGAAGTACAAAGATGAGTGTGGACAGAGACCATATGTGGGCCACAAAACCCAAAATACCATTATCGGGCCCTTTACAGAAAAAAGTTTGCTGCCCCTAGCTGTAATCTCATCAGAGGATATACGCTTACTCTTAGGGAAGACACACTGGCTGCGTTCAGAGGTTAAGGCCATGATATATGCAAATTAGTCTCAATTCAGAAAAAAAATTGTATGTTTGCCCCACATATATACACACAGGCAGACATAGACAGATGATAGATAGATAGATAGATATTTAGATAGATGATAGATAGATAGAATGATAAAGTAAATAGAATAAAGGGTTCATAGATGAATCTGGATAAAGATTATGTGTGAGTGTTCTTTGGAGTACTCTTATTCCTGCAATTACTTTGTTAAGTTTGATGTTATTTTCAAATAAAATTTTGTTTTAATTCCTTTAAAAAAATAAGTAAAAAAGAACTATGTCCTGGATTTTTCTGTGTAGTCATTGCTTAGCACAGTTTTACACATTTTGTATGTGTTAAGTTAATTTAAAATGAATGAATCAGTGAATATAAATTCTTCTAAAGTATCTCTCTTTGTATGGTGCCATCGGAAATACAGAGGTGATTTAGAGTATGATTGGTAACATTACAGAGCAATCCCATGGGGGAGGCAAAGCCTAAGCGTCTAAAGTAAATAACAGAAAAAAATGTGACATGAAATTAGTAGTAAAAACAGCTCACATTTCTGTACTGTGTACTAAGTGTCAAGCACTAGTCTGTGTCCTTTATATCCATATGCTTTTTGTCTGTTGACTAATTTAATCTTTGAAATACCTTCTATTTTATTACGTACACATATATTACATATTATTAGCATATTACATATGTGTATATGTATATTGTCATAGCCATATGTGCATATATATGTTGTTATATAACATGAGAGCCCAGAACTAAGGTGCAAACATCATTTTGATCGCTTCCTCAGAGTCCCTCATTTCTTTTGAAAAACCAGAGTGGCCATTAACAGCCCCTTCCCTTTGATCCCAGTGACCTAGCCCTAGTTTGGCTCTTGCTTTGCAAAGCTTCATCAACACAGACAAGTTTAATATGAGCTTCAAGTTTGTGAAAGTACCAAACTTGGTAGAAGCAGTTGGTACTCCTTCAGCTTTTGCTCTAGTTACAGCTGTTGTCTAAATTCTTTCCGTGGGAGATTTGAAAGACCTAGGCTACTTTTCAAAATGTGTCCTGGCTTAGAAAATTCCTGGCTTGAAGAGCATCAGGATGACCCAATTATAGTTGACCAGCCTACCTAAAAACACACGAGATGGCAGCTCTGATAAGAAAGTTCATTTCCTTTACCTGGGTTTCCTTTTTTCCGTTTTTATTGGAATTCTTGCATTTCTATATATGTGGGATTACATAAGAGTTTTTTTGCTGTTAGCAACTTTTTTCTTATTTTTTTTGACCACTTATAATGAATTCATAAGAGATAAAGAGATAAACGTAAGAGATAAAATTGTGAAGGTGGATGAGAACAACATTAACTTTGTAGCTTAGGTAAAATTTCTTTAGCCTCATAATTGATAAACAATTCGAAACACAGTAGAAATTCTTTATAAATGGAGTATTTGAAGGCAATGAGAGTCAGTTCACATCCTCAAAACATAATCTAGGTAAAGCCTGTAATAGGCTTACCATCTGACTGCAGTGTAAAAACCATGTCCCCGATTGCATTTTGACCTTGAGACATTAAGCCCAAAATGAACAGAGGCAACACATTGAATTTACAACAGTTTATCCCAACAGCTGTGCTGGCCTAGTTACAATCTAGCCTGGTGACAAACTATGATAGCATTTGCTTTCATTCCCGTAGTGACTTCCACAGAGGAATTATAAAGTACCTTGAGAAATTATGCCATTAATATTCACTAAGTGCCCATAGTGGCAGAAACTGAAGGACAGGGGTTCAATGAAGACACAGACTCTGCCCAGGACTCCGACTTTACCTCATTGATCTTCCCCAAGGCCAGGCTCCCCCTTGACTATGTGAGTCAAAAGACTCTTCCCTGTAAACCTGGAACACCATGATTTATAGAAAGTTTTCTGCTTCTTTGGGAAGTTAATCAGGTGATTTCATTACATCCTTATCCCCATTGTGTCTTTCATTTTTCAATATCTTAAAACAAAACTCAAAGGTCTCAGTGGTGATATAGATGAGTAAATAGCTAGCTAGCTAGATACATACACACCCTAATGTTACGGCAAATGTTTTTTGTGTGTTTCAGTGAGATCGGCATATCCCTCACATATTTAAAAATTCCATCCATTGAGTGATGTCTGAGCTTATAACTGACCTCAAAATAAAAATGGGATGCTGTCTTATCAAAATATGCTAATTTTACCCAAATTAATGCTATGTTTCAGAATCAGCAACAAAAAGACACCAAAGGCAACACTATGCCAGTAATATTTCAGCATAACAATTAACTTCTGTGTTACTCTTTCATAAAAAATTACTTATTCTGCTACAGTTTTTGTTATTTGCAGCAGATACGTCTCACTGAAACGGTGGAGGATATATTCATGGGATGAGTAAATATCTTTCCTTTTCCTTCCATCAGATATTTTCTCCATGATTTCTGACTCCAGCGGGGTGATGGTTTATGGACGATATGATCAATTCCTCCGGGAAGTTCTCAAACTACCCACAGCCGTTTTTGAAGGCCCTTCATTTGGTTACACAGAGCAGTCAGCAAGGTCCTGTTTCTCTCAACAGGTAGGAAAAAAGGAAATGTCTCTTAGGTTGTCCTTCGGTATGTTACATCAAGTCGCCACTTAAACTCCTCTTCATGAAAACCTGTAGTATCTCCCAGCCTCTGACAAATGACCTCCGAGCCAGTAACTCAAATCAGCTTACCTAGAAAATAATAATTGGTGGTACTTCCTGACCATGAGCCAGGTACCATGCTAAGCTCTTTTCTTGCATTATCTAATTTAATCCTTGCAATGAACTTCCACCCTTGGTATTATTGCAGTCATTATCACTGCCCTATCAAAAGAGCTGAACTGTCACTCAGCCTCACATGAAACACAAGTCTGAGCCAGTGCCAAGTTTCACCAATGTGCAGCAAAGGAAGCAAGAAAGGAATCATATAGCGTATGCCAAATGTATGACAAACACAGCTGGCTAAGTTCCCCCTGACGTGATACATTAGGGGTTCAGAGTGACATATTTTAAGTGGGGTGGTACAAGTTGGCCCAGAGAAGCTATTGAGTTCTTGGGGCTTTCCATGTTTGCATCTGCCCAGTCACGTACAAAGTCTCCATGTCCAGCACCATTCTCCAGCACAGCTCAGTGATAATTTACAAACCCAGAAATTGAAGGTTTTGCTCGAAATTTTTAAAAAATTCATACTAACCAAGAATATCCTCTAAAAGGATCCCTTACTTAAGAAATCAGTGCATAGGAGCCCCTGAAAAGCTGCATTTAACTGCCCACCTAGTAACTTCATCAGTCTGTTTCCTTGTGACCTATGAGGTCGAAGTGCCTTAGACATCCCTATGGGCCATGGATTGTTGTAGAATCATAATGGTATCCATACAACTAATAAGAGATGGGACGGTTGGAGATACTCCATGTTGTCTCATCCAGAAAGCCTTTCTGACCCCTCCCACTCCCCCAGCCCCTGGCTGGTTTAGGTCCCTCATCTCTGTCCCCAGCCAAAGCACACTCCTCTTTATACTTGTCCTTCGAGCTGGTCACGTCAGAATGGTTCCATTCACCTTGGCCTCCTTCCAGACAACTTCCTCAACCCGCAGTTCTCATCAGTCCTCAATCCCTGGTGTCTTCCCCTTCTAAATGTCTCTCTGATCTCTTTCCTCATCCTCATCTGTTGCCTGGCCTATTGTGTTAACCTCCATGCTGGTCTCCCTACCTCTGGGTTTGTTGTACATTTGTACAATTGTTGATGGTTTTCTTCGCTGTGCAAAAGCTTTTTATTTTGGTGTAGTCCCAGTAGTTTGTTTTTGCTTTTGACTCTCTTGATGACTATCTTTCTGTTTTCCTAGGACCTACATGTTCAATAAGAATTATATATATGATGTTATTGCCGCTCAAAAGTCCTTTTGAAATATCTTGTAGACTGTCCTATTATATAAATTTTTATATATCCTCAACGATGAGAAATTTATATATGTCAAAATCGTAATAACATTTTTGGGAATTGTCAGAAGTGATTTTTAGCCAGTATGATGAATGATCAAAATGGAGAAGATCATTTGAAGTATAAAAAGAGGCAACATTGTGAGTGAATGACAAGGATTAGTGTTAACATAGGTGCCTTGAAAAGATACTAGAACTCTTCACTACCGATTTCTTGTCTAAAGATATGAAACTATTCTCTGGCTGTCTATTCTGTTCCATTGATCTGTTTTTGTGCCAGTACAATACTGTTTTGATTACTACAATTTGTAGTATATCTTGAAATCTAGAATCCAGCTTTGTTTTTTTGTTTTTTGTTGTTGTTTTTTTTTTCCCCCCAAAATTGCTTTGGTTATTTGGGCTCTTTTGTGGAGAACAAACAGATGGATACCGGGGGGAGTTGATGAGGGGATGGGGATTAAGAGTGCACCCATCTCGGGGCACCTGGGTGGCTCAGCGGGTTGAGCCGCTGCCTTCGGCTCAGGTCATGATCTCAGGGTCCTGGGATCGAGCCCCGCATCGGGCTCTCTGCTCAGCGGGGAGCCTGCTTCTTCCTCTCTCTCTCTGCCTGCTTCTCTGCCCACTTGTGATCTCTGTCTGTCAAATGAATAAATAAAATCTTTAAAAAAAAAAAAAGAGTGCACCCATCTCGATGAGCACTGAGTAATGTATAGAATTGTTGAATCACTATACTGTACACCTGAAACTAATATAGCACTGTAGGTTAACTATACAGGAGTTAAAATAGAAATTTAAAAACAAAAAGAAAAAAAAACTACCCCATCCACCTGATACTATAATTCAAAATTTCCAAAATAGTGATTTTTGCGTATAAACATGTCTTTTGTTATCATTCATCCTATTATACTATCTTGTACTCCTATAACTTCTTATTTTTTGTCATTTTGAAAGAAACTTATAATACATTCCTTTTCTGCATTGGAAAGGACCAGGATAGTGAGAACAGATGCTGACTGAATTAAGAGGAAAGATCTATAAAGAGAAAAAGGATTTTCAAAAATATAGATGGTTCTCTCCTCACAGCGAAGGATCACTCCCTCCTAACAGGACTCCCTGCTGATCTTGTATCGCAGAACCATTCATATTAACCATGAAGTATGTAGGACTTAGGGGAGTGGAGGGAGTTTGAAAGGGACATTGTTCTACAGATGGGGAAGACCACCTGCTCTGGGAATTGTGGCACGTGCTATGACCCACAGTTGGGTCAAATTTTACAGAGCAAGTCTACCCTTCATCTTTCCTCATCACTTTGATATGTCCCTCATACACAAAAGCACCCCTCCCAGAACTGTTGCTCTCCTTCTGGCAATATGGACTCAGCCTCAACGGAGATAACCCAGTCCTACATGTGCGGAAGTGTCAAAAGAAACCAAAGGGTTTAAGTTCAGAACTGGTTCTCCAGCTATCAGAATATATTCTGTTTCTTGATATGTTAGAGGTTCATTGAATGTATTGTGTCTTTCATCTCAAGTGGTTCTAAATTTTTGTGGGTTTTTTGATGCAGAAAAAAGTCACCTTAAATGGGTTCTTGGACACTCTCATGTCCGACCCTCCCCCCCAGTGTCTGGTCTGGCTGCCCCTTCTGCATCGTCTGGCGAATGTGGAAAATGGTGAGTAGTTACTCCTGAGCTATGGCAGTTTTTAGAATTAGCAGGCTGTCAAGTCTACAGTTATTAAACAAAGGTTGTTCAGTAATTCTTGAGTTTTGAAAGAAACTTTCTCCTTGATCAGTAAGGCCTTCGAGGTCCCCTGCAAAATTAGGACTGTCGATTCCATACGCTTATTAAATCTCACCATGTGTCTCTCAGTTACAAGTCACGTGGGGCTGTAGTCTTGCTGTAGCAGGAGAAGAATCTCCATAATGAATATGACATTTTCCAGGTTTATTTTTAGGTCTGAAATTCCAATATTGGTGTACATGGCATTGACCATTCCTAGGCACTCGGCCAAGAATAGGCGGAGGAGATAGAGGGAAAAATTAGATTATGGTACCTTGCTAATCTTCAGTCATATGTTCTGAATGGAGCTTTCAATGATTGTGGTTACATAAAGAGTAGCTTGACCAAAGGCAAAAATTGTTGCTGTTTAATATCTTTAGCTCATCACGTGTAGACAATTACTTGGATTTGGTTATTTGTTAGCCTCAAATCTCAAGTATTTTACCTTGCCTGCTTTATAATTCCAATGTCTGTAACAGAGAGATCAGTGTCCCTCAAACTATCTGAATTAGAAGTGTATTCACATCATTTACACATCTCTTTGGGCTCTGTCCAACTGTCTCTCAGGAAAGAAAGAAAAAATTGTTAAATGGAGGTAATGTCAGTCATGAAAGAAGACCATCAGCCACTCCATTTTTTTTAACTAAATAATTCAGTTCTCTTATCCAGTTTTCATACTCTCCCTCATTTCCCTTTCTTTTTTCTCCCCGTTTTCCACTTCTCTAACATTTGCTCTCCACCCAGTGGACAGTCAGTTGTGTTCATCTGTTGTGCCTCTGAGTCTTCTAGGGAGCTCTGCTGGTCTCCTGGAGACAGGGAGCAGTTTGGGGGAAAGACGAGTCAGTTTAGGTAATTTATATTCTCATAGTGTAAGAGCTAGAAATGAAGAGAGAAATTTGTGGTTAAAAGAAGACCTATTCTCCATCCCCTTTCATTTCCTCCACCTCCACACACATGCGTGAAAAGGGTGGTGAGAGTCCAGGAATAAACATAATTCTCCTCTCAGCCAGAAATGACTAGCCTCTGAAATCAAGGCACACAGCAGAAAAACACAGTCCCTGTTTGGCTGCATTTTTCCTTATTCTGGCTCAGACTTTTATTTTCTCATTTTTTTTTTCTCCATTTCTTTCCCCCGTAGTCTTCCATCCGGTTGAATGTTCCTACTGCCACAGTGAGAGTATGATGGGATTCCGCTACCGATGCCAACAGTGTCACAATTACCAGCTCTGTCAGGACTGCTTCTGGAGGGGACATGCTGGCGGTTCCCATAGCAACCAGCACCAAATGAAAGAGTACACCTCATGGGTAAGGCAAGGTCCAGGCAACACTTACCCTCGTATGTGTGAGCGTCACTCAGAATGCAAGGGACCAGCAAAAATGGTGGGACAATCAAGAGGCAAATCTAACTTCTGCTCTAGCACGCCTTCCTTCCCCTCTCCCTCCACCCCACCCCCACCTTACTGGGCCATCTTCATTGCGGCATCTGAAGCCAGTGTCGCATTCTAGGACTTACAGTTTAGGAAGACTCACACTCTGTTACTTCTTGGGACGCAGACAGCTCAGTACTGGCTTAGATAACAACCGAACTAGCAACTTTGGGACATAATCTCGTTTTCACAGTAAGTTAAGGTTCTCTCCGAGTTTTGTTTTGTTTTGGGTGTGAGAATTTCTTAAAAATTATCATTAGTTCCTTGGCTCTCAGATACTGGAGCTCCGTTAAGTGCATGGCTAGAACTCGTAAAAGGAAAGATGTGTGAGCCTGTGGGCTCCAAGTGCTGTTCAGTTTCCTTTTTTGGAGGCAGGGAGGTAGTCTCTATGAGCAGATCATCCTTGCGTAAACTGTAAGTGACCGGCTTGCCAGAGGTGACCTGTGAGAGTCTGTCCACGTGATGCACGTGTGGGAGGAATCCAACTGGGTGAGCTCGGGGTTCAAGCGGTTTAGTTTGCTGATCTAGGTCTCAGTCGCTCAAAGATCAGGTCCCCTGAGGTTGTTCCTGTGCTTCTGTGAAAGTACTGCCCTATGTATGGATTGGGGTTTGTGGGCTGTACCATCAAACCTGCCAACCGCTCTTGGAGTAGTTCTTACACAAGAAAATGCAAACTTTTTACTAAGAGTTTTTTCCTAGATTTTATGCATTTCAATTAACACATACCCTTTACTTAAAGAGTAAGTTATTCTTTTTTTTTTAAAGGGTCTTCAGAAAATGCATTTATTTTATTTATAAATAATTATAATTTATTTTATTATGTATTTAAATATATAATATATTTATTTATTTATTTATAAAATAAATTTTATTTATTTATTTGTCAGAGAGAGAGGGAGGGAGAGAGAGAGCACAAGCAGGGGGAGCAGCAAAGAGAGAGAGAGAAGCAGACTCCCCACTGAGCAGATATCCTGATGCAGGACTCGATCCTAGGACCCTGGGATCATGACTTGAGCCAAAGGCAGACACTTAACACCCAGGTGTTCCCAGAAAATGCATTTTAAATCAGAACGTTCTTTCTAGGAATGATTATTGGGAGCCAGCATTCAGTGTAAATATTTTAATTTTTCAGCATCGTTCAGACTCTGAATTTGAGTACCAGTTTTTCACTAAGGTGTTGTATACTGAGGGCTTTGGGCCAGAGCAGATGCCTCCTGTCACTGGTGGTTATGTCACATGCTGAGCATGGATATACCAGCACAGATCATGAAACACTGGTTAGTACAGAAGATAGGAGAAAACGTTTTCTATTTTCTTATGGTCGATATATTACCAATTTTCAAACTTGTTCTATCTCACATTCTGGAGGGTTAGTGTTTGAAGACTAAGCATTTTTAATGATTGTTTTATGTCAATGCTAAAGCCAGTTTAGGCGCCTCTTTCTTAGAGATTGTGGACTCAAAATTATATGGTTATATGGCAGGACAACGTCTTTACAAGTAGGATCAGATCCGTCAAGGGGATAAAGAGGCTGCAGTGTTTTTGGTGGTGAAAAGCCGTTGCAGTGGCTGTGTTTTAGGTATTCTAAGAATTATATGTCCTAACAAAAACCAAAGAGGAACTTCTTGAACAATGCTTCTATCACTTAAGCTTTTAGATCATGAGGACAAAAGTCGCTTCATTGTATTGCCAATTATGGGCTCTCTCCATAAAAGCAAGTGACAAAATGGTAAGTGACTTCTCGTGGAAAGGAAAAGCGCTGTAAAGATTTATTATATGAGGTAGATTATTTTTGATAGAAGTGGCTGTGAAATTTTAAGATCTACATCCCACTCGTCTAAATGAAAAAGAGATAACATGATGCTCTGGAAAGAACATGAATTTTAAACTCCAAAATCCCTGATTGAAGTTTCCCTTTCACTTTTAACTGGATGGATCCAGCCATGCCCAATACATCTTGCACCCGGATGCCTGTGAAACCTTCTGCTCACCTTCTTACTTCCACTCCTGTCTCCTCCCAGATCGTTTTCTTCTCTTAAGCAGGAGTAATCCTTCTAGAATCACATCTGCTCCTGTCACCTCTATAGTATAAAGTCTTCATTGTCTCGCTCTGCGTTTGAGATAAAGACCATGGTCCTTGATGTGGCAGTGCAGGACTTCAAGGGTCTGTCTTCTACTTTCCTCTCCAGAATGGGGTTTCTTCTTCCTCCATCTGGAATGACCTTCCCAGTCCCCTGAGTTACTATCAGAAGGACTCCTGCTGGTCCTTTCAGTCCCAGCTCAGATGTCCCATGCACAATGATTGCTTCCACTCATCACAGCATTTGCTGACACAAAACAGCAGGAGGCAGGTACTCTGGTGGATTGTCCCAGAACTTTAGTTTCAGCACAGAGCAAATTCCCTTAGAGTAGTAGGTAGTTGAAGATTTCATGGATAAATCAATGAAGAAATGAATGAGTGAATGAATGAATATCTATTATGAAAACAAATCATCTCTGAGAATGTAACATCAATGTTAGTTCTTATCACTTCTACCTTTCTTCTTCTTTCCAGAAATCCCCTGCTAAGAAGCTAACTAATGCATTAAGCAAGTCTCTGAGCTGCGCTTCCAGCCGTGAGCCCTTGCACCCCATGTTCCCTGACCAGCCTGAGAAGCCACTCAACTTGGCCCACATTGTGTGAGTATCTCTGCCTTCCAGAGGAAGACATTTTTCTTCATTTATGCATGTTCACGTCCATACAAAGGCAACTTCATATCAATTGCTAGGGACCAAGTTTTAAATTTTAAGTTATAAAAAAGAGAGTAATAATAGAATTATAGTCTTTTATTGTAGGGGTAAACAGTACTTCTGTCTTGATGTACAAGTAAAGAATGCTACACTAACGTTATTCACCTACAGGTAGAAAATATTCAAAAAGCATCATTATAAAATACAGTTGTTAGTAGAGGTTTTACTGGACAGTAACAATCAATGAAATTAACCATAATGAGAAAATTTTAAAGCACACTGTACCTTAATATCACTTGTGCTTTGAGTCCCAAATATAAAAGCTCCTTGTTTCATTTATCTGCAAAGCCAGTCATCTTAAAGATACCAACAAATCTAAAAATCGTTGTTGTCTTATCCTAAACTGCACAACTTTAGAAGAATCATGGCCCATACATGGGAAGGTGGAAAGGGGAAGTTGGTGGTAAAATTCCTCAGAACATCCAAAAACAGACTTTAAAAAATTCTTTCTCCAAAGTCTACATGAGTTTGGTGGACAGAGGGGGATATGTGCAGAAACGGTGCTCCCGCCCATTCCTTCCACCTTCCAGAAGCCTCAGGCTCTCGAGCCTCTCTCAGGCCTGGGTGGCCAGATAACAGGGGAGGCTGAGGGAGAAGAAGTATTTCTTCCTGGATATTATCTTGGCAAGTTCACCATCTGCTTCCATGCCCAGTTAGGAATTGCGTCATTGCAGGTACCATCAGAAAGACTCTAGAAAAGGTGGTTCCCCCCTCAACACAAACCACTTTTTGTGTCGCACAGTTCAATAGGACCAGCCACACTCAGGACCTCGGTTTGCATGTTGACATCAAGAGGCAGCTGATCAGACCTGTCAGTATTGGAAACCCCCCAGTACAAAGTTTGTGCGTCAGGAAGTTCAGAACGTGATCCATCGGAGGCGCCATGATGGCTCAGAGACCTTTATGAAAGCGGTCACTCTTTCCTCTGGTGGACCTAAGCAAATGCCATCCAATGATTTGTGCTGTGTCAAGTCTATGGCTTTGTATACATACCACGGGGCTCATCTTGGTTTGCTCCCAAGTGTACATGGAGGGTTTACTGCCTTCGGCGATACACACAGCCTGGAGGCTTATGTTGCTGGCATGGGCTAAGCATCCAAAAAACGAATGTAAGCCAATTCTGGAGAATGTGACTGACTTATTTTTGGAAGTTTTGATCCTAAAAATAAGTCTTCAACCAGGGATAAATAAATCTGGGGAGTATCCCAGAGGGCCAGTTGCTTGCAGAAAACGACCTCATACGAGCTGTTCTTATTAAGGTCTCAACAGTGTCCCCTCCTCGCACCCCCGCCCCCCGCCGGAGACAATCTCTATGTTGCTAATAAATGAGCAAAGTAACTGAGAGCGTCTCTCCGAGCTCTGCTGTGCAGTCACTTCCTACCAGCGCCGCTGGGAGTTTCAGTCCAGAGAACGACGTTCAGTCAGAGCTGATGGGTGTGAGGAAACTAGAGCAAGAGATGTGAACAGCCTGACTCTGAGAGTTTTGCAGCAGAACAGAATTAGGATGCTTCCTCCCACTTGGAGACAAAATTAGGAAATGAGACAGTGAAATAAAAGTCAAGTTCGTGGTCAGGCACACTGCGGTATTACATAGCCCAGGGCCTGTACCCAGTCGTGCTCTGGCTGGTGGGTGTGTGTATTTAACTGGCTAACGAGTAAACAAATTTTTACCTGTCTAGTGGCAATCTGACTTGACGTACTATTCACTAAACTCACTGAGGGCGCTCTCTACACAATTTGAGTTCCACACAGAGTTTCGGGATTCCCTTAAAATTCTACAAAAATGGGCCTTTTCCTGAGAAAAGTTCCATATATTTAACCAGATTCTCCAAAGAGTCCTCAAATCAAAATAGTGGTGTGTACTCACGGATAATATATTTTATCAGAGTGAATGTCTTAATTTTAAAATGCAAACTGTGAAAAACATTTAATTGTTGAAATAACATACAAGAAATTCTGCGTGCAGAAGGTCCAATCTCTGTTAGACCAGAATTTTTTCCTATTTTTAGTTTTAGACATTTTTCTCTTTCATTATTATTCAGATGTTTTTGTTCTGATCAGATAGCCATGTCTTTTTCTTTTGTTTATTTGTTTGTTTTAATGGGGATAGCTCAGACTTCTAATTTTAAAATATGCCGTTCATGTAGCCGTTCTGAATTACCATAGGTATGTAAGGCCACTTAGTGACATTTTGGTATTTTGGCATTTGTCCTTAGCTGCTGTATTTTTTGTTAATTTTACCATGATTAACAGTCTCTATTGCATTCAATTTCTTGCTGCCAAAAGTGACACTTGGTAAGTAGTTCAGTAGTCCCCTGTGTGCTTATAAAGACGTAATCATAATTATAAGTGGTTATGAGACAGAACACAAGTGAGTAACATCAAACTAGTTTAAAACTAACTCTGTCTTAAGCGGAATACTTTCTAGTCACAAATGAATGCCAATTTTATAAAAATATCCTCTGTGAGGGCAGCTGGGTGTCTCAGTTGTTAAGCATCTGCCTTTGGCTCAGGTCATGTCATTATACCAGGGTCCTGGGATCAAGTCCCAAATCGGGCTCCCTGCCCGGTGGGAAGCCTGCTTCTCCATCTCCCGCTCCCCCTACTTGTATTCCCTCTGTCATTGTCTCTTTCCCTCTGTCAAATAAATAAATAAAAATCTTAAAAAAAAAAAAAATGTTCTCTGTGAAGGTCTTGTCCACAAGGAAAATTTTGCAGTCGATCTGTGTGACTTTATCTTGTGGAGCTATTTCTTTTCTCACCAGAATCAATACATTTAAAATTCCCAGTGTGACCTAGTTATTAGATAAAGTAACTTCCCATTTGATGATGGAGGAAATAAGAACCTCAGTCCCTTTGAAAGTCACCATTTGGTGCCAAGATTAGTCATTCTGTGTCCCAAGTTCAACATCTCCATGATGAACCTTAAACAGGAAGCCATTTACTAAGAAACTGCAATTTCAGCTTGGCAGTGACCAGGTTCTACAGAGTAAATTTACCAGGCTAATTAAAAAGCATTCCAAGTCGACTTGTTTTCTCATTTCCTAGAGCTAGAGCACGATGGGAAAGTTAAAAAAGACTCAAAAAAACCCAGAAATGTTGGTCAAGTTGATGGTTTCAACTTGTTGCAAAGTTAAAAGAAAGCTATTTCATTCCCACTGTTTTAATATCTGATCTACCTAACTTTTCAAAATTCACAGAGGACATTTGTATAAAATTCGCATCCTGCCTACAAGGTGAAAGTGTTGTGTTCAAGGGAGAATTAGTTTTAAACTAGCCTCACGTGTCAAAGACACATCCTACGTAAGTAATGCAAAACACTAAGATAGTTTTCAGAATGTCAGCTGATATGTTTAGAGTAGATGAAATAGTGAGGCTGCTATTTCCACCTCCCCCAGCAAATAATGTCTGTAAAAATCGTTGAACATTGTTTAGCACCAAGTATTGGGAACCAAAAGTTTCAATGAATTTTTGCATATTGTGCTGACCTTTTAAAACCTGTTTAGCATCATTTCCAGTCGCATAAACACACTGGGATAAACAAGTCTACCTTTTTCTCAGGATCTCTGCATTGTGGAATCCAAAACCAACTTTGGTTCCCTAAGGTAGAAACTAAACCATTAAAACTTTGTCTCTTGATCAAGCCAACACAGATTCTGTAGGCTACCATGATTAATGTCTGGTGTTCACAAATTCTGTTCCATCAAACTCCAGTACAGAACTATAGTGAGAACAAAATTTCCTCTGACTCGGAATGATGCCCTGCCTCATTACCCATATTCTGAACTCTCAATCCCGTCTCATGGAACATATTCCAGTGAACCTAATAGAAGACTAAAAACCACTTGGAAATGAGATAGGTGTCATAGCTCTATCATTTTGCCTGAACGAAGACATTAGTGACAGGAACAGGATGACAGGCTAAAATGAAAAATACAACTTGAAATGACAGGTCCCATGCAGTTGGGTTTTAAGGCCATTCACAGTTCTGAGAAATACTGAACGCTATTTTCTTTCTCTCGTCATATGAAAGGAAGTTTAGATGCCTTGCTTATGTGCCCTATTGTGTAGAACATCCAGATAACAATCCTGGTGTGCTTGACTGCATCTTTGCATAGAACAAGAACAATTCAGGCTCAATATGATTTTGCAACTGGCTCCTTCCAGACCAGATGTCTTGAGAAAGAGCCATTGTTATGTGGAGCACAGGAGAAGTTTCTGGAACTTCCGCTTTCTGAGAGGATATAGATTGTGCTTATCATCAATTTTTTAGAGGTTCTCCTTTGAGAAGATAGTGGACCTGAGGCTACCTCAGAGTCCTTGCTCCATTCAAGAATATGACTCAAGGAAACATCAAGGCTCAAATCTCATGGATAAACATGCCTGTGGTGTCCAGAGATTTTCCTCCTAAGGTTTATTGGACATTCCACATTTTTAAGGAAATGTAACTTCCCAAAACACTTAAAGAATTTCATTGCAAGATATAAAATTCTGTGTTGATTCCAGCCCCTTTCCTGGAGAGGTGGTGGATAGTTTTTAACTTGTGACTTCTATTTGTTTTAACTTTCCCCCCACATTGTCCTTCGTTTTAGGCCGCCCAGACCTGTAACCAGCATGAATGACACCCTCTTCTCCCACTCTGTCCCCTCTTCAGGAAGTCCTTTTATTACCAGGAGGTAAGTTCCAATCTTATTATGAAATAAGCCTTCTCCTTGGTAATAACCCCTGATTCTGTGTTAAGAAAAACATTCCAGTGCAAGCCAGGTGTGGAAGATTATTGTTAGGAACTGGTTTGTAAGTATCTGTCACAAATTTTCACTTTCATTCCTTTGGATGCTTTTGACGATTGGCTGGGATGGCTTTTGGGATGAATATAATTTCTGGAAACTTGAATTTACAATCTCCCCACAGTAAGAATGTGGGGTGTGTTTAAGTTTTATGATCAACACACCTGTATTCCATGTCATTGAGAAAGTCACCTTTATAGCACTTGGAATGGCCCCTTTAAGTGAGAGAATTGGAATTTCAAGATGCAATGAGAAATTATTAGGTACATTCTGAAACAGCTTATAAATCTCACCTTATAATTTGGTGAGCTCTGGAGTTCCTGAGGCTAGAGGCTGACAACCAAACTTGGAAGTATAGTTTTCATTTAAGTGATTTCAGGGATGGTAAGAAGAACTTCTTAAAAACGAGAAGGTGTCTCCTATTTTTATACAAAAATCCACCCCCACATGAGCAAAGAACAGGTGAAGCAAATACTCTTAGTGCTAGCTTGATAAATATGCAGGGTCAAGAGGCTCTCCAAATTGTTTGATCAAATCTCATGAATAAAGTATCAGTGACTTATTTTATAAATACACAGAGAAGGCTCACAGGAAAGCGGAAACAAAGGTAAGGAAAGTTGGAGTGAGTAATGAACATAAGATTTCAAGTGCCTTTCAGCAGAAAACAAAACAAAACGAAACAAAACAAAAACCAACTTCATGTCTCGTAAAAGGAATATAATCGGTCTGCTCCCCCCGGAGAGGTTTCTGAAATACCAATTTCTAATAGCCTGGTGCATTCAAGTAAGGATTTGCACACAATGAGACTCAGAAAGCTGCTGATGTTTTTTTCCCCTAAATTCCTGTATTTGCCCATCAGCAAGAACAGGAGATGAAGATGTTCCCTGTAATTGTAATTAACATAATAAATAAGACACGGTGGTTCGTGGTGTTGCCTCCCTATAGATTATGCAAGTCCGTAACAAGTGGAAATGCAGAGGCAAAACTGAACTGCATAACCTCCAGGGTGAAATGACAGGGTCTTGGCCCTCAATTTGTTCCTTTTTGCACTCCTTCGCAGAGCCACCAGCGAGTTCAACCATCTTTCCCACCGTAAAGTCTAGAAGGGACGCAGGCCCATTATCTCTCGCTAGGGAAGATCTGGCATGACGTTGAGAAAGATGTGCTTTTATTAGGAGAGCCTGCATTCTGCAAATGTCAAAGCAGAGCTATACCCCATCCTTACTGAAGGTCATTTTATATCATTTCAGCTCGGACGGTGCTTATGGTGGATGCGTCTAGATGGATAACATGGCTTCCTCTCCTCTAAAATATTGCTATTATACTTTGAGCTGTTCTGGTTCTCCAGGGTGCGTGGTACCCATTAACCCAAACTAGGATTATTTCCCTTTTTTTCCCATTTTCAGTCCTTCTGGAATGTTCCCTGTGAACCACAGATATGTTGTTTCAAGTTTGCGAGCCTTGCTATCTCTCACCATGGAGGTTAGCCTTTGATTTCTGTTTCAAGGGTGCTGTTCAATAAAGCTGTGTACACTGAACATCTTTCCTCTCTGAGTGGGCCTTGCTCTGTCCGTGGAGGGTTTTAACGAGGTCTCATTGTTTGCACCCCTCAGGTTACCTGAGGGGCTAAGTGCATCCAGCCCTGGGGCTGAGGAGCATTCGCTCATAAAGCTGTACATCAGTCAGCTTGACCACAGCCCACGGTCAGTATCGCTGCTCTGAAACACTAACTGTAGCTCGTAGTGCCATAGCTAGACTACCGGCCATCACACTCTGTCACTAAAATCCTCTTCTAGTGCGTCTCCATAGAGATAGCGACATCTTCTGGGGCTTCATGAGATTCCATTGAGAAGTTCAACCAGAGCTGGCCTTGTCGGCTCTTCCCCTCTCTGTTCCGCTTCTGTTAGTGACTTCACAGCCTCATAGCAATATCTATGAGATCCATACATATGAAAACTACCAACCTGGGTCTTCTTCTTTGGAGGAGTCTCTGCTTTTGTAGAGTCTGCAAGACCCCAGAAGGTGATTTCGTAGATTCTTGAATCAAAGAGCCTCTCGGAGTGATTGATCTGTAGCACTAACAGGGTAAGACTGGGACAAGGTCCCATGGCTGGACCACATTATTGTAGTAAAGGACTTGAGAATTTACACCTTACTATCTCACTGGGCCTGGGCCACTTTCCTCCCAGGTAAGGCAGTCTGATTCCTATCACAGGAACAATTGCAAAACCAATTCATACCCTCAGTGCTTAATTTCTATCACTTGATAATGCTGGTGGTGACCCCCTGTTTATTTCTTAACCGTGTCCATACACAAAGGTTGATGGAAACCTATTGTGCCAAAAGCAGGCATAAATTAAAGGTCCTGTTCTTCCTACATTTGGAACTGAACCAAAGAAATATGACCTAGAGCTCTGCCCTCCACTCCTGCCCAAACCCAATGGCCCTTTTTTTAAAATCTGATCAAATCGGGGCTCCTGGGTGGCTTAGTCAGTTAAGTGTCTGCCTTCAGCTCAGGTCATGATCCCAGGGTCCTGAGATCAGTCCCCCTTGGGCTCTCTGCTCAGCAGAGAGTCTGCTTCTCCCTCTCTCCCCTCCCCCTGCTCATTCTCTCTCAAATAAATAAATAAATAAAATCTTTTTTGAAAATTAAAAATAAAAATCAGGTGAAGCCTGAAACCAACAAGCCAAGATCAGTGTCAAGGCAGCATTGAGAAAGTAGGGAGGTTTGGCATACAGATACTTTATTTAGCTTGAGTTTTGGGTCTTTCGTGTTGTGAGAGATCTTGGAACAATAAAGCAAAATGAGGATGAATTGAAATCACCACTCCAGAATCCTCATACAGACTCCGGGAATGACTCACCTAGAGTCCTTTACAAGCATATCACTTTGATCTTCAGAAGGCACCGGGGTATATCTTTGAAGTCCTTTGACACCCTAGCAATCTACCTCACACAGATTCACAAGTGTATAACTCTGGTTACCACCACCATCTGTCGCAGCCCTGTTCTTATTTCCATTTCTAGCTATGTGCTTGATTCACCTTTCCCTTACTTGAAAGGAAAGAGGGAATTCTCAAAGGCACCCACCCTTAAACTTCGGAAGTCTTCATGCGTGTGTGTGTGGGCCTGTGTGTGCTGTTAGGTACAGTGTAGGTCAAAGGACACAATTCGTGGACTAATTCACTTCACTTGTTTTTGTGATCATGACCATATCTTTAAACCCAGATTATTATAAATGCATAAATTTATAGGGAGAAAATGCTGGAGCAATGGAACTCTCTCATTACCACTGGAAAAAGAGCTCCAGGGGCCATGTATGGTGTGGCAGCAACATTATGTACACCTATCAAAGATTGGCTATCATCATTGCAAACAGTACTGCAAGGACCCTTCACAACCCTCAGTGAGGTACCCCTGCCCATTGGCTATCTTTGCTGGCATCACGCCCCCTTCGTAAAATCTTAATTATCTTGATACAATCCTTGCGTCATTTATGTGAGAAAATGAAGCAGTCTTATCCCATGTAAAGTAAGGTTCTTTAATTATGGCCATCGTCTTCACTACCACATTAAGGACATTGCCAAAGTTTGAATGGCTACCTTCTTTTACCCCCAATTTTAGAACCATCTCTTGTAGGTTCACAGATACTTTCATAAATGGAACCTCTAGAGTAGTAACTAGTCACGAAAGGAATCACTTTGGCTATTATATATAACATCTAGCCAGATCTTATCACTCTCCCAAATGTCAGAAAATTGCATATGATTCATAGAGTGTGTCGAACACTGTCTAATGGGCTATTTTCTGGTTTGTCACAGTGCCATTTGGTTAATAGCTAATACTGTATATGACTCAGTAGCACACATTGGGAAGGCACACCACTCATCCCAAATACTCTCCAAATCCTGATTCTTCCCCCTGGAGCAGCATTTATGAGATTTTTATTGGTTGACTGGTTGGTTGGTTGGTTGGTTGGTTGATTGGTTTGGGTTTTTAACCACAAAAAAGCTAATTCATTATAATCTTTTTCAGTTTTTTCAAACATTTTGTTTACCCAAAGATTCTTTACCTAACAACCCAGATTTTTAATGAGACTTAAAACATCCAAACTAAATTTTAGCCATTGGTGCTTTGGTAATCAAAAGTAAATAGAGGGGCGCCTGGGTGGCTCAGTGGGTTAAGCCGCTGCCTTTGGCTCAGGTCATGATCTCAGGGTCCTGGGATCGAGCCCCGCCATCGGGCTCTCTGCTCAGCGGGGAGCCTGCTTCCTCCTCTCTCTCTGCCTGCCTCTCTGCCTGCTTGTGCTCTCTCTCTGTCAAATAAATAAATAAATAAATCTTTAAAATAAAAAAAAAAAAAGTAAATAGAAATAAAATTGAGGCACCAAATTCAACCTTGGCTTCTGAAAACCAACATTTTCTCCATGGTTAATTTTTTTCTGAGATTAAAAACCATCCTCTCTTGTCAGGAAAAGAGATAAATTTATAAATAAACATCATAAAATAGATAAACATATAAATCAACCACCCTGAAGATTTCTTCACTGTTTTCACACTTTCTGGTTATGTTGTCTGAAATTTCATGAAATTTGAAATAAGTACTCTACACAGTTAATTCTTTATTCCATGTAGCCCCAGAGTTCCACTAATAAGCTAGTTTTGTTCAAACCTGAATTAAACTGGTCTTCACTCTCCATTCTGTTTCCTATACTGAAATATTAGGACATAATTAAAACTCCAGTCACCTCTCTTCTTCACTCAGTAACCTTTATTCTCTTACTGGAGTTACTTTAGTTCTTCTCTGCGCATGCCCTGTAACCAGCAAAGTTTTCTAGACGCTCTCTTGGCAAAAATGTAAGTGAACATGGCTTAATGATATCTGGGGAACAACATAGTAAATGTAGTGAATCAAATGTGACCTAAGAATTCTTATTATTTCCTCCACGGTACCCACTTAAAAGATGGTTCAGCTTTTATGTGAGCCTGAATTGATGACAACTAATTTTCCCACTGAAACACTGAGCTGTTTTTTATGCCAGTTTGCTGATTTGCATGTGGCAGATAGTCTATGTTTCAGATCTCAGATATTGAAAACTAGAAATAGAAAGGAAAGCAGAATTTTTTCAGAAATTATCTCAACTTGTGGACCTTTTTTTATTGCTTTTAAATTAGTTAAATTAGTTTAGTGACCTTGTTACTAGCCTGTGTTAGTTATAGTGAGAAGCAATTTAATAAAAAACAGCTTTATTGAGATATAATTAATATATAATTCAATGAGTTTATTTAAAATAAGTGTGCAGTTCAAAAAGTTTTGACATATATAAATAATATATTGTACATACATATATAGACATATGTGAATGAACATATAATATGTTCATATGTATTATGAACATATTTTCATAAGTGTGAATGCATACACACATGTATGGCTATACACACACATATGTGTGTTTTGTGTTTACATACCTACATGAGAAGCAAAATTTTATTCACAATTAACAGTTAGTTACTTAAGAAGGAAGCCAACCTTACAAGTCATCCGTTACCAGTTCAAACACCACACGTTTGTCAATTATTTAAAATTAGTAAAAATGAAAATATGCTTTTAATTTTCCATTATTCAAATATCATTTTCTGTTTAGCCACTGTGATAATAATTATTTTACATTGCATAATTTGTTTATATAATACTGTTGCTCTGTGAGACTCCATCCAGAACTTTTATTTAAATCCTTTATTTTCATGTCTAATAAAAGAAAAAAAAAATTTGACCAGAGCTAATATAGTAACACAGCCAAGCAAGAACGGCTTTTAAAACTATATTTCAGGTTTCAGCAAAAACCAGGGAACATTTGTGTATGATTTTGCTACCTTAGAACACCCTAAAAATCTTTACGCTTAAGCAAAAAATATGACATTAGTTGTCGCCTTTCAAAACCAAGGATGAATTTTAAAATCAATAAATATGAGACATTTTGAAATTGCTCTACCATCCCTGAACCCATTGTGTCATTGCATGTGTGTGTATGAAAAAAATCTGGGAAAAGGATGTTTATCTTTATATAAAGTTGCTCTTTTCCAGAGGTTTGGTGAGAACATAGAGAAATTTTTAGGAAAAATAAAATCTAAAGGAGTATTTCCCATGTCTTTTCTTTCAGCCAAACACATAAGACTTCAAAATTTACCTTGTCATCCCCTCCAGGGTATGATGGTCCCCACGCCTATTCATGTTAGTATGTGTGCAGAAGAATGAACTTATACGATGACAAGGACTGGGTAGGGGCGAGGGGGGGGACAAGTAAAATAGATGTGTACATATAGTTTTAGAGATGGTGACCCTGCTTTTTCTTGGGACTCAGATTAGAAAAAGTTGATCACAGGTGGTCAAGAGGAACCCCAAATAGTTCCCAGCTTCAGAGGGTAGAAGAAAGAATGCATTTTGATTTTAAAACAAGGCACGTGGAAGAAGGGGAGGATCCTACAGCTGGAGTTATGTGCCAACCGTTGTTGCATTCTGGCACACAGACATTCCAGAAGCATCGCTTCTTGGGAAGAATGTAGGTGCCCATGTGCCTGATCCCAAAGCCTGCAACTAATTGGAAATACCACCTAACTTCTCCACACAAGTGACCAAGCTACCAAGTGAAAATTTGAACATCTAATGTATTCTATAAAGTATTGTGAGTGTATGTTGCTTTGAAGAAATTATAATGAACTACATACATATTGTGACTATCTTCACAAGAACTCAGGAGAAAAGGCTTTCACTTTGCTTTCTGTCTTTGAACTCCTTGGAAGCTGCAGAAGAAAATCTAGTCAAGATACTTCTCATGAAAAGTCTTTATAGACCCAAGTTTTAAGTGAAAACTACCTCCCATGTCAACTCTGCAAGTTCTTGATCTATTTCATTTTGATCCACTATTGTCTTCATCATGAACTTGGCTTCCTCTACACATGGTCGTATTTTTGGCTTCCCAGAAATAAATGACGAGGAGAAGAATTTGAGACTATTTCTAGGAAGTCCAGAAACTATGTGGACAGTGAGTACTAAAAGTCAGAAATGCTCTTGGCACTAAATACTAAGAGCTGTAACTAAATGAAGTAAATAGTATGGTTCTACAAATTCATAAATGAGAGTGTAATTTCCATATTTTCCAAGAACTGATTTTCCCAAGAATTCATGTGGGAGGCAGACGGAACATAAAAGATCTTAAATGATTTCTTCAAACCAACATTGGCAAGGGCTAATGCAAAGGAAATGATAACAAAATGAAAAGAGATGTGTACAGAGAGAATGTCTGCTCCTCTTCCCTCTGAAGGAGGAAAGGATTTGGGAAGAAGAAAGAAAAAAGAAGAGAAGAGGGAAGACGGGCAAATGGAGAAGGGAAAGGAAAGAGGAGCCCAAAGAATTGGGAGATAAAGAATAAGGCCACCAAAGGAGAATCTGGGCCTCTGTTCCCTTCCTGAAGCCAGCAGGTCTCCTCCAGTGACCCAGAAGCAAACTTAAGTGACATATCACCTTCCACCTATAAGACTTCTCTGGCATAACTGGTCACAAACACATCCTCCCGGTTGAGGCTCTTGTGTTTCTTTTCTCTGCTAGTCCTTTCTTTCTTCCTGTGCATTCAGTATCAGGGGCTGTACCTGCACAACCACGAGGTTTTGGATTTAAGGAATCAAATACCATCACAGTCTCTGGGTTCCAAGGGGTAAAACAAGGCATGGAAATGGTTAAGTTTGGAGGGAAGAATTTTTGAAATCTCACACCACTTTTTAAGTGGTTTTGCAGGGATCTGAAATGAATTATATAGTAGGTACATCTATCTTGAGTTAAAAAGAGAGAAGTTGGGGAAGGTGGTAATTGGGCATCAGAGACTGTCGTTACCGGATAATGAATACAGAGGGATGTGCTTTGGAAGGCAAGGTTTGGAATGCTGCTTTGGTGGGATGATAGGAAAATACCAACTATGATGGCTTAAGGTGGCTATTTCATCCTGATGGGCAGCTTCATCATCTTCAAAGGTGAAGATCAGTAGGCTGGAAAAAACTCATTATATTCATCAAGAACTTGAATTCTCCTTGAACACTAATCATTTCATTTTTAAAGTCAGTTTCATTTAGGTGCAGTTGTACTCTTTAAGTAATAGGTGCATTCCTGCAAAGCTAAGTGAGGTCATACAGTCAACAAACATGAGAGCTACTCTCTACTAGACATTCTCTTTATAAATCAATTTTGATTTTAAGTTTGCCAGAGATCTCACTACTTCCGTAATCTCTTAGTATATATAATTATAAAACAAGAATTCTAGTTACGATGTGCATAATTCTAACATGATACTGGTTTTCATGTTTGTATTTTCTTTGTACTCCATGGTCTAAGCGAGTGATACTTTGTAGTAAATCCTTAAAACTTGTCGAAGTTTTTGAGATTTTAACTACTTTATAAGCCATCTTTTTTTTTTAAGATTTTATTTATTTATTTGACAGAGAGAGATCACAAGTAGACGGAGAGGCAGGCAGAGAGAGAGAGAGAGAGAGGGGGAAGCAGGCTCCCTGCTGAGCAGAGAGCCCGATGCGGGACTCGATCCCAGGACCCTGAGATCATGACCTGAGCCGAAGGCAGCGGCTTAGCCCACTGAGCCACCCAGGCGCCCCTAAGCCATCTTAATACATACATAACATTTAGAACCTGTTGAAATGTTAAGAAAGTTTGTGATAACACCTTGTGATTTCAACCCCAGAAATTAAAGATTTGGTCAACAAAGTCACACAGTTAATTGTTGTATTCTCCATGTAAAGAGTGGGAGGATAGTTTTCAGTCCACCAGCTTTAGAGGGAAAATTATCAACCTACAAAGGAGCAGGCCTCCCTTTAAGCACATTAAAAGTCCAATTGTATCACTAAGGATCAATACCATTTTTCCCAACGAAGCATGCTCAGTAGATCCTGGATGGCTTTTGGTTGGTCATACTTTATTAATTATTATTTCTATTTCTGTTGGTCACTTAATAAAACCACACTTTAAACTTTTAAAACTATCATTTAAATTACTAAATAAGTGTTCCTCATAATGAACCTAAAATGATAAGAATTTGCTATATTGATAGGACTCTGTTCACCAGTCATAGACCCAGGGAATATGAATATATATTTCTATTTCTCTGAAAGTTTTCTTCACAGCTTCTCAGCAAGGGTCAGGTGACTTGTGCCTGGAGTAGTAAAGCACTTCTAATAGGACCGCAGTCTGTAGGTAATTTTCAAATCTCTCTTCAACTCAGAAAGTTGGAAAATATAGGGAAGACTGGAGAAGTATATTCTTTAAGTGGGATCTAAAGGCTGGCAGCACTTAGTGAACTATTGGGCCGTTGACATGATAGTCCATAATGAATGTTGAATGAATTTTCATTACGTTCAGGCATATGCAGTCTGTTGCTTAAGCAAATAGCGAGGTCAAATCAGGGATCATGGACGCTTGTGTGATTGCAGTTATGGTTCTCAGGCCAGGTTTCTACTCCTAGTTCAACTCTGTGGAAATCTGAAAACATCTGGAACCTTTCAGGGTAACAAGAGAACTGTCCAAATGGAGCTTGGCTCTAGACTCAGGAGCTTCTGTAGCCAGTTCTGTTCTTGAATGCATCGCTGTGTTTACGCTCTTCTTGGCTTTCCCATCTTATTAACTAGCTCTCCTCCCAAGGACAGTGAAGTACAGCAGAACAAACTGCTGGCTAGGGCTGCTCCGGCTTTTCTGAAGGGCAAAGGGTAAGTTAAAGCCAGAGTGTACTGTAAGCCTGAATTAACTAAACTAAAAAAGGAAGATTTCTTGTGTCAAAAATGCTTTGCGTTTGAAAGACCAACTTTGATTTAGTAAAGGGAGCTCTATTATAACCCCACTAACAGTACCACGTAGTTCATTGGTGTAGACACATCTGTGTTATTCACTTTCTCTGACTTCTTTTTTTTTTTTAAACGACTAAACTTTCGATTTGATTTTCCCAAGGATATTTACTCTCTGCTTGCAACCCAATCGATGTGTTTACTGTACAGATGAATTTCGTGGCTTTAGTGGCTTGAAGAATGCAAATCTGTTTTCTTAAAAGCTACTTTACCTAAATGGAAATTTTTATTTTTTTTTTTAATTAGTGAAATGGAATTGTGTATTTCGTTGCTTGGATTTTGCTTGGATTTTTCATAGAACATAACTTAACTTTTCCTCTACCTGCTTGGTTTTCTAAATGCCTTTTCTATCACAACTCACTCCTACCTACTGTGCTTACTTCTGTTCGCCTCTCCTACCAACACCCTTTCTTCCTCCTGCCCTGTTTCAGGATACAGTACAGCCTGAATGTGGCAGACAGGCTAGCTGATGAACATGTTCTCATCGGGTTGTATGTCGACAGGCTCCGGAACAACCCATCATGGTTAGTGCAGGTTTGGCTGCTTCACTGTCATTAGGGAGGGTAACAATCTGATCCCTTGTCAAGAAGTCTCAGCAAAGGGGCAAATGGATGCCACAGGTGTCACTAAGTCATTTTTTAACTGATTCAGTTAAGACGCCTTTCATGATGTTAGTTTGGATACTTGCCATTCATGTACCATGGAATTCATCAGAGCTAAAGGGAAAAGTGGTGTAAGGGGAGGCCATGCTCTATAGTAGCCTTCAGTGGACGCAGGGCTCTGGGTTCCACCAGTCAGTTCTGTGTTACACATGCCATGTCAAATTACCACACAATACTGATGCAAGAATTTGTCTTATTCCAAGGTCGTGGATGTCTCTGCTGATTGGGAGGACAATGCTCTGTTCGTTTAAGATAGAAATGAAAAGAGGGAAAGTGATGGGATGGGATCATACTATGGAAATCATTTCCTTAATGATAACAGTGGGAAAAATTGTCTTTCAATTCTTCTCCGACTTACCAGTATTTCTGGAGAACCGTCCTCATAAAGTCTGCTTTCAAGTGGAAGAATATGCAGAGCTTACGTCCAGATGTGTGTCAAATGTGTAAATTCTGATAGCCCTGCATATTTGGATAAAGGCATTCGTACAGTTTTTCTCTTTTTTAATTGCAACCTAGGAGATTCCTCCCAATGGTTGAAGTTACTTGGTTTTGATAATAAATGCACACTTGCAATTTGAATGAAAATAAGTGGACAGACTATGTATTTATCATGTTTCAGTCTAGTTTAGATTCCTGTGTTTGCAAATGTGTTTAGCAAACCAGTTCCTTAGAAATATTAGAATTTTGCTTAATAACTCTTTCTCTGAACTAAGGGCTGGTGTTTTGTTTTGTTGTTGTGTCTGCCATTATAAATATTAAGTGAACCTATGGGTTAAATTGCCTTTAAAATAGCCTGCCTCCTTTCCTCCACTATTTCACAAAAAGCATCCCTGAAACATGTGATGGCCACTACTCAGTCCTAATCTCCTTCATCACTTGGTATTGTTAACCACCTCTGTTTCTAGAACTCTCCTCCCTAAACTGTTTCCTGCTCCTGATGAATAGAACTGTTCTTTAAAAATTAGTACATGAGATGATTTTAGGTGATACATCGATGAACATCTATTAGTAGTTACATATTTATCTTAATTTGTATTTTTTAAAAAATATAACTAGCACACTACTTTCATTGTATACTTTATCCTACACCTCACGAAGATAAAAATAAAAAGCTCTCTTCAGCTGACCCCACCTCTTTGTTCAAAGTTGCCAAATTTGTAGATCCAAAACTTCCACTTCTTTGTTACCTCTCAGCCTCTCAAAACTGTGAGAGAGAAGACTGATTGCTTTAATCTTATTCCCAATGAGTTTGGATCCCCAATGTTATATGGCAGCTGAAACAACAGAACTAAATACTGAATTACACCCCCCCCAAAATGTATTGACATTCCTCAAAGAAGAGTATTATTGTTACAGATTCAATCATGTCTGAAGGCAAAGCCGTGGTCTCATACTGGGTCCTCTCCCCGCTAGTTCTGAACACACTCCAGTTACTTCTCCCACTCTTCTTTGACCTTTTCTTAATTAAATTTGTAACAAAGAAGTCTCCAAAGAGAAAAGCTCCCAGTTCGTTGCTACCAGTCCTTTTCCCTACTCAAGTGATTGATCATATTGGCTTGATGGTCACTTAAGACAGTAAAACTGTCTCCACAGAGACACCTCACATCTACTTAATGAAAGCTAGAGGTGATACTTATTTTGAAAATAAAGCAGAATTTAAGACTGATCAGCAAAGCAAGCTCCTTGTTAAGAGGTGCTGCCCTCCAAATTTCTGTATGCTTTTTTCTGTCCTTAGAAATTTCCAACTTCTCTTTTGAATTTCTCATTTTTCTCCTCTTTCCTCTGTATTGAATTAGATCCTAACAATTCCCTACACCGGCCATGATTATGGAAGTGATGTAGTGATCTCTCACCTTCTCTGTCATCTTAATAGCTAATAATGCTTCACTGTCCTTCAACTCTGGTGAGATATGAAAGGGTAATAGTCATAAAAACTACCATTTTTAAAAGCACATGCCTCCTGTGAAGCACTGTGTAAAAACTTTATTTACAAAACTTCCCCTAGTCCTTAGAGTAAGCCCATAGAGTAAATGCATTCTTCCCCATTTTATAGATAAATAAAAGTATCAATTTACAGAGTTTACATGACTCTCCCATAGTCACATAGCTATGAAACAGTAGATCACAGACTTCAACCATTATCTGCTGGATCCCAAGCTCCTAATCATGCTACCTTACCTATCATAAAACCTACATAAACACGTGCTCCACCCCCCCAGAAAGATTTTCTAGAATCTTTCTAGACACTACTCCCCACTGCATCTACCCCACTGCATACCTGTTTCCTGAAATTGCAAATCCTACTACATTTATTTGATAGACAGAGATCACAAGTAGGCAGAGAGGCAGGCAGAGAGAGGAAGGGAAGCAGGGTCCCCACTGAGCAGAGCACCCGATGTGGGGCTTGATCCCAGAACCCTGGGATCATGACCTGAGCTGAAGGCAGAGGCTTTAACCCACTGAGCCACCCAGGTGCCCCGCAAATCCTACTACATTATTTTTATTTCATTCTAACAGATATTTGAGTGCATACTACTAATAGGAATGGTGGTTGTTAAAGTTATCATTTCTGTATTTAGTCTACACATTGTGGTTTTCCATTTTAATTACAATCTTCAAAATAGCAAGAATTTTGTCTTTAGTCTCCTGTATTTCATCATGGCAGCCAGAATATGAATAATAAATGTTACATTTATGAAGTTCTTCAAAAACTACAGAGCCCTTTCTTACACATTATTTGCTCACCAAAACTCTATAAGTTTGGAGATTATTAATTCCATTTCACTGATAAGAAAATGTTAGACATGTTAAGAGACTTATCCAAGGTCACATGCTATCAAGTGCTTGCACACAGGTCTTCTGACACTGGGTCCCATCTGTTTTCCACCCCATTCCTCAGGCTCTCTGTCTCTACATCCTTCATGAGATGGTCTACAAACAGGAACCTAATAGCTGTTCTTAATTAAAATATTTGTTTTGTAATTATTCATATATGCTCCTGATTAAGTCTGTGTGGGAGCCTTTTCCCCATATTAACTACTTAATACAATGGGAAACTGACTCATTTGTAAATAGTCTACTGACAAATTAGAGAAACACTTCTGTGTCCTTGCTGGTTCTGATGTCAAATAAGTCACATCAATTCACTGTAGCTCAAGGGAGAATTCCTGCTGTCTTCCTAATTCAGTGAAGTTTTAAAAGCCTTAATGGTTTTCAACCATCTTCTCCAATGGGGGAGAAGGGTTATTAAAATGTAATATGGTGAGGGCTTTTTCTGCCTGTCCCTAAAGCTCATCAAGGACTGGCCTTGTTAGAGGTTTATAGGGACTAATTGGAGCAGGCAAACTAAAAAGATGGGAAACCAGCCAGGAACTTCTAACTGTACCCATAATTATATCCTTGATACTTGCCATATTCATAAGCTTCTGACATATTGCTCTCAGCTCTGGAAAAAAAACCTGTATAAAGGAGAGAGGGAGTGCAGTTGAAGGCTCCTGTCCATTCTTTGATGTCATGACCAATTCCTGTCACTTAGTTATTAGACCCCTGATCGCATAGAAATGGGTTAAAATTTGTTTTTTTTTTATGTTTTTCTCAAGTATAGGAAATTATATATTTGATGCCATTTCTAGGTTTCATATATGAGGTCTAAATTTTTATTGGCTTGCCTGCTTAAAACCCTTTAATAGATTCCCACTGCACTTGGTTTAAAACTCAGAGCCTTCACCAGGTCTACATGCCTGTGCCCAATCCAGCCCTTGCCCTGTCCTATCTCAGTCCCAGTCTCATGGGTTTCTCCCACTTAATCCCAATACTTAGCAGCATCCACTTTAATCAGTCCTAAAAACAGTTCCTAAAACTGCCTCAAGACCATGATGCTAGTTCTTCCCTGTGCCAAGAACATTCTTCCCACTTTACCCTTGCCCTGTCCAGCCACACATGTGTGCACTGATTCTCTTTACATGTATGTAAAGGCTACTTCTCTGGCTTCCAAACTCAGATTAAAGGCATCTCCTCAAGGAGGCCTCCCATACTAATCTCTATCATGGCGTAATGTTTATTTCATTCTTACTGTGACTGTAACCATTGGTTGGTCAGCTGGTTGGTTGACCAGCTGCCTTCTCTGTAGAGCAGGGAGCTTCTCTAACTTGTTCATTACCATATCTCTGGCACCTACCACAGTGCCTACTGCACAGCAGGTACACAAAAAATATCTGTTGACATCATGGGATGTTGATGGTGCTATAGGTATAAAATTCCCTCTTACCTTAAACAAAATTGTTAGGACTTCTCAGAAAATCTTTTTTAATTGTAAAATGAATATTTTTGCTACTTAAAAAAAATCACCTATTATAAGTTAGCCCTTAGGTTGAACATTTAGTGCAGGAGTATAAAGTAGGTGAAAAAGTAAAGTATTAGCTTTACACAGAGAACAGTGGTAAACCTGGATAAAGACAAGCATCAGCAATTCACTGACATGAGGAAAGCAGCTAATGGTGGGGGGGGGCAAAAAAAACCCACAAAAATATCTAAACTAAAAGTGATATTGGGAAAAAAAATTTTTTTTTTATTTCAATGTTCTCTGATCTCTTTCACTGTGTATCAGTTTGCTAGGGCCGCTATAACAAAATACCACAGACTGCATCTTAGACAACAGAAATTTATTTTCTCACCATTCTGGAGGCTAGAAGTCCAAGACTAAGGTACCGACAGTTGTGATATGTCCTGAGGGGTCTCTCCCATCAGCCCACAGATGGCTACCTTCTTGCCTTGTTCTCACATGGCCTTTTCTTTGTGCACAAACATCCTTAGTTCTCTTCTGCTTCTTATAAGGACACCACTCATGTTGGCTTAGTAAAACCTCATTTTACTTTACTTACCTCTTCAAAAACCCTAACTCCAAATATAGTCACATTCTGAGGTACTAGGGCTTAGGGCTTCAACACATGAATTTTGGGGAAGACACAGTTCAGTCCATGACCCACTTCACTAAATCCACCAAATTGGATTTTTTTTTTTTTTTAAATGTGTAGGCTAAAACTTGGCCCTTTTCAGTAAAGGCTGATTTGGAAAATGTAAATGTATTGCAGCCTATTGAAAGAAAAAAAGGTATTACCTACACTCACTGAAAGTGTCTCTTATTTATGAGTTTTTGTTTCCTTGTTAACCCTATTCCTTTTGTTCTGTAAAATGTTTATGAGTTCAGTTCTAAAACTAGACTTCTGGGGCGCCTGGGTGGCTCAGTCAGTTAAGTGTCTGCCGTCAGCTCAGGTCATGATCCCGGGGTCCTGGGATTGAGCTCCTTGTCATGCTCCTTGCTCATCAGGAGTCTGCTTCTCCCTCTTCCTCTGCCCCTCCCCCGTACTCTCAAATAAATAAATTAAAATCTTTTTAAAAAATTTAAAACTAGACTTCTGAGAAAGCTATTCCCATAGGATTCTAGAAATATGAATCTGAAGAGCGCCACGCCACCTGTGCATATAACTGCGGTGGCTGCGTTGTACCCACAGAGGTTTGCTCAGCATACTCAGATGAGAAATTGATTTTAAGATGAGTTCATTTCTCGGTGATAGATTCTAATACATTTTAAGTTTCCATGGGAAACAAGAGAGACATTCCCAATCTGAGGAAGTTATTGGTACAAATGAGCTAGTGTAGTACCAGATGCATGGGAATAACACAATATTCGTTCCTCGCCTGATTTTGAATAGGATGAAAGGCATACAATAAATAGATTTTAAAATCTCATATTGTAAACCTGTCCATTATAATATGGTAGAAAACAAATGATAGCTCATGGACGTTCACCAATATGGTTAAATGGATCAACTTCAGAGTATGCTTTCTCTAAGTGTGCTGAAATATGTGGGGCCTGTTCTCTTATGTTGGTTGATACAATGATATATTGCGTGAAAAGGACATTTGGTAACAAATTAACGGGAATGTGCAGCTTTGGAGAAAGAAAAGAAGGCTGTCACTGTTAGCAGACTCCTCCCTTTGCTTAGGATTTTGGAGATGTGAATTTCCCCTAGAGTTTCTGTAAAACCCTTCATTGATTCAACTAACTGCACTTTCTTCTTCTTGGTAAACCCTACAATACTAGCCAGTAACCAATCATATGTGAGCAAAAGCTAATTTGTAAATAAGGAGATGATGGTGCAAAAATGGTTACACCATTTGAGGTAAAGTAGGGGCTTTTGGGTGGCACAGTCAGTTAAGCAGTGGACTCTTGATATCTCCTCAGGTCATGATCTCTGGGTGGTGAGATCGAGCCCTGCGTGGGGCTTTGTGCTCAGCACAGTTTCTGCTTCAGATTCTTTTCCACTCTGCTCTTCCCCTTGCTCACTTGCTCTCTATCATTCTCTCTCTCAAAAATAAATAAAAATCTCTGGGGGGAAAAGAGAAAGAAAAGGTAAAAGTAAAAAGAATACTTTCATAGTCTCACCATGTGCCCTGGCACTGCTCACCGTATCCCCCATATTATAGGTGAGAGAACTGAATCACAGAGAGGTTAAGTGATTTGCCCAAAGTCACACAGCTAGTACCTAAGAGGGCTAAGCTGTGAATTCAGAAATGATCCAGTCCCACCTCACACACACCCTTAGATAACATTCCTACCTGTATTCATCCCTAAGAGTAAGCATTTCTTCTGAATGGGAGCTTACCTTTTCCAGATACCATCTATTTTCCCAATCTTTAAAACAACAACCATAAAATGTGAACCAAAGAGAATTTTCCATGGTTCAGGGTGGGGAAGATCTGATGATAAATATAAAAGAGTATAATGACATTTCTATGAACTTTAGCACCTAGAAAGAGCAGATGGGAAATCGCACACAGCAATTGATTGTATCCTGATTCTCATTCTGCCAAATGTGAATAATTCTGTGTGATTTTAGACAGCATGGCTGGTGTTACAGTGCTGTGTTTTATCTGTACCCTTCTGATTTTCTCAGTGCTGAGGATGCATGCAGAGCCAAGAAGGAGATAGAAAACGTGGTCCAAAGTCCATGACCCTAGGAGCCAAAGAGAGCTAACATGTATTTGTTCTTTTGTCCCCCTAACGCTTAGGCATGTCCTGCTGTGTTCCAAGCTCTGTGCTAAACATTCAAGATCTAACAGTGAAATGATTGAAAGATTTTTCTCTCAAAAAAGCTACAGTCTAGTGAAGGAGTAAGACAAGTGAAAAGGCTATTAAATCAGGAAGGGTACCAGGTACAGGAAGGGCAGACAGTGCTGAGTGCCGTTGGCTGTGTGAGGAGCAATAACCCGAATTTAGAGGTCAGAGGGAGGGTGGGAAATGGACGGTAAAGCCAAGAGCCTGATGAGGAACTGGCCAAGTGGAAGTGACGGGAGGAAGGAGAGATTGCTGAGAGCCGAGAGAAAATGTGGAACTCCTCCTTGAGGAACTCAACTGGGGAAGGCTGCTAGAGTGCTGGGGGCAGTTGGGATGGGGATGGGGGAGAAAACAATGAAGCTAGATTATGTAGGACCTCCTGAGTCTTAGGGAGGAGTTTGAAAAATGAGAACCCATTGAAGGATTCTATGCATGTTACAACCAAATTCATTTTTTTTAAGGTTTTATTTATTTATTTGACAGACAGAGATCACAAGTAGGCAGAGAGGCAGGAAGAGAGAGAGAGGGGGAAGCAGGCTCCCTGCTGAGCAGAGAGCCCGATGTGGGACTCGATCCCAGGACCCTGGGATCATGACCTGAGCCAAAGGCAGAGGCTTAACCCACTGAGCCACCCAGGCGCCCCCAAATTCTTTTTTTTTTAAAAAAGATTTTATTTATTTGACAGACAGAGATCACAAGTAGGCAGAGAAGCAGGCAGAGAGAGAGGAGGAAGCAGGCTCCCTGCTGAGCAGAGAGCCTGATGTGGGGCTCGATCCCAGGACCCTGGGATCATGACCCAAGCCAAAGGCAGAGGCTTTAACCCAGTGAGTCACCCAGGTGCCCCCCAAATTCATTTTTAAAAGCTCATTGACTACAGGATGCAAAATGAATTAGAGGGAAGAATAAGTCTAAAATGAGAGGAACCTGTTGAGAAGGCTGTATGCTAATTCCGGATGACAGTGGCCTGGAGCACATCAGTGACCCCTGGAATAGAAGAAAATGGAGGAATTTTTGAGTTCGAAGAAGGTAGAATGTGTGGCCTTGGTGTTACAACCTAGTGAACTGGTAAAGTCAGAGTCTTGATAAAGGAGTTTGAAGGCAAAGAGATGCCATCATCATGGCAAATTTTATTATTACTACCCAGGAAGATTGCCATTTCATGATTTCCTATCTTTTCCTTTTAAAATAGTCAAGAGCCAACAGTTGAAGCTCTGAGAATTAGTTCCTTTCCTCCCCCATTCTTCAATCCCATAAAATCGTGTCCTGGGCCCCAGATTCATTTTGCTCCTTTCCACCCTGACTCTCTTCTGCTCGCTGACTGCTGAAGGCCTGAACCAGGCTCCACTGCCAGAGCATTTTGCTCTCAACCAACTGGAAAGGTAGGATATAACCTCGTAGAGTAATCCTCCACTTCGGAGCACCTAGGAATGCCTTCTCAGACAGTACCCTTCCTCCTCCTTGTTTGCATTTTAATAAAAGAATGGTATAGGAGGCCTAATGACCTTAAAAATAAATCTCTACTGATAAAATTCCTCTCACCCATTCAGACAAATGGAAAATATTATGAGGAAACATGAAAGTATTTCTGCTGCCCTTTGGACCACATTATTCTTTGATTGTCCCACCTGGGTAGTCAGAATAGGCTTGCAGAGAAACCGAAGATATGTGGACATACCCTAGGTTCCCAGAAATCTTTGCTAAATCACAAGGTAGTAAGCCCCACCTCTGTCGAGGCCACTTGAGTTGCCTAGAATGCCATTTTGAAATCACTAGCAACACACAATGGCCATGCATTTAAGGTAGAAAGTGGAGAGCTTTCAGAATAACAGATTGCCCTGCTCTGAAATGCAGTCGACACAGCAGCCACTTTTTAATTCATCATGGTCTTGTAGCAAGATTATTGATTATAAAGTCTTGAAATGAATATCCAGAGACGGAGAAAGTGTTAGAATTGGTATTTCTTTAATGATTTAGGGATTATTGGCCATTCATTTTCAACTATTTGTAATTGAAGTCTTGAAATAATGGAATTTATCAGAGGAATGCCTCATTCACCCTTGGATAATTTGAACATACTGAAATGGCACATGTGGACTCATAAATCGCGTGTGTGCACAAAGGGGTAATGTTTCACTCCACCCTTCATTCACTCAGGGCTGGGGGAGGAAAGGCATGGAAGGATGACTTATAGCTTATGAGACAGGATCCCATAACTTCACGTCTTGTGTCTCCAAGAGGATTTTTTTTAATGTAACCTTTACATTATTTATACTTGCTGGTCATTCATGATAAAAGACACTTTTATCATGAGGTTTTTTAATCATTTTTTTTATTATTTAATTATCAAAACACTCACAAATGTTTTTGACAAAGTCACTTTTTGGCAAACGGATCATTGCCCCAGGCTTAGAGCAATGGGCCTTGTTGTCTACACAACTGTGCTGAATTAGGCATATTATTTCTAATATGAGCCAGAAATGATAAACATATTAAAATCAAATTAAATTATTTCTTTGTGGAGTCGTTTTAGGTTTAAAGTGAAGAGAGTGTAACTTTTTTTTTTTATTAAAGCTGTAACAAGAAATTCAGTTACTATTTTTAACCACTGCGGAGGGCAGACATTGTGTTATAGAGACAAGCATTTACTTTAAAGCATCAGTTCTCCAGAACTAACTCCTTTGCTATTACAGTTATTTTCTTATTCCAAGTCTTTTGTATGCTGATTGAAATCTTAGTCTATGGGGATTGGTGAGCCTGGAAACCTAGAATTTCCTGTTTTAAGGAATGTTTACAAAATATCATACAAGCTATATGGATATCAGTTAAATACTCATATTATTTCTCATCTGTGGTTTGCATTTGGGGTTTATTTCATGTGATCAACGTGTCTTGGAAGTTTCCTTAGGAATGCAGATTCTCAGGTTCTGCCCCCCACAACCTACCCTGTCACCACCCCCCAACTATAGATGAGAAACTACATTTTTTATAAGATCCCTAAGTGATAAGTACATACACTAAAGTGTGAGAAGCCCTACTCTGCATGGTTGTTGGATGGGACATGACATTTTGAAGGAGACCTGAATCATTAATGAATCTGAGGAGGTTACTTAAGAGGCAAAATAACAATAGTTGACTTTTGAGCACTTAATGGTTCTAGGCATCATAGTAACCATGGGTTTTACATGCATTATCTCATGTGGGCAAAAGGGAAGAGAAGACTTTTTCTGAGGATGGAGAAGTGACTTAGTAAATGCAGATATTCGGGAATGTTCTAGATAGTTATTGTAGCCCAGAGAAAAGAGCTAAATCTAGAGGGGAAGTACTCAGGATCAGAACAGGTGTAGCTAGCCTACGTGCAGAGTATAGACTGGAGCAGAGATGATGGAAACAGGAATGTTTTCTGAATGACCAAAAAAAGAAAGAAAGAAAATGTTACAGTAATGAATTCAGCCAACCAGGGAAAGCTATTTGGAAGTGACAAAGTGACATAGCCAATACTGTGGAAACACATAATGATTTTCACTCATCTCACTTTAGAACAAGGTTAAAAACTATGTTGCATATTTACTTTCTATGTAAATATACATATAAACAATATAACCATATATTACTCTATATGGATTCAAGTCTTTGCAATGGATAATTCTTAAAACCTTAATATTGGCATAGAAGTGTATTACTTTCAGTGTATAATCATGAGTATTGATTTTTTTTCTTTAAGAAACAGGCTTAACCGGACGCCTGGATGGCTCAGTTGGTTAAGCTGCTGCCTTCGGCTCAGGTCATGATCCCAGCGTCCTGGGATCGAGTCCCACATCGGGCTCCTTGCTCATCAGGGAGCCTGCTTCTCCCTCTGCCTCTGCCTGCCATTCTGTCTGCCTGTGCTTGCTCTCTCTCCCTCTCTCTCTCTGACAAATAAATAAATAAAATCTTTAAGAAAAAAAAAAAGATTAAAAAAAAAAAAGAAACAGGCTTAAGATTAACAGATAGGAAATATAAGTGGAGGACAATATATTTAGGGATGAGAGAAATTAGTTTTTAATCTTGATTCTGACCCAATACTTACCAAAATAACTGATAAGCCAAATTATAATCAACTAGTCAGTTAACAAGACTGATATTACTGGTATGTTTCATAGAATTGTTTTAATGGCGTGCAAAACTTAGTCTTGAGTGAAGGGACTTCTGAAATTTGGGAGAGTTGATAATGCTTCTATTTGCTTTAGTTTCTTAGAGACTCAGATCATTCTTATTCTACTATGAACAATTTCTATAATTATGTGAGACAATAAACAATTAATGTCATTAGAAGCCACTGCTATAATTCCATTTTTCTAGAAGTAAATATAAAATGGCAAGTTACCTGAGTACTCATATTACTGATAACTATTTGTATTAGTTATCTGTTGCCACGTGACAAATTATCCAATAACTTAGCAGCTTAAAGGAACAAATGTTTATTATCCCACAGTGGGTCAGGAATCCAGCTAGGTGCCTGTGGCTCAAGGATTTTCATGAGGTTGCCATCAAAATGTTGGCTGGGGCTGTTATTTTATCTAAAGGCTCTACCTATTATCACCTATAATTTATAAGGTTATTATTGGCTAGCTTCAGTTCCTTATCACATGGGAAGCAGCTAGCTTCCCATGGAGCAAGGAATCCAAAGGAGCTCAAGAGAGAGAAAACCATACTCAAGATGGAAACCATAAGTCCTTTTTATAGCCTAATCCTGGAAGTGACATTCCATTACTTCTGCTCTATTCTATCCATTAAAATCTAGCCAGTAAGCCCAGCCCATACCCAAGGAAGAGGATTGTGAATACCAGGAGGTGGTGATCACTGCAGGCTGACCACAATTATTGTGTTGTTGTTGTTATTGTGGTTACACAAGCTCCATGCTTGGCGTAGAACCCAATGTGGGGCTTTAACTCACAACTCTGAGGTCAAGACCTGAACTGAGATCAAGAGTTGGATGTTTAACAGACTGAGCCATTCAGGCACCCCACAACTGGGGGAAGGGTGATTGTGTCTTTCCTCAATATTTTCTGATATATAAATAAAAAATGTTACAGGCGATAAAATTAAAGAGAAAATATTCTTTTATGAGACATGTTGATGAGTAAAGTCATTCTTCTTTGGAGTTTTCTTAGTAAGACTTGAATCGACTGAAGACAGGATTTATTAATGGAACTTCCTGGCCACATAGTAGATCATGTCATGAATCCAAGTCTGAGATCATTAACCTAACAGGGTTTTGTAGAGCTTTCAAATTTTTGCACTGAAAAATTGAAATAGCAAAACCCCCTGGCAGTGATAGGAACCCATCAATCTTTCTCATTGCCTAACAGTCTCCTTCTTGCTCTGTTCTCAACAGTATGCTTGAAAGTTCAAACCGGCTTGATGAAGAGCACAGGCTGATCGCCAGGTACGCAGCAAGACTGGCGGCAGAGTCCACTTCCTCGGTAAGTAGTCTGAGTGAGAGGCTGTCATTCATGTTCACTGTTATCCTAATGGTCGGGGCTACCACAGCAGGACTGAGGAGGTGTTACTGGATGGCCTGAGGACCTACACATGAGTCTTCCACAGCTTCCCTTTGTCCCTCTCCAGCTATGGTTCTGGTACAGCAGAAATCGTAGCTTCCAATATGAGGTTACAACACCGTATTTCTGCACCAGCCCACCCCCTGATTTCTCTGGATCATTCCTGATCAGTTAATAGAAAGAGCAAAGCAATGACTCCAATTCACAACTGCCCCAGAGGAGTTTCTACTTTTATCAATATGTAATAGATAAAAGAAACAAAAAATTACATAATGAAATCAGAGGGAAAATCTGGATCACAGGTCAAAGATGCCACATGCCAGACTTAGCTACCCATGAAGCCATTTAGGACCTCAAATGTCTTCATTAGCAACATAGATCATTTCTTTGTTTTAAAAGAAATGCTAATTTAAAAATCATAGAAAAGCTTTATAAAAGCTAGACATTTTACCAAGCTTAACCTTTCTTACAGTCATGTATTTGGACATTAAAAAGCAGGCTGAGGTTTTCCGTGTCTTTGTAGGCTTAGTCAGTCAGTGCCGACTTTAAAATCTTGGCATTCTGTGGTGGAAAGATGAATTGTGATCTTTTTTTTTTTTTTTTTAAAGATTTTATTTGTTTATTTGACAGAGAGAGATCACAAGTAGACAGAGAGGCAGGCAGAGAGAGAGAGAGAGAGAGAGGGAAGCAGGCTCCCTGCTGAGCAGAGAGCCCGATGCGGGACTCGATCCCAGGACCCTGAGATCATGACCCGAGCTGAAGGCAGCGGCTTAACCCACTGAGCCACCCAGGCGCCCAATTGTGATCTTTTTAATTTGTTTAAAATCCAATTGAGGAATTACTACTGTAGAGTAAGGAAAGCAAGGGGCAGGGAAATACATATAATCTGCCCCTGTTTTTATAAAACAATGACAAATTAAACCTTCATTAAATCCACACTCAAATATATACATATATTTAAATACAGTATGTAATTACATGTATATACATATATAAACATACATACATATGTAAAAGTTGACTCTTATTTGGGAATCTGAAAGTCAGACCATCCTTGTAAAAAATCCTCTTATAATTGTAAGAAATGTTCATATTGTGTAAAAGAACTCATTTAATAAAATAGTAATTTGATTTTACAACTAAAAGTACACATATAAATATACATATGTATATACTATATAATCATATACCATACTTCTGTGTACATCTGTATTTAGTCAGAAGTTAATTTGTATATATATCTCTATATATAATTTGTTAAGATTAATTTGTGTGTATGTGCATGGATATATATGTGTATATATATATGGAAAAACCAATGTCTGTGTATATGCCAATTGTTAAAGTCGGCTGCATGACCAAGAACGATGGAATGGCATGAACGTGGGGGAAGGGTGTAATGTATGAATAATACTTAATAATACTTAATACATAAATATGAATAAAGAAATGCTAAAAGTGTGTTGACCAAAAGAAGAAGAAAAGAAAGTCCTAGTAACTAGGACTTTAAAACTATGAAATTTTTAATTGTACATTACAGTGACTGAACAGTAATTCTAGAGAAGTGTCTCAATAGGGAAGTATTTTTTACACCCACCCATATTGAGAGAACCGTCACAATAGGGACAGGACGGCAAGAGTGAAATAGATCCCAAAGACTTCAAGTCAGAAAGCTATAAAACAGGGGCGCCCAGGTGGCTCAGTCGGTTGGGCATCAGACTCTTGATTTGGGCTCCGGTCATGATCTCAGGGTCCTGAGACTGACCCCTGCAATAGGCTCCATGCTCAGCAGGGAATCTGCTTGAAGATTCTCTCTCTCCCTCTCCCTCTGCCCCGCCCTGTATTCTCTCTCTCTCTCTCTCAAATACATAAATAAATCTTTAAGAAGCAAGGGGCACTTGGGTGGCTCAGTTGGTTAAGCATCTGACTCTTGATTTCAGCTCAGGTCCTGATCTCAGGGTCATGAGATCGAGCCCTGCATCAGGCTCTGTGTTCTGTGCTCAGCACAGAGTCACCTGGAGATTCTCTCTCTCCTTTTCCCTCTGCCCCTCCCCACCCCTCTCTCTCTCACTCTCTCACAAATAACAAGTAAAACTCCCTTTAAAAAAAAAAGTAAAAGTAAAAAAATAATTTAAAAGAAGAAAGCTACAAAACTGTTTTTTCTGTGTTCTGTGTATTTGCCGTCCAAAGAATGCTGTTCCGCTTTTCATTGCAGAGGTGTCCTCCAGGTCCGTAGAGAAGCTGGTCCTTTAGGAGATGAATGGCAACTTCATGTATTTGCTTTTCTTGTTTTGATAGAGATAGTTTTTTTCTCTCCTATCTGCCTACCTCATGATCTCTGTCTCCTCGAGCACACGCCGCTTCCTTTCCCAACGTTAAATAGTTCACCACGTGTTTTACAGCAGCCGGCCCAACAGCGGGGTGCTCCAGACATCTCCTTCACCATTGATGCAAACAAGCAGCAGAGGCAGCTGATTGCAGAGCTAGAAAACAAGAACAGGTAAGGCTGCTTAGACACGCTGGCTTTTTGGATCAAAGTGTGTGCTCACGGCAAGCTTGTAGTTGGGACACCTGGGTGGCTCAGTCCGTTAAGCATCTGCCTTTGGCTCAGGTTGGGATCCCAGGGTCCTGGGATCAAGTTCCTCATTGGGGAGCCTGCCTCTCTCTCTCCCGCTCCCCCTGCTTCTGCTCTCTCTGTCCAAGAAATAAATAAAATCTTTTTTAAAACGTTCTATGGACAAACATGTAAAGGAAGTTACAAACTTGGTTGGCATATTTCTATGTTCTTAGAAGGAAAGAAAGACTAAACTGAAAACTGCCAAGCCCACAAATATCTTACCTTGGTTGCAGTGTTCACCTGCTTTCCCACCTCTCCAAGGCACTTTCTTTTCCCTTTCAATCCTCTGCTTCCACTCAGCATGAGGAGAAATCAGGACTTCCTTGAAGGAGATACCCCAGCCAGGAATACCTGCCTCCGTGTGGAATTCCAGAATCAGCAAGAAACACAATGAATGTCCTAATGGCCCCAGCTGTTGAGGGTTACCACTGTTACTGCTTGTTTCCAGGATGTTTCTGGATACTGTACGCTCTGAATGCATGTTGTAGGACCAGAGAGAGAATAAAGAAGGGGACGTGAGAACAGAAGGCAGAAAGAGAAGTGCGTCCTGTCCCTTGGTGCTTTCATGACCCATAGAGTTCCCCGCCCCATGTCTGAAGAGCAGCTAGTCCATCCTGAACACATTTCACTAAACCAGCAGCCTCATACCCTCCAAAGAACCCATAACCATGTCCCAGAAACTTCTCTAGGTTCCACTCCTGCACTATGGGAATTCACCCCGGGGGATCTCGTGGTCTCCAAGGTGACAACCCACTAATCAGATCTCTGAGCTTCAGGGGAGGGTAGAGTTCCTCACTTCACTGGATGACTACCCTGGTGGACATTTCAGCAATGACCTTAGAAGATAATGCTTCCTCCTAGCGCATCTGGTGGAGCCAGCTGGGTTCGGTATTAGGAGTGGCAGGACTCTTTCTATTATATTGCGTAAGTCACAGCCTGCATAGGCCAGACTGGTCAGATCAAGTACCAAAGACAGAGGAAGTCAGATATATACAAGCTTTGGAACCAAGCAGCTTGAGTTCGCATCACCTCTCCCACCCATTTTTTATTGAACGTGGATGAGTCAATCAACTGGCCTGTGCTTTGATTTCCTTATTCATGAAACAGGTAATAGCAGTACCCACATATAAAATAATTTGTTTGAGGATTAAATAAAATAAAATGAAAGAAGAGAGCATCGTTCTTGGGTAGAAACTAAGTACTAATGCTCTTACATATCTTACCATAATTTTCCTTATTAGAGCAGCTTCTCTCTCTTCCTTCAGCTAAATACTGAGTCATGTTTCTGTCCTTGGAACCACCAAGGAGAACTAGTGAGAGTCACAGAATATCGGGATGTTAGCCCTGGAGGAGATCCTTAAAATCCCAGCTTACTGATTTTCAGGCTGAGCTCTGTAGGACCCAGGGGCTCTGTCGAAGTGCCTGAAGAGGGGGAGGGAAGGGCTTACAATTCAGGGCCCACCCTCTCTTTCACCAGACCAGCTCCCTTTTAACCATTTGACGTTTTGAATTTCCATAAAAGTTTTCTCTTCAAGAAAGATTTCCACCATGGCACACCAAGGAGGACAGAAGAAGAATGAGAAACAACTGAATTTTAGTTCAGTCTTCTCACTGTACCCACAAGAGGTGTAATGACTGCTAATTAGCTTCTTAACTCTGGTGTGTTTATGAAGCAGGCCGTTGTAAATCAGCCTTTCAGATGGAAAGCCATCGGCCTTGCTCACCAAGTTCACCTTTCATTCCTTGGTGCTGTCTCTTGTGCATTTTGCTGGATGGGAGACTGACCCCTGCCCCAAGAATAAGTGACTTGTAACCTAGCGTAATGGCTTCTAACTCACTTAGGGATAATTTGCCTTGCATAGGTCACCCACCCTTTATGGCCAGCCTAATGTTCACCTCCGTGCAGGGCAGCCCGGGCTCCAACATCGATAGTAGACAGACACACCCCACCCTGGATAGAGGTCGCGCCAATAGCACTCTTATGTCACACACTCAATTACAGTGAATCCTTTTAAAAGCCCTTCCCTTCAAGGGCTACCCTCACTGAGATCCATTTTGCAGGCTGAAAATGTTAAGAAAAAGAAAAAGAATTTTGCCTAACTGGGGGCTTCTCAGATAAATCCAGTGAGAGGACTCTCATTCTTGGTGAAAGAATGGGGTTATTTAGTTTTTTGAAATGAACACCATTTATCCTTATTTTCCCTCCAAGCACCTCTTACTTGGTAGCTGCAAGTACTTTGTGGTGTCAGACCGTGATCATCAATAATCGGAAGATACACTTTTTGCTCCGAAGCAGTGCACTTTTCAAAGCTGAACACATTACCACGGCATTACATTACTTACTGGAGAGATTATTAGGTCCCGGCGAGAACACTCAGCTTCAAGGCTCCAGCAACATGTGCAGAGTCTGATCGTGCAGGAGCTGAGCTCAGCCCTCCCTTCTCCATCAGTGCCCACCTCGCCCCAGCCGACAGCTCGGAAACACCAGTGGTCACAGAGGCTTGCTTCTGCTCCGAAACGTGGGGTGACCCCACCGCGGTGTTAGTATCCTGGATATCCTGGAAGTTGACTGACCCTAGTTTCTTACCTTCTTCCTCTCTCCCAAGAGAAATCTTACAGGAGATCCAGAGGCTGCGGCTAGAGCACGAACAAGCTTCTCAGCCCACTCCAGAGAAGGCCCAGCAAAACCCCACTCTGCTGGCAGAACTCCGGCTCCTCAGGTAAGAGAGGGAGCCTGAGGCCTCTGGGGAAATGCAAGTGACTGGCTCTTCAAAAATTCCAACAGCGTCTAACCAGAGAACGGTCCTTAGTCACCACAGCTGCTAACATAATGTGCTTTTTCTTTTTTAATAGCATGTCCCTAATTGCTGGCATTTGCGGGGTTTCAAGGAGATGCTGTTTATATTCTTTCCTTGGACACAGAGAAAGGGAAACAGCACTCTTTAGAAACAAAATCTCTCCATGGAAAACAGGTGAACTCAACTCTTCGTTGTTATTCGCACTGTCAACAACAGTGTTATGACACAAGTGATCAATGAAACAAACACAAACAGCTAAATCAACATCACAGGCTTTTACACTTAAAAATTCACCTATAACCCATAAAAAGGAGGCAGATTTTCTCTGAATCTTGGTCTGTAATAGCTTTACATGCTTAAAAAACAGACTTCATAGCTTCTTGCTCTGCAAATGACTTAAACCACCTGCTGTTATCTAGTCTGGCACCAGAAAACACGAGACTGAAAGGACGCTAGAAGGTCATCTGGTTCTGCCCCTGACTTTCAGTGCATTTCTCGGAGTCAGAAAAGTGCAGAGTAGCCAAGGACCGCAGCGCCTACCCCTGCGCATGTGCGAAAGGATGGGTGCTGAGGGCTTCCGGTCAGGCTGGCTTAGTGCCATGCCTTGACTATGGCACGGGCTCAAACCTATCTGTGCAGCGAACAACACAAGGATAAATTCAAAGCCATTGCCTCGTAGAAATGTCATATTCCACGAGGCACTTTTAGTTAGCAAGTATGACATTCTTCCATCTTCCAGTTTGGGAGTGGGGTACATTCCGGGTATACGGAACTCTGAGGCATGCTCTTGATAGGAAGTAAAGATGCCTCTTCTCAGAATCCCTTGTCAGAATCAGGCTGCCGTTTACTTCTTCCATACAACTACATTAAGCAGGTTCTGTATGGCTACATGTGGGTTTTACCATAGATGTTTCTAGGGGTTCCGTCCCAGCCCTGCTCTTCAGACATGTTAACGTCCGGGCCCTGCAGGCTGCAGGCCCTGCCTGCTCTCAGCGACACTCCATGCTGGCTCTCCCCAGGCCGGTGCACCTGGCTAGATGGCAGGTCCCCCCAAGGTGTGAGTCATAGAAAGGAGATCTATGGAAGCTGCCAGCTGTGGGAGCTGCTTGATGTGAAGAGATCATGTCATACTTCCAATAACAAAATAATTTAATGTAAGAATCAGAAAATCTTCCTTTCCAGATGACAGAATCTCTGGTCCCACCTTCAGGGTGATGTATTAGAAATCCTTGCACATCCCACTACACCATCTCCCAGAAGGGATGAACAATGAAAGAAGGAAAAAGTGATATTTCATATCATCATCCTCAAAGGCATATAAAAGTAAATGCTGCTCGAAAGAGTCTTTGCCTAATAGGATTATGTAGGCCCTCCGGGCTCACGAGTTGCAAGTCTAATGTACACAGAAATGTAACTGAATAAACCACCTTAGAAATAGAGTAATCATTCATCTACACGTCAAGTTACCTTGTCTCTGCCTGAAATGTTCTTTATGCCTCTTCTGTTGGTTGTCCCATTCTCTGATGGAGGCATGGATGACTAGGAATTTTTCATAAATGTTTTCATCAGACCCTTCCTTAGCATTTGCCTTCAAAAGTCTTTGGTTCCATTTGGATGATGCATTCTGGGAAGGCATCTAGATGTGCCTGGGTCACTGATGATAGTTTTCCAAATGATATTTCTTCCCTCCTCGACCTTGCTATCTTGGAATGCACTGATAATTCCAAACACCCTCCTGGCCCTGCCTCGTGGGCACTCCCTACATCTGAGCCCAAACCTTTGCCAAGGAGTCTGGCTCTGTGAGAAACTTCAGTATTTGGGGGTGTTCGCTCTCAGCGGGTGGCCCATACCTGTGGCCACAGGCCTAAGGCCTGAGACAACTAAATCCCAACGGATTTGCTTGCCTGTCATTCTACACTTTTCTTCTACTTGGATATTTCTCTAGATACTTCTAAACCACTTATTCCATGCTAAGCACTTGCACAATTTGGGGATTTCACAGACACCCTGACATCCCTCTCTTAAAGAGCTCCTTTGAGTATTCTTTTATTCTTTAGACATTTCAAACTCTAAAACAATGTCCTCTTGCCCAGTTACATTGGCCTTAGTTCACCCAGAGGGGTGGCCATATGAAGCCACCATGGGAGCTCTTTGATAGAGATCTCCTTTGTCCCTTGCAGTTTGCCTGGGTCTCTTATTGAGAAACCAAAGGAGAAATTTCTTTCAGCTGGGAAACAGGTGAGGAGACAAAGGAGCAGAGCTCTGCTTTTCATGAACACATAGTTTATTTTTATCTTAAGAGCCCTATGACCTTTCTAAATAATCACATTTCCATTTTCACATTAGCCACACAAAAGCTGAGAGCTAGGTTTGCAATCCAGATCTGGTAACCAAGTGGGATTAAATGATGGGCATTTCTGTGGGCTAATCTGACACTTCCTATGCACTAAGCTCTATAAACAGTATCCCAGGTAATTGCTATAACAAAGCCAGGAGATGGACACTATTATTATACTCTTCTTATAGATACGGAAACTGAAGATTCACAGAAGCCAAATAATTTGCCCAAGATCCCACACAGTGAGCAGCACATGTGGATTCCGTCTCCTCTTCTTGGGTCTTAATTATCTCCTGCTGGGCTGTTAGCACTCAGTTGATTGCTGGCCTCTGGTCCATCCACACTGTTGTCAGATTTATCGTTCCTCATTTTATTATTCATTTAGTTCATTCAGCAAATATTTCCAAAATGCACTATGCCCAGTGTCTTGAAAAAGATACTGTCCTAGTCTCACAGAATGCATGGTCTGGTAGGAGAATGACAGAAATCAAATAACTGCACAAGTAAGAAGATAATTATAAACTGAGATAAGTGCTACAAGGGATCTTGTTTTTAAACAGAGACACAGTGATCAAACCTGCCCTTCACTTCGATCAGAAAAGTCTACCATGAAGCAGGATGTTTCAGTCGAAGTATGAAAGATGGATACATAGGAAATGGGGATTAGGAGTGGCAGAGGGGATGGAACAGCTGAGGGAGGGTCCCCTGGAAGAGAGAAACCGGATGTACCATGTCCAAATGACAGGAGCGCATCTGGCACTTTTTTAGGAACTGAAAGATCGATAGGCCTAGAATGCAGTGAAGGAGGGGCTGTATGGTAGGAGATGGAGCTGACGATGTAGGTAGGGGTAGACGGTGATGCTGTGTGGCCTCACAGACCATCTTGAGGATATTGCTGTTAATCCTACAGCGGGAGCCCCTGGAGGTGGTAGTTACATATTGAGCCAATACAGTGAGTTAGACTCACATGAATTAGAGATCTTACTCCAGTATTGAGTTTTACTAATAACTTCAAGAATACAGACAATCAAGAGGCACAAATGAAGCAGAGAAAGGTCTGGAACATTCCGTATGGTCCCTGAGGACTTTCCCTTCTACAGTGGGGTAGAGTTTTTGAGGGAAATTTTGTAAGTTTATCTAGCAAGACTTCCTTAAATTTCCTCCACCATTTGGAACTGGGATCTTCTTTGGTATCACCATAAATAGCAATTTCTTCATATTTTTATTGTATGCTCGCCATCATCATTTTGAACTTATCTATTTCTCCTCCTCTTTCACCCAAGGGTAAAAACCATAGCCTACTCATTATTTTATTTACTGTATCTTAAAACAAAAGTGCTGAATGGATGTCTGTGGGATGAATGGATAAGAACTGTGTTTGCAAAGACAATACCATCTTGTAGGATGAAGAAAACATTTATTACAACTGTGAAGCAACTAACTTCACACTACAAATCTCAAAGTGGAAAAAAGTATAATTTCTGTATCTTTACCTTGCCAAAAAAATAAGCATTTAATTTTATACCCCCCAAATTACATTATTTTCAATGTATATAAGATTATTCTTAAAGAAAACTTGCTAATATAAGGTGACTTTTTTTTGTTCTATTAATTAAAGAGGAAAGTGTAATCTCTGCTGCAAGTCTGTGGTTTCCAGAGTTGAATTTATTTTTTTTTTTTTTAAAGATTTTATTTATTTATTTGACAGAGAGAAATCACAAGTAGGCAGAGAGGCAGGCAGAGAGAGAGGAGGAAGCAGGCTCCCCGCTGAGGAGAAAGCCCGATGTGGGGCTCGAACCCAGGACCTGGGATCATGACCTGAGCCGAAGGCAGCGGCTTAACCCACTGAGCCACCCAGGCGCCCCTCCAGAGTTGAATTTAATAGACCAGTTTAAGTTTTTCATTATTTTGGGGAAACAACATAAAGTTAAGTTCTTTTTGTTTTACCACAAAGTGATATCTTTAAAACTCTTTTGTCTCTTCTCACAGCCATTTCATGAATGACAGTAGATTTTTTAACTTTTTACTCTGAAACCATGTTAAACCTAGGAAAGAGTTGTCAGAATATCACAATTAATGTCCTTCTGTACTTCACCTAGAGATTGCAAACATTTTACCACATCCTTCTCTATCTTCCTTTATATGTGAATATATAACAATTGCATACACATTTTTGATGAGTCATTTGAGAGTAAGTTGCAGACATCATAACCCTTTACTCCTAAGTACTCCTGTGTATGTTTCCTAGGTAAAAAGATGTTCTCTTATATAACCATGGCACCATCATCATATTCAGGCAAGTTAATATTGATGTTTATTATCTAATAGACATCTATATTAAAATTTTGCCTGTTATCCCAACATTGTCCTAAGAGAAAGTAGGGTTGTTGTTTTTTTCTTTTTTTTAAGATTTTATTTCTTTGGGGCGCCTGGGTGGCTCAGTGGGTTAAAGCCTCTGCCTTCGGCTCAGGTCATGATCCCAGGGTCCTGGGATCGAGCCCCGCATCGGGCTCTCTGCTCAGCAGGAAGCCTGCTTCTCCCTCTCTCTCTCTGCCTGCCTCTCTGCCTACTTGTGATTTCTGTCTGTCAAATAAATAAATAAAATCTTAAAAAAAAAAAACACAATAAGTTTAAAAAAAAAAAGATTTTATTTCTTTATTTGAGAGAGAGACAGCATGAGCAGGAGGGGCGGGAGGGGAGGGAGAGAGAGCCTCTCAAGCAGACTCCATGCTGAGTGCAGAACCCAATGCAGGGCTCCATCCCAGGATGGAGGACCCCAAGATCATGACCTGAGCTGAAACCAAGAGTCAGACCCTTAACCAACTGTGCCACCCAGATGCCCCAAGAGAAAGTAGATTTTAACACACATGCAAAATTAGAAATACTCTGGCAGAATCTCAGAATAAAAGGCATTCCTTTAGAGATGTAATACATTAAGCTCTGTGCAAATAAAATTACTACTTAGTCCTTGTTTTCTTGTTCCTACTTGAAACCATAGAAGCTACACTACAAATGTGTTAATCAGACCCACATTTGGTAGCCACTTATAGAGAAGATTAAATAAATACTTATAGAGAAGATTAAATAAAGACATTATTAAGTGATTTTTTAAAAATTGAATTTAATCAAATGCATGAAAAAGTAAATGTCAGGGGCACCTGGGTGGCTCAGTAGGTTAAGTGGCTGCCTTCCACTCAGGTCATGATCTCAGGGTCCTAGGATCAAGCCCTGCCTCAGGCTCTCTGCTCAGCGGGGAGTCTGCTTCTCCCACTCCCTCTGGGCTCTCTTGCTCTCTCTCAAATACATAAATAAATAAGATCTTTTAAAAAAGAAAGAGTGGATGTCATGTTTTGAAAGATTACTACTATAAGAAAAAATTACAAACAAGTTTTTTTTATTGCTGATTAATTCTAAATTAATACCAGTTAACTTTCTCTTGTAGTTTTTAGATGCCTTTTCTTAGTATTTCTTAACTACAATATTGGAGTTTTACTGCAACCCTCTTCACAAAGTGCTCCTATGACCAAAAATCCAAAAATTATAGAGCAATATCTACAAGAGAACTGGAAATACATCAGAAACATTCTCTATCCTTCTACCAAGCCCTAACATGGGTATATTTGGAACACAACGTGCAGACAAGGTCAAAGATAAAACAGCCAGTGGATTTGTCATTGAAGAATATTTTTGAATGGATCAAGGCTTTTAAAATTAGAATGTTGTAGCCCTGGAAGACAAAGACTAGTATAAAATGCCATTAAAGTCTATAAAATCATGATGTTCCTTGTCCTTTGGGATTCAGAAAAGAGACAGTTGTGAAGATAATCAAAGGAAGGAATGCTCTGAGAAAAAGCCTTAAGTGGCAATAAAAGCCAAAAATACAAATATATTCAAAAAGAGTTGAGACATGTTTACAAATTTTAAACTCATAAGTCATCAGAGAAAGTCTGTATCAAAACAAATTAGAAATGTTTCATTAATATCCATAACCTGTCCTCCCACAAAATGCCTTTTCAATTGGATGAGTCATTGACCTATGTCAGCGTGACATTTTTATATTGTCAGGTTTATATTGTCATTTCAGAGTCTCTGCTCGAGCTCCACTAAATATTGTGCTTCTTCTCATTGAGACTGGACATATCCATTCATACATTAACCCATGGTTAAAGCATCCACGCATTTTTTAAAATATAAGTTCCAACATCTCAAACCCAGACAGAAACCTTTGGGGCAAGGGGAAAAAACTGTGTGCATTATTCACTAATGATCATGAAATAATAGATTTGAAATTGACTTGAAAAGCATATGTAGACATCAGAAACGTAAACCATTAATATTCTTCCCCATACTGTTTCATTTCTTTTCTCTCTTTCAAAGGTATTTTTGGTACTCTGTGTCAATATAAATGATAGAGTAGAGATTGCCCTTTGTGGTTTCCATTCTTGCTGACAGCTTAATAGAAGTTAACAAACAAAATTAAACAAACATGAACCTTATAGGTTATTTGCAGTTAGAACAATTGTGTAGGAACTCCTTTATTCTGACTTTGCTTTATATAAAGTCAAACCCAAAGCAGAAAACTTAAATTGACTATGAAAACTCTGTACTCTGGATATTTCACCTCTGAAAGACACAGCATTATGTACGAAGAATGGAAGAAATGAAAAATTAACTTTTAAAATCCAATTTCCAAATACTAAAGTATCGGTATTTCCTTTGAGATTTACAAAAGGGTCCCTGCATTTGGAGGATCTATGGGATTGACCCTTTTCAGTGACACTTTGGTTTTTGTTTGTTGTCTCAGGGAAGGACAATGGCAGAGCACAGGGCCCAGAACATAGTAAGCATTCAGGAAAGATTTCATCAAATGGTTGATTTGCAATCAACCATATTGGGTGCAATATCAAATAGGATCCTAATTCTATTTTAGTATGACTTCTAACAAGCAAATGTACACCTCATGTTCATTTGACAACATTTTCCTGCTTGGAAACCATGTCAGAGTTCCAGAGATGCCCTTTTCCTGGTGGTCCACTATTGCCACAAGACTAAGAAATGTGATCAGCTCAGTTGGTTGAATGCTGTTCTGATGACAACTGCTTCTTTCTTAGACAGCGCAAGGATGAGCTGGAACAGAGAATGTCTGCTCTCCAGGAGAGCCGGAGAGAGCTAATGGTCCAGTTAGAAGGTCTCATGAAGCTACTAAAGGTAAGAAGTTCAAATACTTCCTAGACCTCTGACTATGGCATTTCTGAAAATCTTTCATACATAATGTGCAATTATTTTTCCAATGACTATATGTGATTAACCCCAAAATATGGCTTCAGTCTCAGATATTAAGACCTTTTCTCAGATACATCAAATGATCGCAGTCAATGACAAGTCTCATTCTTACCCATTTCCTGGAACCAGACCACTGAGGACCTTCAAAGGACAACTTCTTGGCTTATTTCCAGTTCCTATGTCCTTAAAAATAATAAAGCTGGATTTATTTAGGAATATTTTACGTTTAATAGCTTCAATAATTCCAAATAAAGTGAACAGAGTCCAATGTCTAACTCAGAAAATGAAGATACAGCCATGAAATTTTGGGGGTGACTATAGTTTTATTAAGACCATTAACTGTTAATTTTAGTGAAACATTTTACCTCATCTGTGTGGCTTTAGCAGCAAGTCACATAACTTCTGTGAGTCTCAAATGCAAACTATAAATAGGTATTTGCTCTCTGTGGGGAGGGGGTTTAATGAAATGACCTAGGGAGGTCCTCTGCAGAGTACTATGATGTTGTTCTCCCCGGGAAGTAGCATTCTTCCTTTCATATCTCTATTCCCTTCTTCGGTATATACTAAATCACATTCCAGGTCACAGTGAGAGTAATCATGGCCCCTTGGCCACAGTCAGCTCAGTGGAGGAGTCAGAGCTATATGGTCAGCCTGCCTGATGTAGACACGCAGGAACCACTGTGGACTGGAAAGGGGACTTGCCAAAGACAGGAACTGAAACTTCTGATGGAGTAAGGAAGGCCAGATCCCTGGGGCAGCTCACCTGTGAGACAGACGTCCCTACTTTAGGTCCCTGGTTCTCTAGCATCCCTGACACACCAGAATTTATTGTTTCTCCCTTCCTCTTTTTCTTTCCTTTTCTTTTTTCTCTTTTCTTTCTCTCTTCCTTCTTCCTTTCTTTCTTTCTTTTATTTATTTGACAAATACTTGCTGAAACCTGTGTCCTGGCCGGGTATAAGTGTGACACTTCTTTCTTTTGTTTTCTCTGCTCTTTTTTTTTTTTTAATTTTTTAAAAAAGATTTTATTTATTTGACAGAGATCACAAGTAGGCAGAGACAGGCGGGGGGGGGGGGGGCAGGGGATGGGAAGCAGACTCCTCACCGAGCAGAGAGCCCAATGCAGGCCTCGATCCCAGGACCCTGAGATATGACCTGAGCCAAAGGCAGAGTCTTAACCCACTGAGCCACCCAGGCACCCTTTTTTAAATTTTTTTTTTTTTAAATTCTTTAGTCAACTTTTCCTGCCATCAGTGTTGGGAATGCTTTATCGTCTCTAAACAAAATCTCCTTTTCAGTGTATTAGACCCATAATGCGTAGAGCTCACTTTTTGTTGTACTGCACATATGAAGACAGGACTAGATAACTAATAACCTCTTACTGTTTCTGCCCTATTATCTCACTGGATCATCCAGAAAAGCTCTTTCTGCTTTCCTTTTCAAATATACCAAATGAAGAGGGTCGATCTCATCTTTCCCTTCACTGAATGACAGGAAACCTTGAAAATACCCCCCCACACACTTATATTCCCATATTGATGGATATGAGTCCACGTACCGCCAGCCATCTTGGCATCCATCTAGCTCACCCGAGCACATTCTATCAGATCGGTATATACAAACACCAGGAGAGAGGGATAGACTGTGTTGAAAGATGTATGGACACAGGAAGGAAAGAGATGGTCTGTCTCAAATACCAAAAGAAATGTGGAACTAAAAGTCACCAAGGTAGGAGAGGCGGCCATCAAAGCCATGTTGATGTTCCCCCTCCCCTTTGCGTTCCCTCACACTGTGTACATGCTCTTGCTGGAACCCTGGGTAATCTAACTGTTATTGATTCAATCTTTCTGTAGGAAGAAGAACTGAAGCAGGGAGTAAGTTATGTTCCCTACTGCAGGTCTTAACTAACTGTGGAGGGGCCTGCCATCCTGCTGTTGTTCTCATTGCTTTTGCCTCTAATGTATGTTCATGCTTCAGTTTGGAAAGAGAAAAAAAAATCATACTAATTTGCTTCCTTTTCAATGTAGTGCTTGAATGGACACCTACAAAAGTTAGCATTTTTTATAACTATTACTACTGTCAGCATCAAAACAAGAGCTATTAGATCTTTTAGAAGAGGGGAAAAAATTGTAATTTGTTGGAACCTTTCTAGATCTCCAGCAGTCTACATTTCAAACCAGTCTCATGCTTTTCTGGGTTGTTGATCAGACCCTTCTCTTAGTAGAGAGATGCCTACCACTGCTACTAAAGTTACACTAGGAAAAGTCCACAGACTCAAGCTACTCTCTACAGCCTCTCATGCTGTTAACCATTTAGTTCAGTATCCATTTTAATGGAAAGGCGTGGGACCTCCTTGTATAAAAATGTCAGCCAATTGCATCTCTTTTCATTGCATAAGTATTAAGCCCTGTCTTCCCTGTCACCAAAATGTGTTCAACCTAAGAGAAACACTGCCCATTGTTTAGTTCTTGCAAGCAGAATCCCTATCATTGGTTCATAATAATCTCAAAAGAACAGGTAACTTTCAGGCTTTCTCTTATCACCAAGAACCTTTCTGCTCTGGGAGTTCACAAGGCCCTTACATATGTCTTCTCCGGAAGCAGGAGCACCGTGACTCTCATAACCGTAGTCTAAACTAGAACCCTATGTCTGACCCTGTGGTCAGGTCCAGGGCCAGCAGAGGGAGTAGCATACTCAAAAAATAACAATAACAAACTAGAAGCAAAATAACAGCAGCTTTAATGTCAAGTGCATGTACTCTTGCTAGTGTTAGCAGGAAGTTTCACGTTATTTCCTGGGATCGATTAGAACCACAGCCTGTCCGATTTCAGCGTACCTTTTATTCTTCTGTATTCTCTTTCCTATTATTCATTGTGTGTGTTTGTGTGTAACAAAGAATGTCTGCAAAATGCTGGACACATTTTTACCCTTCATTCCCACGGTCTGTAAAAAAGGAAAGTGTAAAACTAATCTGTAATGTCAGACAATAAAGACAATGTATGACACTATTTTGTATTTTGTGAAAAAAATTTACTTGACTAGAGTCAAATCTGACAGAGAGAGTCGCCCTGGGTGAAGGACGGGCACGTATAGCCTGTGCCATTGCCCGTAAAGCCACACGCGGGGTATTGCTATTATACTTCCAACACACTTAGATCATGCTAGACAAGAATGCCTTGCTGTGCCGCTTCTCTTTGCAACAGCCTCTTTTCTTTCCTGTCTCTGACTTAGCATGTGCACAGAAAAAGGAAAAAAAAAAGGCTAACTATAACCTTCTTCCGCCAAGTGGAGAGAGAGGGCAGTCATCCTCTAGACAGTCAGCCTCCCTTGAGCAAGGTCTCTCCTGTACCCCTTTCCTGCCTTTTCCCAGGCTACCTGCTCTGGAAAGGCTTAGTGGACCAGTGGGTTCACGAACATATGCTGCCCAGAGCCAAAGCTTGGCTGAGGCTGAGCACGTAGAACAGTGTCCTGCCTCCTTGCCTTCCCGTTCCTCCCTCAGAGCCCTCCCCGGCTCCGCAGTCTGGGGGAGGCAGCCCTCAGCTGGGTCCTGCTGCAGAGGTTCTCGTGGGCACCGTCCAGATGGCAGCAGTGCGTTGTCTGGGCGCGGAGACCCGTTTACTTGTCTTGACTCATTTGATTTGCTTGTATGCTCAAGCCTCTTCTCGAAAAGGACCCGAGATAGTTTGCAACAAAAGTCATCAAAAATTACTTCATAAAATAAATTCAGAAAAATCAGAAACGAAAGAAAAGATAACGCCAATATGCTCATCTTAAGCAGCAAGCGTGTGCCTCAGAGCTTTTTGGCCAGGAGACAAGGAAAAAAAAAAAAAAGAAAGAAAGAAAGAAAAGTAAAACATAATTGGTGGTTTTATCAGAACCAAAATGCTAGCTCTCAGGGGACCAAAATTTCGGTTGGCATGAAATATAAAAAGGAAGTCTTCCCTCAGAGCTTTAGAAGAGGAGCACTAAGTAATGAAACAGATAAATACAGCAGCAGATGTCAAGTGGCTGATTATGACACTGACCTTCAGCTGAAATTAAAGACAGAACCCTGACTGGCCCAATCTGGAGCAGGCAGTTCTACAAGGAAATGAACTTATGCCATCCAAATGTATAGACTTCCTTTGGTATAACATGATCTAAGGAGAGAATTTAGAGGTTTTAGTCTGGTGTGTGCTTCTAAATTCTGTTTTTTTATTTATGAGCCTTACCCCTTTGGGGACATTCTCTTTGTAAAATCAGATTTCAGACACTGCACACAACAAATTGTGCTTGATTTAATAACCTCTACTTGCTTTATCATAAGTCTGTGTGGTTCAATGTATTTTATTATACTGGTATATATAATTCCTACTTATACTGTTTCTTGTTAGAGGTAATGCATGAATTTATTCCCCTCGAGGAGAGAACATGAATTAAAAAAAAAAAATAGTGCCTGTAATATAACATGATGATTATGGTATCATAAGCAATAAATTTTTTTTTACAAAACTTGCATCAAAATTATCCTACCCTCTTTCTTCTTTGTGTATCTTTAAGATTTATTGAAGGAACCATAAAAAGAACACTCATAAAAAGTTTAGTAATGAAGGCAGCTGGGGTATAATTGCAGTGACAATATGTTTCAGTTTCTGGTAAACTTCCAGTGCCAAATATCGCATCCCAATCTAAAACCAGATATCCTGCCTTTGAGTTCAGAATGTAAGGTCTCAATAAAAATTTTTGTAGAGAGATCACTCGTGTTAGACCTGATTGTAGGGGTCCCTACTCTTCTATCACACCTGTAAGATCTTGACTAAGTCAACTAACTTCCCAGGAATCTATTAAAAACACACTGAAAATAACACAGCTCAGAGGGTTGTTGTGTAGATTTTCAAAGATAATGGATGTGAAAGCACTTTGTAAAATACTATATGCATGTCAGATACTAGTATAAAATTGCATATAGATGTATACACATGTGTCCAACAATATGCAAACTTTTCTAACTGGACCCCTATTTTACACACATGCACATACACAAGCACACCTTCCCTACTCCTCCCTCCAGTTAACTAAGTGTCTTGGTCAGAGCAGGAAAGTGAAACATTTTAAATCCTGTCTCCTGCCTCCATTTTCTTCTCTCTTTACAACTGGAGGCCCTATGAACTCAGGAAATCCTGGTCGCTCAGGCTCCTACTTCTCCGAAACACACTATGGAACATGAACAGGCCAGAAATGATGAGTTTTACCAGCATCAGTTCACCTTCTTTTCCTTTCCTTGCCCATCCTCTCTGGTGGGTATCCTGTGGAGAGGGGTGACGTGGTCACAGGTGGAATAGGGGAGTTGGAGGGGGCAGAATTCATCTCATAAATAATCAACTGTGGTATTAGGACTAACATCTAGTCTTCAAAACATAGCCTCTCAGACTCTCTCACTCTCTCTCACTACCTTTTTTTTTTTCTTTTTAAGATTTTATTTATTTATTTGACAGACAGAGATCACAAGTAGGCAGAGAGGTAGGCAGAGAGAGAGGAAAGAAGTAGGCTCTGTGCTGAGCAGAGAGCCTGATGCGGGGCTCCATCCCAGGACCTTGGGACCATGACCTGAGCCGAAGGCTGAGGCTTCAACACACTGAGCCACCCAGACACCCCTCACTACCTTTTTTAAAATCAGGGGTTAGTCCATTAATTCTAGGAAAGTAAAAATTATTTCTCTACTTAAAAACCTGAGGAGATGACCTTCTAGTTCAGATTAAATCTAGCCCCTTTTATGACATCAGAGACCCGCAAACCTGGCACCACCCCTCACCAGCCTCAGTCTCCTCCGTTCTCCATGATGAACCAGTGCGTCCACCATCCTGGCTCCCTCACGCTTCCCTTCCCTTGTTCATGACACGCTAAGGCCTGGAATGTTCTTCTCTCCTTGCAACACATCCTCTCTTCTGCCCCGAAATCTCCACTATTAAGACCCAAGTCAAGTGATGCCTCCTGCCTGACCTGTCAGAATCAGTCACCTCATCTGTGTCCCCGCAGCACTGTGGACACAGCAATCCCTTTAAGGATAGTCAGTGAATGCGTACTGGACGAAAGGATGACAAGAAGGTCAAACATAGCCAAACACTGCTCTGCTGTACCTTCTCAAGCTGCTAACGAAAAGCAGGTGGACTGGGCTGTGTTCCCAGTCAAACCTGAAAGGCAGACTTTTCAGCCACGGGGAGGATGTCCACCCCTGTCTCGCGGTCATCTGCTCAGCCGCATCTCCAGGAACAGCTGTTTCAGCGATTACACATTTGGTCCTTTCCCTGAAGCCTCCCTCCTTTCTGGTGCTGAGAGGAAACCAAAATACTTCCTGGGAAAGAATCAGAAAAATGTATGGATTTTGTCAGCCTTCTTAAAAATTGATACAAGAGCAAGTTGAGAGGACTCAGAGGATGGAGTGCTGAAATGAATTTTTCATTTATTCGCTAGGAAGCGAGCTATTCTAAATTTGCCAAGTATGATGTATGTTTTCCTTCTTCCATAAATCAACTGTTCTCTCAGGAATTTTAGATCTCTATATTGATCTGCATGGACCATTGTCCCTTAAGTCTTCTCTCCATTAATCATCAAGTAATTTCCAGGAAAGGATGTTCACAGAGATTACGCACTCTAACTCTTCTGAAGTTGTTGTTGGCAGACAACCAGACTTCACGACCAGGCCAGAGGCCACCATCCACAGGGGTCACCACCTGACAATGAAACCCAGTGATATCTCCACTGATCTACCCCAATGCCAAGAGGCAGTTGCCCTTTCCTAGTGACCCTAAAGAGAGAGCTGGAAGGAAGGCCAGAGATGGCATTCCCAGCAGTAGGCCCCAGGAAATGCATCAAACTGGACAGTGTCCAGACAAAGAGACATGATCCCCAGGGAGCCAGGACCCTCCCCTCCCCAGAGTCTGGACACACGGTGGGTATTGGGCGTTGCAGGGAAGATGCCAGTGAATCGTGTCTCCAGCACAGAATCTCCACTTAGTCCTCACACAATCAGACTGCTTGAAATTGCACCAATTAGAGATTCATTTAGGAGATGGTGGCTCTCCGTCACTCACACAGCGGTGTAATTTAGATTCAGTCTATTGTTTTTCCCTTAACACATAACTACAGTCAATTATTTGTCTCTTTTTTTTTTAAAGATTTTATTTATTTATTTGACAGACAGAGATCACAAGTAGGTAGAGAGGCAGGCAGAGAGAGAGGAAGGGAAGCAGGCTCCCTGCTGAGCAGAGAGCCCGATGCGGGACTCGATCCCAGGACCCTGAGATCATGACCTGAGCGGAAGGCAGCGGCTTAACCCACTGAGCCACCCAGGCACCCCAATTATTTGTCTCTTAACACAGAACCACTAATAGGGGCTTTGAAGGAAGGAAGCAGGCAGGAAGAAGTGGGGAAAGCTGATTTTGGAGACCAGGCAGTACAAAGCAGGGAGCATTGGGAGTGGAAATGCCTCAAGCACAGCGGAAAGCTCAGGGCATGAGCAGAAGGGGAGGTAAGAGACTTACAGACAGGAAGGTTCCAAGGACCAGGTTATTGCCCAAGGCGGGGGTGGCGGGGTGGGGGGCGCAGGCAGCCCCGTGGGCTCCCTGTACTGGAGAGCCAAACTAACGGGGGCAAGCAGCACCAGGATAGCCATTAAAATACTGAAATGCACACCCACAGCCCCACATCTGAAGTCACTGGCTCCAGACAGGTCCCAGGAGTCAGAACCTCTCGGGCTTTAGAAAGGCCTTGCAGCGCAGGGAGCATATACACAGCTTCAAATCCTTATGAAACAAAGTACTTTGCTTTTTGGATTTCAGATTTGCAGATAAGAGATTTGCACCTGCATTTCTGCAGTGATTGATAAACAGCCCGCAGTTCACACTCTCCCCGCTACCTCAACCGGGCAACTGAAAGGTATCCTCCAACCCAGCCAGAAGCCCTAGGCTGCTACTCCAACACCACGGATGGGGCCAGGCCCTGCACCTTCTCAGCTTCAGGCTGCTAAACCTTTCTCGTTAGTGAAGCCTGCAATGGGTGGTCCTGATGCCTTTGGTCCTCAGAAGTGACTGTGGGGCTGTGGGAAAGCCCCAGGCTTGCAGATGAAAGGGGGATCCACTTTGTTTCTGCCATTCTCTGGCTTGGAGGCTTCGGGTAACCGTTACCACCTCTGAGCCTCAGTTGGCTAACCTGAAAAATGGAGCCTCAGTTGGCAACCTGAAAAATGGGAATATAATACTTCATACAGTTGCTAGGAGGATGAAGTGAAATAGTTGGGGTTAAATTAATTTATAGATGGCAAACTCCTATCCGAATATAAGCAACTATCATTCCTAGCTCCAATAATGAGGAGAATGTTTTACAAACAATGTATGTAAAAGTGCTCTGGCCACTGTAAGTTACATAAAAAAGTGCCATTGTATTATTATTATTATTACTACTATTACTACTACTACTACTACTATTATTATCAGGAAACTCCTACCCCAGAAGAGGGTCTGGTTCCCCAGAATTGAGGGGGTAACCCAGCTGCGTAGCCAAGAGGAGCCTCCTTCCTTGAACCCCTCTGTCCAACTTCCCATCCCAGTCCCTCTTCCCTGCTGTGTGACTGGTCCTTGAGGAAAAGAACCGGTAAGGGCAAGAAGCCTGCCAGGGGCCCCGCCTGGCTCAGGGCAGAGGAACTCCTTTGAGGGCCCCTCAGTAGCCCAAACACAGCCAGGCCCCTGCATTCCAGGGTAGCCAGAGCATCTGTGCTCAGAGCATCTGTGCATCTGACCCTAGCCCAGGCTCTCCCGCTCAACCTCCCCCAGCCATCCTCTTTACCTCTCTGGGCATTGCGACCCACACTTGCACGTTTAGAGTAATGATGCCTAGTATGGTTGGTCGTGGAGAGAAATCAATGGGGAGGCACATGAAAACCACTCTACCTGGCAAAGCGCGACGAAAAAGTGAAGTCATTTCTTATCAGTGTGGGGAACAGGAGGATACCACGGTAGCTCAGAAGCGGAGGTTTCGTGGTTAATGAGACTGAGCTGGCAAAGTCTGCTGGGGGAAATCAGACGCGTCCTTGAGCAGGCTGGGGCCACAGGCTGCCACGGGTTACACTCTTCCCTGGGCCCGGACAGACCATTCAAGGTACTGTTGAGAGTGAAAGAGTGGCATCCCCAACCCATCAGCGTCACATGAGTTCTTTGCTCTGCTCTGTTCTCTTTTGCCTCGTTTCTAATTCTAGATTTTTCTCAATTTATAGATTTGACTTTTGTGTGTGATGCTGAGCCCCAGAAAGCTAACAGCATGGCATTTTCCAGAACTGATGTTGTGTGTCTTAACTGCAAGCAGACCCCACAGCAAAGTCTAAATCGAATAGTCCAGAGCACTGCTCTCATGGGGCATGCCACTGGGTCTGAATGCGTTGATGGTCAGTCTCTGGGTCTTGCTGTGAAAGAGTCTTCCGTCTCCCTGGCCAGACCCAACAGACTGGAATGGAGTTTATGTGAACACCCAATGCACATGAGGGTCGCACCGCATTTTCTTACTCATGACTGGCTTCCTTTGTAGACTAATTATCATAACACGGGAAAGCTTTCCAAGAAACCTCATTGTAGAAACAAAGCTGTGAAATTCAAGGTGTGAACGGTTTCATACCTAGGACTGTAGTACAGACAGAAATGGCTTTTCGTTATTTTCTACTTTTTTTCCTTACTCACTTTTAAATCTCACTGTTCTTATTGCTAAAATAACTGCTTTTTCATAGACACAGAGAAGGACATTCCCTACAGAAAATGTGGCCAAAAATCCCTAAAGTAGCCAAAAATTAGAAACCGAGAGTTCTCCTCTCTTCCCCATTTGAATCAAGTCACAGAGCAATTTGACAAAGTGAACTTTTGCCCCAAAATAGGGATTAAACAATTTGTGCCTCATTTGATCCTTAATTGGAGACTCAATATGCACGATATTACGTGGCATGATCTGACCTATAAATTATCCTCTAAAGATCATGCCAAGACAGAGAGATTGAAAATTTAGGAATTATACAAACCACATCCATCCCCAAGAGTCTCCTAGTTTATATTTCAAACTCTATCCTGAAATGTCTTTTTGTTCTACACGGAACTTCCCTCAAAGAGGAAACAGACACACCTTGTGATTATCACCGCTTACCAGTAGCCTCATTCCGCGGGCACACATCTCCCGTCCTATAGAACAGTCCTCTACTAATATTCTTAACTTCCAATATGTAACCCAAACTCCAGACTATAGCCATGTGGTCCTGAATTATGTGCCCTGGCAACTCAGGTTTAGGATTACCGTCTGCATGACCCCGGGCGTCCTCCTGCTGGGGAATCATCAAGGTTACTGTTTTTAACCTTTGCCTGAGGCTTTGGGAAAACCCGTTAATGACTTGCCTTGTCTCTCCAGACGCAGGGGGCAGGTTCTCCTCGCTCCTCCCCCAGCCACACCATCAGCCGGCCCATCCCCATGCCGGTGCGCTCCGCGTCCGCCTGCTCCAGCCCGTCGCACACCCCTCAGGACTCCCTCACGGGGGTCGGGGGAGACGTTCAGGAGGCGTTTGCGCAAAGTAAGTGGCGGGCACTGGTTGTCGCCGCGCTCTGCTTCCCTCCGCGGCAAGTTGGGAGCCCGCGGTGTGCTGGGCGGGTGGAGTTCATCAGAGCCCCCGAGCGGCTCGGCCCGCGTGGCCCTCGTCCCGACTGGTCTGGAAACTCCTTAGGCGGGTCAGTTTCTCACTTTACCGTCTTCCGTTCCTTCGGCTTCTCTAGCCCGGCTCCACTTTTTAGGAGTCTGTGCGCATTAAGGGAAGGGAAATCCTTTCACCGGTATCCCAGGAGACTTTATAAATGGAATCCATTTTAAAATTCCGAAAGATCTTATTTCCTGCTTTCTTCTCTTGGTGTTAAAGCAAACTCAAGATTGAGGTTAAACTGACCCAGCCAAAGTGGGATGGAGCCCCGCGGCGATCAAGCGGTCGCTCCATCATTTGACAGCTGCCCTCCAGCCTCTGTAACGTGGGGCCCTGGGGTTCAGCCTCCACAGTCAGTGGAGAAGCCCCAAGAGTGATAAATACAACCGTATTCTCCCACCTGCTGCGTTTTCCATTCACACACCAGGGGTAGGGACAGGGTCCGCAAGGCAAGCGGTTTTGTGCCTTTGGAAATACGTTAACCCCCCTGTGAAACTTTTTTTGCCATCGCTTTTTAAATCTACAGGAAGTTCGGAAAAAAGAAAAAAAATCTTCCTACGGGACCCTCACCTTGCCAGTCTCATTCCCAAACTATTAGACAGTTTGGTCCTTCTCAGCTTTTCATTTATATATGATTATACGTAATTTTTACAAACACCTACTCTTCTTTTTCACTCAAACAAGACCATGCATTGTATTTTGGTCTGCAGTTTGCATTTTCTTTAGGTTAGCAGTATATCATGAACAACTTTCCAGGTCCTCACATAGAGATCTAAGGAAAAGGGAGATAAATTCGATTACTAGTTTTAAGGCAAAAATAAATAAATAAATAAAGTCAAAAGACAAAAATATAGACTGAGGAAGACATTTCCAGAGTATGTGGCAATTGAGTTTCACGACTGTAGTGCCACATAAAGCATGTAGAGATCAGTAAGAGTCCTGAAACAGAAACAGGTGAAGGATATGGACAGAAGAAGCATTATAAATTGCCAATAAAGATATAAAAGGATGTCCAATCTCACAAACTGTTGTAGAAATACAAATATCACCTCTCGCTTAGCAGATTAAAAAAATTAACTTTAATAATAGGCAGAGATTGCAAGAGTATGAGGAAAGAGACACTCATGCATTGCGTATGGGGATAAAATCTTACATTTTAAAGGAAGAGAATGATGTACTGTCTACTCTGCGAGAGAAGAATAGATCCATAAGAGGACTTTTTCTTCTGAAAAAGAAAATAAGTTATACAAAATAAACTTTTTTTAATTTTTAGAAGAAAAAAAGTCCTTTCTCTCAATCTCATCTTGAAGAAATTTACAGCATTTTTAACCAAAATGAGCTTTCAATTATCATTGTTTTATCTGACTCTTGACTTTTTAATTTACATATATTTATTATTTTACCTATTGAGGTTTACTTCCGGAGAAATTACCAGAAGAGCTGTCATGGCTTAGGGGCAGCCCCTAGCTCATAAAGAGCTCATGCTTTGTGACTTCATCTACAAGTCAGGTGTTCGGAATCTTGAGCCCTTTTTTTCCAAGATGTTATGGAGCCCTCTGTTCCATCTCTACCTCACACCCAAGCCAGTCCACAGACACCCATTTAACCCTTTGTGTGCCTGAAACCTCATCGTAATCTTTGTCCGCCATGAAAAATCATAGTCGAAGTTGGAATTCAAAGTCCCAGATGTACACCTTCTGCCCAGGTCTCGCAGCAGGGGCAAGAATCCCCACCCCATCCCACACTCCGGGGCATTTGGTGGAGAGGGTTCCCACTCCCCAGAGACACCTATAATGGTAGGTAGGGGGAACTCCAGGAGCCCTGATGAGAAACAGAGGCTGTGGTGATGGAGATCAGAATCCGGTGTGCTGGCCACCAGGTCATGGCAGAAACAGTAGCAGCAGCTGGCAAGATGCAGCTCTCCCGGCAAAACCAGACTTTACATCTGTGTGAGTTTTCCTTAAAAAAGGCGGCTATAGATACTAGCTGACCTGGGACCATCCCAGTTTATGGCAGGTCACCTAGTCTTATTATTATGGCCAGCCCCTTTCGCTCGCAAACTTGTCCTGATTTGCACAGTAAGTTGAATGAACCCCTCTGTCATCTGTGGCCACTGCCCTAAGTACAATGTATTGTTTCAGAAAATGAATCAAAGCACTTCTGAAAAGGAGAAGTCTTTGAAGTTCTCTTGCTTCAGGATTATCAATGTAAATGATAAACTGCATAAAAATTTGGGGGGGGGAGGACAAGCTGTGTTCTGTTTTTTTAAATTATCATTTCTTCTTCACTCAAGGTTCAAGAAGAAATTTAAGGAATGACTTACTAGTTGCTGCAGATTCCATCACTAACACCATGTCCTCTCTCGTGAAAGAGCTGAATTCGGGTGAGTCCCCAGTCCCCTCTAGGCTGTCCGCTCATTGCAGAGGTACCAATAAGTGCTAGGGGCCTCTGTTAGAGATCTCATTGTCAAGTAGGAAAAGATATACTACAGATCTATGTGATACTTTGTTGGTATATTCAGACTTTTTAGTGCTATTTATATTTCACTGATTGGAAGACGGTTAATACATGCTCAATGCAGAAAGTTTGAAAAATACAGAGAGGAATAAAGAAATATACCAAAATTGACTCGTAAACCTAGTTTTTGTAATATCTGATATTTGTAAGGTATAATATCATGATCCAAAGTGACATGATGCTAAAGTTATTTCTTAAAGTCAAATATTTTATTTACTCATTTAAACTCTGTTCATTGGGAATGCATGGCTATTTGAATGAGGCTAAATGGAAATTTACCTTTGCAATATGTCCAAAGAAAGATCTTTCCAGAAAATAAAGAGCATGACATTGAGAGGGACTCTTTATTCTAATAATACTACACAGTTTTTAAAACTTTAACAGCATGACTATGCAGATAAATATTTTACCAGTTACTAATACATCTCATCTGTTCCTTTAGCCTCCCAGCAAGATAGTTGTCTGACAGTCACTAAGTTTGAGATTAAACAATTATAAGAAATACAACTTTAAGGGGTGCCTGGGTGGCTCAGTTGGTTAAGCAGCTGCCTTCGGCTCAGGTCATGATCCCGGGATCCTGGGATTGAGCCCTATGTCCAGCAACTTGTTCAGCGGGAAGCCTGCTTCTCCCTCTCCCTCTCCCTCTGCCTGCTACTCTGCCTGCTTGTGCTCTCTCTCTCTCTCTCTGTCAAATAAATAAATAAAAATTATATATAAAAAAAGAAATATAACTTCAATATTAAAAAGATTCTGGATTTAGGTTTCTTAAAGCCTCTATAATAAGAATTAAAGTAATAAACATTGTTGCTGCTAGTCTAAATTAAGATTACCAAGTAGGATAAAAATGGCAGTAGTTAATACATCACAACTAATGGCATCTACCCACAGCCCTAGCGCATGGTGACTAAAACGTTGTTCTCATTGTGGAAGCTTCAAATACTATCAGTTTATACTCACAATACTTTGAGATATTAAATAAATATATTATCTTAGTTTTATATTTCCTGTATTAAAGTAATAGTAAGGGGCACCTGGGTAGCTCAGTGGGTTAAGCCTCTGCCTTCAGCTCAGGTCATGATCTCAGGTCCTGGGAAAGAGCCCTGCATCAGGCTCTCTACTCATAAGGGAGACTGCTTCCTCCTCTCTCTCTGCCTGCCTCTCTGCCTATTTGTGATCTCTGCCTGTCAAATAAATAAATAAAATCATAAAGTAATAGTAAGCAAAAGTAACAGCAGTTCTCATGAAGACTTTTGTAGAAGGGGCAAAACAGATGTATTAAGAAATTAATTCTGGGGGCGCCTGGGTGGCTCAGCTGGTTGGGCCGCTGCCTTCGGCTCAGGTCATGATCTCAGGGTCCTGGGATCGAGCCCCGCATCGGGCTCTCTGCTCAGCGGAGAGCCTGCTTCCTCCTCTCTCTCTGCCTGCCTCTCTGCCTGCTTGTGATCTCTCTCTGTCAAATAAATAAATAAATAAAAATCTTAAAAAAAAAAAAAAAGAAATTAATTCTGGAGCACCTGGGTGGCTCACTGGGTTAAAGCCTCTGCTTTCAGCTCAGGTCATGATCCCAAGGTCCTGGGATCGAGCACCCCGCATTGGGCAGAAAGCCTGCTTCCCCATTTCTCTCTTTGCCTGCCTCTCTGCCTACTTGTGATCCATGTCTGTCAAATAAATAAATAAAATCTTAAAAAAAAAAAGAAATTAATTCAGTCAGGACACAGAAACTCCTCAATATGTTTAAGATTAAAAAAGACAATATCGTATATATTGTATATATTGTATATACCTAATGATTTTCTAGAAATTCATGTCAACATCAAATGGCATTTTGGAAAAAAAAAAGATAATAAACTCACCTGACTTATGTACCACAACTGGTTAATGTTTTCCACAGCACAGGCTGACTTATGTTAAGCCCAGCAGCCCTCTTATTTGCCAATCACTAAAAAAAAAAAAAAAATCTAAGTCATTCTTCATTTCTTCCATGGTACCTAATAGAGGTGGGGAGTGAAACAGAGAGTAACGTGGATTCTGAATTTACGCGAACTCAGTTTGAGGATCTGGTTCCATCGCCCACCTCGGAAAAGGCTTTTCTAGCACAAATCCATGCCCGGAAACCTGGGTACCTCCACGGCAGCACCCCCCCCAGCACCATGCGCAGTGACGTGTGAGTATCTTGGGCTGGGGGGGGGGGGGTCTTTCTCAGGAACACAACACTCTGTAGACAATACAGGAAAATAGAAACGTGGTTGCTTCATTCTTTATTTCAGAAAGGGATGATGAAGTTTTCTTTTTCTGCCAGATAAGGTAGAAGGATGGATGCTACATTAAATTGGGTGTTGGAACCATAAGTGACTCTTAATCTCACAAAACAAACTGAGGGTTGCTGGGGGGAGGGGGGTCAGGAGAGGGGGGTGGGGTTATGGACATTGGGGAGGGTATGTGCTATGGTGAGTGCTGTGAAGTGTGTAAACCTGGCGATTCACAGACCTGTACCCCTGGGGATAAAAATACATTATATGTTTATAAAAAAAAATAAAAAATAAATTTAAAAAATTGGGTATTGGGACTTTTCTGCCTTCATACTACCCAGAATAGCCATAACCAAAACCAGCCGGTACTTGTTGAGAGCCTGGCACGCCCAAGGCACGGGGCTAGGTGTACTCAAAATAGTATTAAGGAATCCCTCTCTGCCTTTCGGGACTCACAGACTCGCTCAGGAGATAAATCATCCTACCTTCTAAATGTACTGTATTTGCCCGTAGAGGACCAGGTGATGCTGGAGAGGCCTCTCTTCAGAATGGGTGTGAACAATGTTATTTAAGCACCTGGGATTGCAATCAATGAATGTCTAAAGCCTCATTATAAAGAAATCCAATCTGGTGGACTTGTTGAGTATGTGTAAATCTGACCTTTGAAAGGCATTTTGCAAAGATTTTCATCCAATTAGGCTTCTGTGGCTTGACGGAAAGCAGCAGAACCCGTGACATCCCCTCTAGACTTGTCTGTGTCCCTGGATCAGCTCAAACTCAAAGCAGACAGGCCTAGGAACCCAAAGCTGAGAAGCAGAGGGGGAGGCCCTAGGATGGGCTTGCTTGAACCCAGCGTGGGTGGGAAGGAAGGCTGGGAAGCAAGGGGAGCCTGCAAGAGAGGGGGGCTCAGGTAGCTGTGGGAAAGGTGGACAGAGAGGCTCACCGGAGGGTTACAAAGGGGTTCCCCGAGCATTACAGACCAGGAAGGTGATGGTGCTTAATGTGAAAAATGCTGTAGACTAGTCTACAAAAGTAAACTGGCCATTTTCAGGACCCAAAGAAGAAACGAACCAGAGGCCTTTCTGGTGTTTTGGGTCTCAATCCAAGTAGTGAGTAGACCAGTAGTAATGGGGAACTATAAAGAGATGTGGTTGGAAAGCGGGGTGGTGAACAGGCAGACGGGGAGATGCAAACAAAACAGTTCTAACATAACTTTAAGTAGCAGTAGGCTGCTGCTTTTCCTTTTGGTTTGCTTTCCTGTCCTTTCCTCTATAATTTAGAATTATCTGATTTGCTTCTTATTGAAAATGGTGAATTAACTGTTGGCAGTGTAGTCTGGTAAGTAACCTCTCTGATTTTTCAGAATGAAGCATTTACATGTGCTTACCTGAAGTTTTCTTGTTCTAATCCAAAAATCCAAGACTGTAGCTAAATCTACCCCATTCCACTGTCCCCAGCATTCTGGTGACAGTATCAGCTACCACCAGGCTGCGGGACTTGGGAAGGGAAAGTTCACAGAGGCCTCGCAGTCCTATTTAGGCTGGCCCCAAACCTCTAAAAATAATGAGAACATGTTGTACAGATATAAATAAACATGAACAGTGGCATTTAAGTTCCAGCTCAGAAACTTCTACTTGATCGCCCTCTTCACTTTAGGGCATGTCTTAATATCTGTCCAATGTAAACAGACACCGGGTTTTACTCTGAGAGTATTTTAATCATATGATTTAGGTAGTGAATTTATGTTTAGTCTCAGAAAGGGTTTTTATAAACGGGGATGGAGAGATGCGAATAGAGTCACACATTAGTGAATGAGATCATTCTTTGCTCTTTATCTCATGATAGAATTGAACAATTTGAGATGATTTCTTAGATTCAGAACTAGTATGAATTTTTTAAGATCAAGAGCTGTGGGTTCAAGTATGACCTCCCTGACACCCATGAGCTGATTATTCTAAGACTTAATCTACTGTAAAAAATAAAGTACATGGGTGCATGTCCCAGCACAAAGAGGGGGTAAATTATGAACAAATGTCCTTAATCATTATTTCACTAGAGGGCTCACTTTCCTTATAGAAAGTGTTCTTGGATTCCATCTTTAAAAAAATTAAAAAGCCCGCAGATTGGGAAAACTATATCCTCTCCAAAGATAAGGCCACCTCTTCTAAGACTCACAAACGCTTTAAAGGCAATTCACTTCTGTAAACCAGAGGAAAACACAGATGACCAAGGATCATCAGAATGCCTTAGAAAAATTACATATGAGAATGCCTTGATCATTCATTTCTCCAAACTTCCAACGTTTGTGTTTTGGTTTTTTTGGGTTTTGGGGTTTTTTTTTTTGTTTTTTTTTTTAATTATCTGTTAGGTAACAGAAGATGTTGAATTGAAGTGAATTGAAGCCAAGAAGAGAATTCGGGGACTCAGTTAATTGGGGCCAAAAACCACAGCTAACACATGCATTCCACTCCTACGTTTAAGATTTGCTCCTAAACACCATTTGTGGTCTGTTCCCAGGGTCTCAGAAGACGGGGACCCCTACGTGCGGCCAGATGATGAGAACTATGAAAACGACTCAGTCCGGCAGCTGGAGAATGAGCTCAAGATGGAGGAGTACCTGAAACAGAAGTTACAAGATGAGGCCTACCAGGTATGGGCAGCCAGGCCTAACCCCAGCACCCCACCCCTCGGTAGCTGGGTCTTTTACATCACTGAGAAAATCCGTCCCTTCTCCTTTCTTCCACCCTCCCTCTCCAGAATATTCTTTTTTTTTTTTTTTAAGATTTTATTTATTTGACAGACTGAGACCACAAGTAGGCAGAGAGGCAGGCAGAGAGAGAGAGGAGGAAGCAGGCTCCCTGCTGAGCAGAGAGCCCGATGTGGGGCTCGATCCCAGGACCCTGAGACCATGACCTGAGCCAAAGGCAGAGGCTTAACCCACTGAGCCACCCAGGCACCCCTCTCCAAAATATTCTGATTGCATTCCTTAAGCCACATATTCTAAGCAGTTGTAAAATTTTAAATACTTCTTAGAGCTATACTGTTCACCATGAATTCTTAGAAATTCTGATCTGGAAAGTGAAAAAGACCTTGTCCCTTTAGGGGAAACATAGTGACTAACGATTTATACTTCTCTAAGATCATTGGGAAAGATGCAATTTCTCTTAGATTAAAAAAAGAAAATGTAAAGAATAAGGCCTGAAGAAACTGAGTAAGTATAAATATATCTCTTCCCTTGAATCCTTTGTCCTCAGCCGCCTTCCCTGCCCACCTCATGTCAAAATAAGTCAGTAGGAGAGTATCACATCTCTCTAAGAAAGGTAGAGGAATTGTAGGCCCTGCGTTCAGCAGGATGTGGATGGACAGATTGTCGTATATACTGGGGTATGTTATTAATCAAGCTGAGAATTCACCAAACATAACACACACAACTGGGAATAAGCGTAATTAGTAAGTCATCCCAAAGGGGATACATTTTCCCCATGGAGACTTTTTACTGCCCTATTGGTCTTGCTTGTGTGTTTCTCTTCCCTGTGATTCACAGGTGTTTTCTTGAGGTTCTGGGAGCTCAGGGATGTTTGCCTGGTTGAGACCTACTGCCCCCCCGACCAGGACCCATGGGATATTTCTTCATGTCGGGCTTTCTGTCCAGTGGCCAGACAAGCCTCCTCCATATTTTTAAGATGAGCAGTGGCTCTCTCTTACTCCGTTAGTGAAGGAAAGAGAAGCAGATAGAATACATTATCTCTACTTCTCAGAATATATTTATGAATTGTTTTAAAAATATTTTCCCAAGAAGAATGTAGCAAGAGAGAAACTGAAGCGTCCCAACCCCATCCCAACAATATAAAACAAAGGTTTTGCCTGTTTGGATGCCCCATTAGCCTTTTCAGTTTAACAACCGTATTTTAGAAACAGCTAAAATGAAGGCCTCATCATACCCCATCCCCACCCCCCCAAAAAAGAAAAAAATCAGTGACTATATATATAGGTAAAGCCACACTTCAACACTACAGAAAAAGTTTCCAGAAGTGGAGAACCATGGAGAATGCTCTTTGCCACATCTATGGCCCATCCACAGAAGGAAATTAGCCTGGGTGAGGCTGCCAGGGTGTCTCTGGGAGTGCTGAGGGATGGCATTCCTACACGAGTTTTATTTGGCTCTGCTGCCGAGAGGGAAAGAGGGATGTGGTCAAATAATCAGTATTGTGGTTCATGCTGTTAGTGGCGCCTGTTAGGCCTCCCTCTTCGAGCCCATATTGGTTTCTGGATGTTGGTGACAACAGTCACTGAAGTTCCCAATTGTTTTTTTAACAGGGGATAGTCATTTCGTATAAAATACTAAATTATATTTATTTATATTATATTAATTATATTATAATTATATTAATTATATTATATTTATATTAATTATATATTAATCATATTAAATTTAACCTTCTATGAATAAAATGAAGGGAAATGCTACTAATAGCTTAAGGTGCAATTGGAGTCTTTGCCATCTCTGGTTAATCTTAAGCCCCTTCTCTCCTTTACATGCCCAGCAACTTCAAGGGAAAGGTAAAGAAAAGGTGTAGGAGACGATAGTAGGCCTGTGTATCCCCACTCAAGGCATATGCCCTAGAGAAGGCTGAAGTGGCGTTCCTTGATTCTTCTGTGAGCATATGGTTCCCTGACGGGTCAGAATGCTGTTTTCATCCATTGAACTCTCACTCTCTGTCCTTTGCATGGCTTCCAACCAAATAATTCACCAGCTTGACCGCATCACAGACTTGACATGTCACCTTTCTTGTTTGTGTCCTTTGTCACCCGCAGGTCAGCTTGCAAGGTTGAATACAATATCCTTTTATCACTCTCCTCTCAAGTAAGTACTGTCTTATTTAGGAGGAAACGTGGCCACCGTACACTGAATTCTGATAACTAGTAACCTCAGTTCACAACCACTCTGTCTTAGGTGTTTCTGTGTTCCTGTGTCAGAAATATCCTCCTTTCCTCCTGAAGTCAAAGAATCATCCCGACCTATGGAGCATTTCATTAGAACCCAGGGGAGACTTGGCAGACAACCTTGGGAATTGACTTTTTACTCTATTAATTAGGAAAATTGGCACAGACACTTCTATAACACCAGAGATGCCCCAGAAATCCTCCAGGACTGGAGGGTCCCATCACCGGTCCCTAACAGCACCTGACTTTGCAGCTTCTCCATCACTTGACAAGGGAAAGTCCAGGCGAGCTCAGCATATCCAGAGCTGGGCCAGCCTCAGAGTCGTGCTGTGTTCAGGACCCAGAGACCAAATGTGTGCACCTTAACAAGTGAAGGCAAAACCATGTGTTGCTAAAGAAAACAAAAGAAGTGAAACAAAGGGGGCAATTTCTGCAGCCTTTTATCTTTGAAATAGCCAATTCAAATGCATTGTGGAATTCAGCAAGATACAGCTTAATTTAAAATATCATTTACATGGCATGTGATTCCCCAACCCCTGGGGCCTAGCAACTTACATGGAAAATCATCAGTCACGTGACTGCGTAGAGAGACTGGCACTTGACTGGCAGGACAACTGGAGTTTAACGGTTTAAAGCTCAGAGCCTGACTCCGATGGCCCCAATTTCAATAGGGGTGCCACCAAATCGTGGCCGCCTAACCCTGACAAATTATTAAACCCCTCTGAACTTCTGTTCCCTCTGCACAACATATAACATAATACTTACCTCGTAGTGGAGTTGTCCTCATTGGGATGTAGTTTATAAAGAGCTTAACATGGTGCCAGACACACCATAATTTATTGTGAGTGCACATGTACGTGCCCGGCACTGCGCTCACTGCTTCACAAGCTATTCAGTCCTGGGGAGCTGCTGGAGTTGCTACGTGAGTGTAGGGGAAGCCCCCCGGCCTGGGACTCAGAACTACCTTGCTCTCTGTATTTTTATAAACAAAGCTAGGACTCTGCCGGGTGCAGAAATTTTATACACTTTTGGCTACCCTGTCTTGTAAGTGTAGATGGTGTCTCCGGCTCCAGCTAATGGCCATTTAGCTGTCCCCCATGAGAGTTCCAAGTAGATACACCTCTCCCAGTGGCTGGCTGGAGGAGCCCAAGGGCTCGTATCTACTTCAGTGACACAGTCTTTCCCAGCTGTGGACTCCCAGACGTCTGTAGTACAGCTGGTCATAAAGTCAGCTCTGTCTGCTAAGTTTAAAAAGGGATCTACTTCTCTTAAATGACACATCAACTTGCAGAGAATAATCCTAGCTCATGCATTACCAACCTCGTGTCTCAGTCCTCGCATCAGGATTAAGCAAGTAGACATCATGGCAGAGCTCCTATGATGAAATATACTTGACGAGCTCTGAGGCTGTATCAGTGTAACTGACTATGTATTCTGGTCTCCGCCCCTTGGATTTGAGAATGCCACAGCCCGTGCTCTCCTGAGTCATGATGACCACAGTGGAAACAATTCCCAGGATCCATTTTTTAAAACATCTACTCCCTTTATAACAGATCTAGTCCCAAAGGAGCAAGCCTCTCCTTTCACAGCATTTTCTTTCTCTTAGTGGCCGCGGTTGGATCATTTTTATTCTGCACATTATTTAAACATCAGTCACTAGTTCCTAGAAAAATATTTTCTTAAACAAACTAATGAAATGTCCTTG